>NC_052668.1:11783125-12112500 GCF_016802725.1 Solenopsis invicta | reverse complement strand
AAGTGTCGAGGTTCAACTTTGAGAGAATGTTTCGGGATCGTTAGTTGAAAGTTCCCGCGAAATTATTTACGTGGCGTAACGAGAGTAGAGATTCTCGCAGTGCTCTTTTGAAGGACACCTGGCAGAGAGGGGTGCAAGAATGTGCAGGAGCAATTGTTCGGTAGTTGAAAGATCGCAAGTGAAAGATCGCACTCGAGAGATGCGACGAGAGATAGAGGATAGAAATGGTGCAATTCGTGCGTTTTAATTTTCAAAAGAGATACAAGTTACATTAACGACGAAGGCATAATGAGCGTCCAATAATTCGTCAGAAGTTACACATATAGAAATATTTTATGCGCATGAAAAATGCATTACATTATTCATATTCAAATTGTATCGGTGATCATCGGCACTTCTCAAGGGAAAACTACGTGCAAGATACATCTACATGTTTCGAACACGTAAGGAAATTGGTACACAGAAATGAAAGAGTGCGTGATGTATCGTTTCGTTTAAAAGTCTTGCAAAGATCTTTCAGCCATGCATATAAATCACTTAACGATATCCATAACTCGAACGAAAGTGGAGAAAGTTTTTCGCTGGCATCAACATTGTCTTAGGCGATCACCGAAGCTCTGCAAGCGATTCTAATTCTAAATATTTCCTCCGTGCCCTAATCGCAATTTAGGTTACCGAGGGGGAGACCGAGCATTTATCGTTTATTTTTAGCAGTGCGAGTTTAGCGATGAGTCGGCTCGTCATAAAGAGAATAACGCGAACGATATGACGAGCGTACGGGGTTAGTGTCATTTTATATACGCCTCATTACGCCGCCGTTGCGGAAAATTACGTCCTGTTAAGCCGGATGCTAAAACTGCTGGTAAGCACGTATATTTGAGCGAGCCTGCGGAGCTAAAACGGCCCATGTAAACGCCTGCATTAAAATCCGCTGCGTTATCGTTCGTATTAATGCATTTGCTTCGAGACATTTAACCCGTTACAACGAGGCGCGGAAGATTCAGCGAAATAAAGATTGCCGTCCCCTTCTCCGCCCCTCCCCCGCCCCTTCAATTCCATTGTTTATACGCTGGCAGTATTTAATCCGAAAAAAGTAGCAACACCGCTGGTTTAAATTATATTTCTACAGTAGCGAACTGTATATCTCGTATTCCGGCAGTTCTTGGCGCGGTTAACGACAAAACTGCGATGATCACGGCGAGAGAACGTTATTCAATAATCCTAGGCTTGATTGATAATTATTATTCGTCGGCGAAGTCAGAGAGATAAAATCTCTCCGAGCGCGGCGAAATATTACCGTCGCTAACGAAGTTCCAGCGGCGAAAATTGATTAGATTGCGTCTCGCGATCGATTCGCAAAGGGCCACCAGGATAACTGTACGATATCACGCTGAATGTGGTTTGCGAAGCACGTAAACCGCCGGCGTGGAACGGCGCGGCGGTCGACGGAATCGTAAGTCTCGGTCCCGCATAAATCCCGCAGTCACCGACGGACGTGCGTCGGTGCAGCGGAAAATCGCTTTGGAGACGTGGATCGTCGCGTGGGGCCAACGAAGCGATATCTCCGCGTTTGGCAGACGGCAATCCTTCTTCTGCGGGAAAAGAAAAAAGGGGAGGGGAGGGTGGGGGATGACAATGAAAAAGAAAAGGAGCGCGTGTGTACGTCGGCGCGGAAAAGTCGGCGCGTATACGTGCCGCGACGAATGGGTGTCTTACGTTGGGCATTGACTGCCCCAGTTGACGGTTTCTATTTCGAGCTGCTGGCCTACTTGCAGCGGCGACGACCCCGACGGCGATGACGACGACGTGCAACCCCGTGATTTCAATATATTCTCCCCGGGTGGCGCGTAAAGCGTGCCGGCCGGGCGGCGCGGCATGGCGCGGCACGGCGCGGCACGCTCGATATTGCGAAGCCGAGAGTTATTGCGCGCTCGCTCTACCGGCTGGTGACGGAATATCGATTTAGATTTACACGCCCGCGCTAAGTGCCCTAAGAGAGAGAGATCGTCGGGTTTCGCCTCGCCTGCCCCGTCGCTGGGAGTTAACGACGACGAGAACGGTATTTTGCGCTCAAGGATCCTCCTCCTCGTGCGTATCGCGTCTACTTCTCCTCTCTCGGTGGCGTGCTTTTAGAGAGTAACGGAATTCATAATATCAATCGTACCTGCGCAACAAGTACCTCGCAAGCTGAAAGAAGTCCGTAATGGACGAAATGAAAGCTTGACAAGATAAATTAGAGAGCACGCGCGCGGAGCGGTATTCGCGCGACGGAGGGAGAGGAATGACGATGGGAAGGAGAGGGGGGAGAGGGGGAGGCTCGGTATAGACGGCGTTAGAGAGAAAAGCCGAGAAAGGGAGGTAACTCGGATTAACGGGCGCAGAGCAGTCTCTGATAAAGAACGGCAGAAGTGAAAAGGACGGCGGGACGACGCGCGGCGAAGGGAGGAACGCGGCGAGGTTGCAAAAGGGGATTCATGAAACTGGAATAAATTACAGCGCTGAATGGCACTCCGGAGGAGTGCGGGACCTATTTTCTCGCCCTTTTCTTAGCGCGCGGGACGCCGGATCGCGAGGTACGGCGGCGGCGAACGGAGGGAGCGGACGGGGAAGAAAGAAAAAAAAAAGCAGCAAGGATTTCTCCAACGGGGTTGCACACGTCCGAACTGCCGGTTGGGCGAGGCTTTCCAGCGATCAAGTCGTTCCCTTTCGCGTGAGTGCCATGCCGGCGCGCCGGGTGTTTACACGTATGCGCGACAGTCATGTGGGTCACTCGCCTTCGTTTTATTTTTCATTCCTGGTATTTTATTCATGTAAAACTCAGCCTGTGCCCTCTCTCTCTCTCTCTCTCTCTCTCTCTCCTCTTCCTTTTCTCTCGCCGATGAAATGTAACACGCGCGGACGGAACTGGCGCTTGCGGTAACCCGGACCCCAATTTCTGAATAATGAGACGTAACGTCGTAACATTTTTATTTCGTGGCGAATGTAAAATCACTTTTGCGGCGTGAAACAATGAGATAGTGCGAAAACGGCACGACATTTTTCGAAATTGTGGCATTGTGTCTCTAAAGTAGTCTTTCTTTTTTTTTACAGAACGATACACTTTTTTTTTTTTTTTTTTTTTTTTTTTTTTTAAAGAAAGAAGGAATGTTCTTTCAGTTGGGATTTCCCCGAGTAACGGAGGCATCGTACGATGAGGTATCGAGATATCGAGCAAGAGCACGTGCTTATTGGCTAATAATGTTTATCTGGCCGATAAAGTCGCTTTATTGAAAAGAGAGGAGAGCGAGAGAGGTGCTACCCTTCCGATAGTCAACGTGTCAGGCGACGTGTATCGATAATTCAATCCCCGTGGAATGCCCAGGCATGCGCGGGCAACGAAGTATCGATAAACTACAAATGCGGTCGTAACTTCGTTTGTCTTATTACCCTTGCACCATAAACATGCCGCGTCCGTTTCCATCCCTGATCAAAGTACCTCGCCGAACATGCGTCGTATCGAACGGTTCAAACAATAGCCCTCTCCTCCCCCTCCCCCCTCCCCTCCCCCTCTCCTCCCGCCGATCAACTCGGCCGAAACACGTTTACCCGTATACGAGATGATAATGGGCGTGGGCATTTGTTGTAATAGGCCGCGCGCGGCGCGACATTGTTCGTTGCGAAAACGCAAATTACCTCTTTTTGATATATAGATATATAAACGTGCGGGATAAAACAATTAAAACCGACGAAAGCCATTTTTCATTGCGCCACGGTAAAAAATTCAATCCCGCGACGAAGCAACCCTCGGGAAATTGAACTCAATAATTCAGAATGTAACACTGCGACATAATGGCGTATAAATGGACGACAAATAAAGCAGTCTCGGACGAGGGACAGGCAGGGCCGAGCGTGAGCCGTCGTCGTGCGTGGGTAATATCGTCGCGAGTGTACTCGCTCGTTCCTTATGCGTGTCATGGATATACATGTCGCTCAGGTCATCCGGCGCACGGCTGCGGAACTTATTGCGGGAATTTTGATAATTCATCCCTCGAGCGACATCGGGCGAGGCTACCGACGCGCTGCAACCGACGTGCAGGCTTGATATTTAAGGTAGTTGCCGTATCCTCTGGAGATCGAGCCGAACTCGGGGTCTGGCCGAACGAGTTAAATGTTAATGAAGAGTTGGTTCTCGAAATAGTGTAGAGCACCGGCGTGGCTGGCGCGGCGAGGCGAGGCGAGACGAGGCGAGGCGAGGCGCGAGTCCGATCGATCGGGATTCGAAAAGCTGCATTGACAATTTAATTTGCTCCCCCGTGATAAAGTTAGACGTGCGTATTAACGTTTTCAATATTAGATTTTATTAATAATGCCGGTTATTATATATGGAAATATATATATATATTGCGGATTGGCTTGATGTGAGGATTAATGGGTGTAAGCTTTAGATTTATATACAATTGAATTATTGATATACTCAATGTTATTATTACATTACAAACTGCGGGTATTGCGGTTGCGACCCTTATATTGCAATTTCAGCGACGCCGATTATTATGCAACGTATCGACGTGCCAACTTAAGCTATCCGCATGAAAATTCATGAGCGTCCGCCGCGATTGTGCTTGAAATTCGATTTGGTTTTCGTAGAATCGAATTTATCATCCCTATTTTATCGGACTATTACCGACTAATAATAGTTCGACTAAAGCCGCGGTAGAATTGCGAATTCTACGTCTTTTGCAGCAGTTAATGAATATTTCAGGGGACCACTAAGTAGCGGGTGAGTTTCTACGGAAACGTTATTAGAGATCGATATCATTTCTGCGAACTTCTAACTGGCGCAAAGGTGAAGGGACTCCCCGAAGAAACGCGATATCTTCCCGCGAATCGATTTAAAAGGCAACGTTTCCACGTTGATTTTCTTTACAAAGTCAAAATATGCAGGACCGAGCCGTGTTTTAATTGAAAAACATTGGCATTCCATTTGAACATCTCGCGCAAATGTATTATTTCCTATGTCCCTTTGATGCCGATGAAGACAGCTACAGCGAATATTCAGCTATACGCTACTGGTGGATAACGTTGACAATTACATTATTCATGAAACACTATTTTATTAATTTGATTTTAATGTACAGAATGTTTCAGTGCTTTGCACAGCACTTTCCACTGCTTTGCACTTTCTATCGTGAAAGAAGTTTATTAATATTCCCAAGAAGCGACAAGTTAAGGGCAACGACCTACCGAGCGCTCTTCACCCGGGAAAACTTGTTGAAAGTCAATACCATTTTCACGAACTTGTTTAGCAAAGACGCGGAGTAGAGGATAGGAAGCTAAGGGCTCGCAATAGCCTTGTTCCACGCGACTCGTTTCTGTCGACATAGTCGATAGAATATCTTTCCGAAGCAGCACGATACCGCGATGTTTTCCATCGACGTGGAAACATTTACGTTTTATTCGTCGTTTAAGAGTCGCCCGAAAAGATATCCATCTGCGAGAATCAACACGCCGCTACTTCGCGCTTTATTTATTTAATCAAGAGATTGTCGTTTGTGTCGTTGCCCATGTACGGTTTATATTTTTGGCACATCAGCGCTCGTTTACTCGCGTGAAATTGATGAATTCACCTTCAAATTTGATATTTTCACAACTATTTGACAGCTAGTGATATTTCATGTGTCACAGTGGCAAATATTTATAAAAGCGTCTTCTAAAAAAAAAAACGTGAAATGTCGTATTGTTTTATTTTGAAATTTGCTAAATTGAGTACATACACTTATTGTAGCAAGAAAAGTTAGTAAAGGAAAATAACAAAGTAGAGAAAGTAGATTACCCGCTAATAAATGTTAACAGTAAAATGATATCAATGTAATAATCTCTACTAAACAACGTAATTTTTGTAGAAAATTGTAATAAAACTAACGCAATTATTTTATATACATATATGTATATAGTACAGTTTAATCGTTATTATTAGATTGTAACATTTATAAACAAAATATATTTATTTAAGAGTACAAAGGCGACGAATAATAACGAATAGCTTTACAATTTGTGGATATTACGTGTTGTATATTATAAAAGGATATATTGTATATTATAAATTTGCATTTGCAGTCACATGCATATAGAGAAAATGCTTATGAGATGCGTGACACTAAAATGCATAATAAACACAATTACTTTTTTAAAAAGAGTAAAAAAAGAAGTGTCAAATGTATGTACTCCTCGAATAAAATTATGTTAAAATTCAAATGGTAATACCTTTATTTTTTTGAAGTAAAATTCACATGATGCTTTTCAAAAATATAAAGAAATAAAAATATAGAAAAATTTATATAATTTGGGTTTTACTTTTAAAGAATCAAAGTTATTACCATTTGAATTTTAGTACAGAAGTTTTTTATTCGAGGCGCACATATATAATCGCTTTTTTTTAGAAATATAATTTTGTTTGTATCCTATCGCGGCGCGCAGTTCAAAATTTTATACACGTCTACTAAAATAACGCGTCAGTAAAACGGGTAGAAAAGCTTAACGTCTCCTGTATGCATATATATATGAGAAAATTAATTTATCCAACTTCCAAGTGACTTCCCTGAAGAAGGAAGTTTGTCACGACGGAGCCATGTAAAGTGGTAATAATATCCAAGAGTTCTTCGTTGAAACATTTTCGCAAGATGATATCTGTTTCGTCAAATTGTTTTGAGTGAGCAACGCTCGGCTACGATACTTTACTCGATGTTTGCATCAATATTTAATCGAACTCTTTTTGGTTTATGTGAAAGTTTCTCAAACTTTGTTCTAGCCGGGTCTACTTGGTGTGATCTTAAAGTAGATACGTTCCCGCTCCTTCTACGCGGCACCAGTTTTCCTATAGTTTGGTATCGAACCATATTTGAATTTTCTGAAGTGTATAATATTACGTTTACATTTTCCCATGCTATATTGCGATCGAGAGAGCGTGTCGGAAAGTTTTTTCACCGAAACGCCTCTCTGTACACAAAAATTCGAATTACATTTTTCCCCCGCCCCTACTTTCGCGTTTCATCGATACCGCGCCGGTTTTATTCTCAAATGCTTTCGCCGCTACGTCGCTGCTTCATTAGGACAAACAATCAATATTTGCGCTCGCGACCAATTTGCATACTCCGCGTCAACATCCAATTAGGTCAATTTATACAAGCCAACGTCATAACAACCTGTGGTTATGGGTTAAAACCGGCGCGGAGTTCCGGCCGAGAGGGTCGCGATTTTATAAAACTATAAAACGCCGCCGGGGTGCTGCTGCTCCAAATTCCGAACGAGAGCCGCTCATTAATACTTCGGAAACAAGTGTAGGCGAGCCCTTGAGCTCTTTCAGAGCGGCGCGCATTGAAAGTCTCGATGCCGTTTTCACGAGCTTATTTAGACGCGCGGGTGGGCTCGCGGGCCAAGAACGGCGCGGAGTGGAAGGTATATGGCGATCGGTACCCCGACACTTTATGAAACTCGCTTGCTTTACGCGGCAAGTTCTCGCCAGCCACCCCGCCGCGCCGCGTCGCGCCGGAGAGAAACTTACGGAACTGGATATCACTTTTGGGAAATGGCAATCGAGTCCACCCCGTCCTCGAGTGAGAGAACTAATTCCCCGGAGAGGTGGCACCTGTTCTGCCGTAAGCTGCCAGCGATTTCGACGTCGTTGCGCGAAGCTACCCTTCGTGCAACTTGGGCTGCTCGCGCGCGCACGGGATCGCAAATTGCAAATTAAAGGACGTGCAACGGCGACCGGGCAATTTGGGAAGTATCGCTCGCGCGGCTTTGTGCGCAATTGGCGTGGCGTACGGTATTACGGCCGCGGCGCAACGCGCGACTCTTTAACCGAATCCAATTTCCACGCTGCGTTCCTATGAATTATGTATCCTCCTTGCGAAACTCCGCCAGGCTTCCGACCTAGACCGCTGGCGGACCCGAAAGTTAGCCTAGACCGCTGCTAACGTGCGATTGACTTAACGCGGGATCGAGTCCAGAAAACTTTACGCGCTCTTTCCTCCGCTATTGCCATTACAATCGACATCTATTCTATCTTTATGTATCTTGACGAAGTTATTAATTTTATTCAAACATCTAGAACCAACTGTAAAGAAGGCACTGTTTACCGAAAATGCTGATCCAAAGTAAATTTCCATTATAATTTCTCCGGGGGTTTGTAAAATTGTTATTCAATGGAGAATTTACCGAGCGCCTTCAAACAGCGTAACCCATCAACGAAATTCTTCATAAACAGTTCTTCGTAATCGCCGATAAAACTCTTTACAGATATAAACACAATTTTCGCCAGGACAGGTGTCTGGTGCGGAAAGTGTACCGTTCGTAAAATCGCGAGTCCTTGGGGGTGGCTGATTGAATTTCCAGGGCGAAAAAGGGTAGTATGCGGCATAAAGGGAGAGGCAAGGTAGGCATCTTACGCTACTTTCCATAGTCACGTCGGTGGCGAGAAAATTGTCTCGGTAGGGCAAACACTCGAACAGTTGTTTATCTTTGCCGCGGAATCCTTCTCGTATATCCGATGAACGAAAATACCACGGGGCGTGAATAGCTTCTGCGGTCGTCGAGTACACGTGTGGGTGAATAGATACATACTCTTGCGCGTATGTGTATGTGTGTGTGTGTGTGTGTGTGTGTGTGTGTGTGTACATACACGCGCGTGCTCCTCTATCGCGGCGCGACATACAATTCCGTCTCTCGATCCTGCGGGCCGTTTGCGCGGGATAATAAGGATCTTAATGGCCAGCGCGTACCATAGATTGTTTAACTCGGAAATCATAACTGGAGTCTCCCCGGTCCTTCCGGTCTCTCGCGTGGTTAAACTTACGACTTGAATCTCGCGTGTCTAATTTCGCAGAAACACGAGGACGGTTTCCGCGCGCCCCATCGCGAAATGTACTCTTTCATCATGTTATACGAAATGCACTCGCGAAGCATGCGCGAAATTTGATTAAAAGCAGCCACGGAGGAGCTCGCCGTTCCCACATTTAATTCAAGTTTTCTGCTTCATATGTAGACGCGGCCCGTCTGCTTAACGCTCACCTTGGGCTCTGCTACTCGTTTACCTATGTAAGCAAAGTTTTCCAGTAAAACGTTGCATACCGCAATCCCTCCACTTTTCGTTATTAAAGTAACCTTGTTAAAAAGACTAGCTCGCATCCACCGCTACGCGCGCTACGCGGGAGAGTTAATCTCTCTCTCGTCAGGACTCATTTGTATTCGAGCCGCGAACATTATCGCCAAGCGTTTATTTTCCACCAGCGTCTGACGAAAATTACTCGAGATTCTAATCGCAATTTTTGCGCGCGCTCTTACACTCTCGAGCGGAACCTCGCGTCTTCTAATTATCCCGTTAGTCGCGCGGCTTACTTAGTAATGGCAATGTCAATAAAAATGGGAAAGCGTGGGGAGTCGCCAATTAGCAGAGATAACGAGAAACGGAAGGGCTCCGGGTGGTGAAAGAGAGTGAGCCGTAAGAGAGGAGGGCGGATTGCGACGACGTGCGGGACTGCGGGAGACAGGGGGGTCGTTGGGGTGTTCCGAACCGCACGTGGGGATCGACCGCGAAGGAGGAACGGTAACCCTGACACAGTTGAGTAGTTCAGCTTGACCTCCGTGCACATTCTGCATTATGTATGTAGACCTCCTAACCCCGTGCGGATTCGCCTGCATCGGCCGCGATAAAGTGTCGCCTGTACTACTACCTGCATGACGGTGTCGTTCTGCATCCCTTCGCGGCGCGACGAAACGTCCGGGCGCAATTGCAAATTGCGATGTTACTCGTCGTGGAATAAATTTCTTATGCCTAATATTCCGTACACGTTTTCGAAGATACCATCGGCGATCGAATACGAGCGCGCCGCGCCGCGCCGCACCGGAGGCGGGAGAAAATAATGGAGTCGATAATGCTGCTGCACTTTTTCCTCCTTCATAAACTTCGTGTTTGTTATTAATGGAAATTGAAAAATGACCTAAGCAACATTTAAAAACTATAATAAGCACGACGTTGCAAAAGATCTACGACGATGGGGTCGGTTGCAAGAAGGTCCAAGAAGCTTAAGTCGACCGTCGGAAAAATCTCCGCGTAACAGGGAACCGCGCTTGTCTCGGTTTCGTGTTTACGTCGAGAAAAAGAGAGAGAGAGAGAGAATAGAAAAATAATTACCTTCGTCGTAAGCTTACGAAGCCCGCCGACGGAGTAAGGAGAAAAAGAAAAGGATGGTCGGGGTGCGCCAAAGGGGTTTCACCTTGCTTTCCTGCCGCGAAGGTGAGAGAGGAGGAAAGCAACGACGACTCTCGTCTACGACGTGGGTAATATTCAACCGAAATTCGAGGAGGAGGAAGGGAGATCCGCCAGGTTGCGGGTAACTTTCCGAGACCTCAGAGAGGTTTCTAACGCAGGGGACGCGGGGGAGTTGAACGTGGCTGCGCGGTGGGACGGGTAAGTCGGTCCCTCCGGCAGAGGTGAATGCCTCCCGAGTGGAAGCGCCAGTGAAATTGAATTGCAGGAAGACTCTATTTCTCTTTCTCGCGCGCAAACACGCTCCTACGTCTTTCATCCTTCCTCTCTCTCTCTCTCTCTCTATCTATCTCTTCGTCCGTCCGTCTTTCTCTGCCCAATCTCGCTTACTCCCTATCACGGCTTCCGCCATCTCGCTCGTCCTCTGCTCTGGTCCACACTCCCTTTCTCCTTTCGCCCTCCATTCATCCCGTCTCTCCTTCCAATGTTTGCGCAGTTGACTCGTGTCTCCATTTGTTTCATTAAATTACGTCGTGCACCCTTCTCTGCTCCTCCCTACTCTTCCATTCTCGCGACGAGATATATCCACCATCCACTCACCGTCGTCAACCAGCGTCACCCGCCTCCTCTCCTTCCCTCTCATTCGATGCCACTCGCGGCACTTTTCTTTCAAAATAGTACGCGGGGAAACAAGAAGGAGAGAGCCTCCATTACGCCCATCAGACCCTTCAACCCTTTCTTACAAATTTAATACCGCGCGCTTTACCCTCCCCCATCGCCCTTTTCCTCCTTTTCTTTCTCTCTCTCTCCCCCGCGAAAAGCTACCCCGATGTATTAGCGAACGAGCGCATTTACCGGTTGGCTTTATGGAAAAACATACGTCCCTTGGTGGAGGGTGCTCGTTAAAGGTAAAAGAAGCAGCGGCAGCGATGAGAAGAGCGCGAGGGTGAGCGGAGAGCGAAACAATGGGAGTCACAGCATTCTCGCCGCGAAGTGCGCGCATTAATTTGCATTCTCCACTTACATTTGCGCGATGCCGCCGTAATTCCACTGGAGGGCCCATGTCTCGATGAATGGTAACGCTGCAAAAACATTTAAAAGCTCGCGCTACAGCCGAAGAATTATTCGTTATTATTGCGCGCCTTCCACAGCGGAAAATGATTGCTCTCCCCGCGAGCGGTAACCGCGTTACCCGCGGCATGGGCAGAAATATTTCATAAATAATTGAAATAATCGAATATGAATAATTGTCCTAGAATTGTAATTTCTCGTGTATAATTCGAAATAAATTACGCCACATGCTACTAATTCGCAGTATTATGCGCCTATCGATCGGATATCTCGGATGCGTCCGCTGGACGGAAAGACAATGCGATTATTATTTTACCCGAAACGAGGAGGAGTTAATTCAATTACAGTGCAAAGCGGCCTTTGAATACCTCTGAACAATCTCCACGCGGGGACGGAGGTTTTTCCTCTTTCTTTCGAATTAATTAATGACTACGAGGAATAACGGTATAATTTTGAACCGCCCTCATTGTCACGCCGCACCACCGTTGGGGTACTTCTGTGTACTACGCCGCCGGCTCCACTGTACAACGCGCGCGTCCCACGAAACAAGACACACAGTTGCCCTCTGCAAGACTCATCGTCCTTCCACCAAGTTTGTGGTAGGCTAACTTTCTAACGGAGAGAAAGAGGCGACAATGGCCGCCCTTCGCCCTCGACTCTCCCCTGCCGCAGTTGAAAACGCGCATTAATTTTCCACGTGTGTTGGCGGTGCGCCGCGTAATCTCATAAGGGATGCCACCCCGGATGCTGTGTCGCGCGGGAGCCGCGAAATAAACGCGTGCGTGCGCGGCGTAGGTTTTAGCCCGGCGCGACCGCGACCGGACTACGAAATGCGGCCTGGCGAACCGCCCTGCGAAAATTTTGTTTCTCCACTTCGGGTACTTCCCGGCGCGGCCCCGGGAATTCGCGCGTTCCCTCTCCTTTTTATCCCGCTCGCCGCGCCGGCCGAACCAGTTAGCGCCGGGCATAAATGCAAATTGTCGCGTATGCAAATTGCACGTTTGTATTAGCACGTACCGCGGCTCTTGCGGAATGGCCTTTACGAGGAACGAGTACGGAAACTCTCCCTCCCCCTCCCTTCCTCCCCCGACTTTAACAAGCAAAAATAATTTTAACGCAGTTTTCTCCTCCTTCTTTTTTTCTCTTTTTAATTTCCTTGCCTCTGCTGATAGCTTAAGGGGCAGGGACCATCCTTTAATCACGCTTACAGCAAAACCAAACGAAAGATATCCGGAGTTAATGCTCGATTTGTTTCGCCAACGTAACCCCGCGTTCTTGAGAATCCGTATTAATTTGGATCAAACAAACCGTGCAAGATATTTCTTCGCTTGCAAATTCTGCTTAGAATTGCATTAAAAAATAAAAATAAAAAACTCAACACAGTTGTGCTTTAGCTTCTTTTATTCAACATGATTCTTTTGATGTAATTTGCGCCTGACGCATATGTGCGTGTTTAACGTTATTTGTCCCGAGGTAATTTAATCAGGGATGACTCTTCTCGCGCACACGCGGAAAGGGAAAACGGATAAAAAGGAGAGCGACGTGAAATAAAAGAATGGAAAAGCGCGCACGAGGGAGAGAGACAGAGAAAGAGTCGGAAACGTTAGTCATGGTTGCAAGAACCTGCATTTCTCTCCCGCATTGCACAAGAGAGGCACTAGACAGGTGTAAGTCCACGAGCGCGTGCACAATAAATATTGACGCGTTCCTTAATGCGAATTTGTTTCGCGGATTCGCTCTCCGCGCGAGTCAGAAGATTTTATTCGCCCTACCAAAGGGCGAATAAAATGCGCGTTTCCGCGTTCCTCGTCTTTCTCCCCGGCGCCAATCGCGCTCGTAAAAAAAAGACACTTTGAAATTATTTCCATGCCTATACGATTCTAGGATTTTTACGCACCCGTTCGTCGGATTTATTGATGAATGAATAAATCCCGAACGGCGCGCGCGAGAGAGAGAGGGGAGGTCTCTGCGGTTTCGCAACCAAAAGGGTTGGGATATATAAAATATCGTGCGTTCTCTCTCTCAGCCGCGCTGAGAGAGGCACCGAATCGCAGGTGCGATACGGAGGAATGCGCCGCCGCAATTTACGAGAGTGCTTTTTCTTCATTCATCGAATCAGGGGTGCCGGCAGAGCGGAGAGCCGCCGCCGCCGCCGTGCTCGCCCCCTGTTCGTACCTACGACGGACCTACGGGTAACGTATATCGTCGAGCATCGACAATCGCCCGTTTCGCGGTGTACTAAATTTATTTGCTTCGCGGAAAGGCAAACAATAACATGGATGCGCGTGATAAACTATCCCGTTTGATTCACTCGGCGCTTGCAGACGCCCAAAATTGGTTCCAAGATTGGCCCAGTGCCAATAAATATGTGATCCTAAGTGAAAATATCTCATTGAGGAGCACTGTCGTGTCTCCCGATAATAATAATAATAATATTATATATATATTTGCGGGAAGTTTCTTTCACCCAGTTATTCAGAAGATATTTTCGTAGGAAGACACAATGACGCGATTCCGCGAACAATGCTTCAGGAAAGGCACCGTCGTCGTCGTCTCGCCTTTTCATTAAGAATTTTTTCGAGTCTCTTAATTATGAATCGTAGCCTTTTAATTATCGCTGGTAATTGCAATTGAGGCTGAGCCCATTGCAGCCCGCAGGTGCGTCGCCCGCATGCGACGAAAAAGGAAAAAAAATGATATCCGGGGTACGCGAGGGGGTAGTTCCGCGCTCGCCGTGGACGAGCGCGGGGGTACAAAAAGTCAGACGGGAAGAGAAATTAGTTGTCAGCCGCAGCGCCATAGACAGGAGGAGGAAGAAGGTGGGGGAAGGTGGGGGGAGGGGGTGGCGAAAGCGACGGCCTGGGGGAAAGTGGTAGTCGGCGCGGAGGGGTTCGAATCGTGAGCGGGGCGGTGAAGGAGGATGGCTCAAAAGCCCCGGGTTTCTCGCGTGATTTATGCGAGATTCCAGCGATGCCGCGCGTAAAAAAGAAAACAGCCCGTCGCCGTGTGCCAACCCCTACTCGCGTCGTCGTTCCCTCGCTCTCCCCCTCATCGCTGCGAATCGTCGTCGTCGTCGTCGTCGTCGTCTGGAAATGGAAATGGCCGGGACCGCATCGTTCCGCCGTTGGAAAATCTCTCGCTTTCAGAGGCGTTTTCCGAGAGAGACGGTAAAAAGGACGGCTATATACGTAAAAGTGACCCCGACCGGCTCGCGCCTCCCCGAAGTGATTTGCCGGGACACGGTAATTAATGCTAATAGAAAAATTGCTGGGACGATTGGACGTGGATTGAGATGGAGGTGGGACGGTCTGGAATTTTTTCTCTTTTTTTTCTTTTTTTTTTTTTTGGAGCGATATGGAACGAGAGCGTTCTTTTTTCTCCCTTCGAAGGTACCGGCTCTCGAAATGAGATTAGTCTCGCGTTTCCTTTGATCCCTTGAAGTTCGCCGACGTACTTCTTCCTCGCGATACGGACCCTCACTTCTCATGCAAATGATATTTACTTACACACTTCTTCATTTTCGATTCATTATCGCAAGCACAGTTTATTTTATATGCAGACAGAGAGTGCATTTCGAGAATATTACGTTAAGAGGGAACACTGCGGTTCCCATCGTGTTCCCTCTATGTTCGAATTCCGCTAGTTCATGTCGATTACAAACGTAGCGATTATCATCCAAATTGACGTTTGATTAAATCAGGCCATAGCGCCGCGGCCGGAATTCGGCGCAGGTACGTACAATAGCGTCGAATAAAACGCGTCTGTCCGGCGCGCGTTACGCGGTCCTCGACGCGTGAGATTCGCTCGTGGGATTCGCGTGCATTCATGACGTTCGATATGCGGTAACCGTCGGGGCAACGACACGATTATACTCGCGATTAATTTCTATCATATCGATCCCACGTCGGAAATGCCCTCGCACGGTACAAGCCACGTGAAGGCAGCCCGCCTGTGCATATGCGTTCGCCGTCGCCGATCATTATAGAGTCGTGTCCGCGCTCTCTCGAGCACGCACGCGACGATGGGGCGAGGACGGAGAGCCACGCGAGCACGCGTGCTCAAGTACGCGGCTCGTAAGATTATCGTCGTCAACCGTCGCGGCCATTGTCTTCCGCGCGATCGATCGATCGATCAATTAATTAACGGGACGGTGGTAGGTTTGCGGAGTCAATATTGAATTCGCAGTTAATGCGTTTCCGGCAATTTCTGACGCGATGCGACGACGCGAAATCCCACCGGGGGTGGTCGTCCGCGGAATCGTCGCGGCGCCTGATCGTCATCTCCCGGCGGAATCCGACCGCGTTCATTTCGCCCGCATTTTAATCGCGCGCTCGAAAGTATACCCACGTAATTTTATACGCGTTTTATGCGTCGTCGCGTTTTTACGCGATACACACACACGCGATGCACACACATAGATAATCTCGCCGATGCACAAATAATGTCGGCCGACGCGATAATTCGTTCGATCGCGTTGGTCTCCACGCGCCGCGGCGCGGCGTCGACGGTGTCGCTTTAATTTTAATCAATTTATTTCGCGGCATTACGCACGCACACACGCCGATCGACGAGAGATGATATCTCGCGCCGGCGAGCTTACCAGATTAGCGGGATATTTCAACTATTGATCGCGCGAGAGTGGGACCGAATAAGTGCGATGCGGCGCGGCGGTACAAAATCGCGACTACCGACGGACGCGACATGTACGCGTATATGTATATACGCGTCACTAATACACATATCGCATACACATATCAAATTACAGGCTACTTAGCAGGCAAATTTTCTACACGCTCACAACGATCATGCTCGCAGCGGTGGTGCCGGACGTCCGCGCAGGAGGAGGGTGCGCTAACTTTTAGATGCGTGTGCGTATTTTTACCCGCGGCAAGAGATCGCGTAAATCACAGCGGGGGTGTCGCGGGAGATCCGCGGGGCGCGATCGCGCAATTTACGGCGAGCCGAAGTCGCGATTGCGCGCGATCTAATTGCGCCGATGATGCATCGTATTTTTATGCGACACACAGTCGCGCGTGTTGTTTCAGGCCGCGCACGCGACGCGCCCCGTGTTTTTTTTTTTTCCCCTCCTCCGATTAAATCCGCCACCACCGTGTGCGCCGCGATGAACAACGCATGCAAGGCACCAGAGGTTAGAGGAGACAGAGACATGATTTTTCAATTTTCCGCCCCCGAGATAGAAGTGGGAAAGTGCACTACTCCGCATTGTTTCGTGATGGACGAGCTGGCCGTTCACGGACGAGCTGCGCGCGAGTAATTCGAGATACTCAAACCGGGCATCGATGCACTAAGGGAAACGAGAAATCAAAGCAGACGTTGAAAGTCAATCTCGAACAGAGGAAAAGGTATTCATTCTCGATTCCGGGCGCGTTTCATCATTCTTGTATGTCACGGAAAGGGAACAATCAACGCCATTCCGCGATTTAAAGATAAGAGCACTAACGTTCGCCTTTACGTCTGCTATCTTTTTAGCTTCTATTCCCACGTCGCGAGATGAGACTCGTTGAATAAACTTTAACTCTGGAGTGCTACCATGAATTTTCACCTGAATGCCGACTCAAGGCTTACTTAATTCATAGTTTTATTAAAATTTTGAAAGCTTGAAATAATATTTCAAAAGGTTTCGTTTATATTAATCCTTTTTTTGCACAATTTCTTCCATTGAACGTGTCTGGTTGAATTTTGGTACACGGAGAGGGAGGAGGTTAAAATTTATTAATTCAATGCTTCGATAGTTATTTTGGAACCGTCATTTAAAATTTAATATTTATGAAATTAAAATCAAAGACCTCGAAATTATTAATATATAAATATATATATTTTTTTAAAGATACGTTTACTATTATTTTCATCCTACCATGAATTTTTTGTAAGCAAGTATTAATTTTGACTGACTTTTTTTTGTTTTCAGCTTAAAGTTAATGAAAAATAATTACTATGTTTGTTACTCATGTATACGCGTGTCTTAACGATATTAAATAATATGATATAAATCAATTGTCACGTATGTAAAAACGTACAAAAACTGCGACGAGAAAAATGTCCTTTGCAGGAAGGTACTATGCGACAAAAAGTTCAAAAAGTGTCAGTTTAATTATTCTTAACATCTTGTAATCTATAAACTAGAAAAAAACGTTAAGAAAATTCTTAAAAATTTTAATTTCGCGAGTGAATTTTTATTTAGAGTAGATTAGTGTTGACGTAAGAGAAATCGGAGTAGCATTCTAGAATTAAAGATGTTATAAAAAATATAAAAAAAGTTTATACGATATTAAAAAAAAAAACGCGTGCGCATAATCGAAAACGCATAGAGTTTCAAGATTCATGAAAGCTTAGAGGGGCGCTCCCTTTTCTCACTTCTTTATGTCGCGGAGAATCGTGAAACGGCGAGCTCGTCGTTCGAAAGAGCCGCGACGACTCGTGAACGCGTACAATGTTGGATACTTGTGCATCTAATCGAGAAGAAAATCGGGACGAGCAACGTCTCTCGCAATTTTACGAGCGTGGGTTCTCTCCACGAATTGCACGCCGTTCAACACGTACACGTGTTACGATCGGGCGGTCTCTTTCGCTGTCTTTCTCTCTCACTCTCGAAATGGTGCAATGAAATCTCCATTAAAATTCTAGCACGAGAACATCATCGAGCGCGCGCGAGTACTCGCGAAAAATCGCGATACGTCACCGATGATACGCGCGGGCGACCAATAAAAAAAAAAAAAAAAAGCTTAAGTACCGCTCCGCAGTGCGTGAAACTCCGCAGGTTTCACATTTCGCGCGTAACCGTATTATGAATGAAAATCCTGGCGGATACTCGAAGGAGATTGATCGATCGGCGGGATTATGATGCCGATGGAGAGCCGGATATCGATGAAGCGAATATACCATGATGATCCTTAATTTTTCATTTCGCGAGAGCGATTCACGGTAACAAGTTTCCGATGCGCGCCGCGCCGCCAGGAACTGTAGAATTGACATTTTACAACGGATCGCTTTCGCTATTTTTCAAGCGGCTCTCGATTCGTCCGATGATTACGTCTATACGTCCTACGTATCGCTCATTTTCGTCGCGCACCCGCATCGCCATACTCCATAGACACATGTGTATCGCGATGATACGTGATCATCGGCATGAGATGAATAAAAAAAAAATAAATAAATAAATAAGTCGGTCGCGGTTTTATGATCTGAAATTCATGTGGAGTTAGTACTGATTGAATATGATCGGATGACGCCGTTAATTGGTGTACGTAAATGTGCTCTGCCCTCTCCAGTCCGGACGAGATACAACGTGTGGTACAAGTAAGTTTACTTTTACTCTACTCGAGCGAGTAATTATTGCGGCGGTGCTCGCTCGCTCGCTCGCACGAACGAGAGGCGCGTCCCGTTCGCCGTTGTCGATTCCACCAATCAAAAATCAAACAAGATATACAAAACGACAAACGGAAGAACGTAAAGCGCGTAAGCCAACAAATCGTATAAATATACGGCCAATTTAAAGTTTTCTCAGTAACAATAACGTTGCAGTAACATTTCAAAAACGTGTGCCCTCCGCTGCGCTTTGCCTCGTTGGTACAAGCTCACTAGCATACGTAACCGTATGAAAATTCCATTCATGTTCACTACAGAAAATTATTTTGTGCGGATATTTGAAAAAAGAAGACAGCTGCTGGCGACGTTCCGGCGCCATCGACACTTCTCCCTATGCAACTCGGTAAAATTACTAATAAAATTCCGTAAATATTTGGATCAGCGAATGTTTCTTCAGTTTCATGAATAATCGGCGAGATTCATTATCGTTACTCGCGTTTGTCAATTAACGTACGGCAGAAATAAAAGGTGGAGGAAAAAATTTATAGTGATTAAATATAAAATACGATAATTCGAAGGGAAAATAATGAGGCGACAAAAACATTTTTCATTGTATGAAAATTTGATAATTTCGATAACGATTTGAATCGCGATACTCGTTAAATAAAATTCTTGAAACGCCAAAATTCTTTTTCAGACGTACGGCGGAAAAAAAGTTTTTTCTTTGGAATTAGTTACAATTTACTTTTGTAATCAGATAAAAATTCCAGAAGTGGGACTTTAATTTTACAGTGGTCAGAAAGAAAAGTGCTGAATCGCAGAATTCATAACAGAAATAACTGTTTATTCGGGCACGACAGGCCGGAGCGCGCCGTATCTCCCTCCATATTGCCTCTTCACGCCCCAATTCGCGATTATGCAACGTTTAATCGGGGAATTAAAAAAGGAGTCTCGGAAGTGCAAATTTCTTTCCGCGGGAGTGAGCGCGCATCGAGCGAACTGCGACAATTTCAGTGGATTTCCACCCGAAGAAATTTACGACATCTCATGGAGTGCGTCTCGGATTAAGCGAGATCGAAAAACGTCGAGCTTTCTATTACTCCGTCCCGTTATTGCTTATATTATGTCGCTACTATCGTTATTTTGTATCTCGCGACATCGAGTGAATGATGCGAAAATTGTAACGTGCAGCAACTTTCTCGAGAGAAAGAAAAACGTTAAGCGTCGCGGAGGTGTTAATAGCGTTAGAAGAGGCACGTTTACGATTTTGCACGCGCCGATTTCTCGGCGAGGAAGCGAAGCGAAAGGAGACTTTTCGCTCGATATGACGTTGAGTGATTCTCTCCGAACGTCGTCGTTTAAAATGTCGCGATGGTACACCGGCAGCTTGCTGATACCAGAGGCGCGGCGCTCACGAGAAGTGCCCCCGTCTTTTTAACTCACGGATATAGAGAGCAGAGGCGATATCGTCCGATATCGTACCGTGTCGCCTACCTTCTTCTCCCATTGGAGAACGTAGGGCACTGGGTGCTCACCGGGGAACTCTACGTGACAGTTGAAGACAACGCTCTCCCCGAGAATAGCCGTGATGTGCACCGCGTCCTGCTGACAAAGTCCTGAAACAAAGACAGTCATAGTGATGTATTAATTAACATGTCACGATAAAATAAGCTTAGAAGAGTGAAGAAAGATATTAACACTGTAGAGGAAGGTAATGTTTCTTTGACCCTTTGATCACGTTATTCTCTGAAATTGAAATTGAACATTTACGAAAATAAAAATATATACTTTGAATTTTGACTATCAAAAGGGTTTTATAATGTAGAATTTTAATAATACAGAGAATTATGCTGTTATGAGAAAAATTGCTTGTTTTTTTTAAGTATATTACAAAGCAAATAGTTTAAAAATCTGTTTTAATGTCATAAAATGTTGCCTACATGTTCTATCTCTACATTCCGTCTACGTATTTTGTCTATGTGAATTGACTACATTATCAAGTAGTTATCTAAAAAGAAATGTTTAAAATTTAACAATTTTAACTTTAACAGTCAATCTTAACCTACTACTTAACTACAATTTAGAAAATTAACAACAAATATAGGGAACGAGCAAATGTTGTACTTTTGACTACTAAAAGACTTCGAAGAAGGTAAAGTAAAGGTAAAGTTTTGAAAAGGATACAAGAAAGTTTTATTTTTATTAAGATTGAATTTGTAATGCGAACTTGTCCTATTGTCCTATATTATTTTAGTTTGTTATATAAAACTTTATATAATACAATATGTTAAAAGTTAAAAATACGAAAATGTCTTAACTTCTCGGGGCGTTGTACGGTTGAATTCAATTTGTTTTAATATTAAAAAAATATATAAAGATAACAGTTTAAATCTATCAAAAAAATATATATTAATGTCGATATTTGAAAGAACATTTTAAAATTGTTTTTGTATTTTTAGACACCAAAATAAAACTTGCGCAATGAAAAATATCGAAACTGATCAAAGGTACACCGCCTTCCTCCACTCTTTATCACGATTAACTTTCAATCGAGCGAACAGCAATGATCTGATGACATACATCTGCGATAGTTAATGAATATCGCAGTGCTTCTGCAAATCGCTACAAGATTGACGACAGAAAAACCAATTGGGACACTTGAATAAAATTCATTGAAATTTTTTGCGCTTCCATCGCGCGCTCGCGGAAGACGTCCAAGCACCGGAAACTCATAATTCTTGCCGCAAGGGAGTCCCGCTATGGGAAAAGTAAACTGCGAGAGGCGGGCCGTCCCGCTCGTGCATCCCCGGCGGGAAGGCATTAAAAGCCATTAAAGGTAAATCAGGGGCAACGGTTGTCGTCGCCCTTTTCCGCGAGCTGGGCCGGGGAGAGCCGGTGTACCGCACGTGTCCCGCGCCAGATTAACTTCGCATTAACCTCCGTCCTTGTGTCGAATAAGATCGAACACGGCGATCGTTTCGTGTGCTCAAGATGCTCACGACGCCGGCCAAGCAAGGATCCCGTGCGTGTCGCGCGATGGTAACGCGATGATCTTTCCCGCTCGTCGCCCTCCCCGCCTTCGCCGCGCGCGATGTCGACGGATAGTTAACATAACTTCGATACGTTCCATGTTCTTGCCGGTCTTATAGCCTGTTTACGATTGGCGCGACTGGGGGAGAGATATATCGCTATAAATTATATCGGAGGGGCTACGTCGTCCCAGGATGGAAAAAGTAGCCGGCACACCGTGACGCGGTGAAACGACGATGGTAAACACGTCAGCGAGGATAATACGGGCGAGCCTGAGGAAGAAACTCCCCCGGGATAATTAATGTTCTTAGCGCAAACGAGGAACGCGACGGATTAAAAGGGGAGAGAGGAGGGGGGGGAGGGGGAGGGGGCAGGCACTATTGGATAAACTGATATCTGAAATTCAGAACGCTTTCAATTTTCGGGACGGAAAGTTTCCGTATCCCGCCCACTTTGTGAATATTACTTTCGCTGTCAGTATTCACTCGCGCATCGTTTATTTTCCCAAGCAAACAACTTTGCGCGAGGCGCCCAGGATAGGTTGCGTATATGCGTATACGGAAAACGTCGAAGTGCTAATATGACGTTAATACGACTTTTTAGTTCAGCTTAAGAGTGCTATTATTCAAGTAACCGCGAGGAGGGAACAGCGCGCAATAAGAAACGTGAGATATGAGGCTTGTCAGATGCCCGGGACAAACAAGAGGAAAGTCGGTTGTGGCGAGGTACCGGAGAGAGGAACGAACTCCAAATACTCTTAAACTGATTCGCAGAAATATATGTCAGCGCAGTCTGCTATCCGCGCAAAGTAATCGCGAAGTTCGTGTCGCAAGAAGCTCTATCGGTCGAGGGAACACAAATCGGGAATGACAGCCGATCTACTTTGCGTCTCGGGGAAAAGTTCGCGACTAGGAAATATCGATCTGACTGCTGACAAGCAAACTTCGGACGAATCTGTCCCTCCCGCGGCGGCCCTTCCATTTTCGTTTTATCTTCGCCTTTCGTTGCTGCGTCACGATCGTCGCGATTAACGTTTCACTGCGGTAAACAGCTGCCGCATTCGTGCACTTTTTTTTTACTACTTCGCGAACTACCGCTGTTCTCCACGAGTTCTTAATGCAGTAGTACCATTACGGTACGATTTTTGTCACGAAACGACTGTTACGTTTGATTGATGCCCCGCGGCGACTATTCGAGACTCAAAAGTACAACGTTAATTACCGCTAATTTCTCTTAGAAGAGACCATAAAATGCATTTCAAGAAGAGTCTTCCCTCTCCAGATATTGACGATAATTATATTATAATGAGTCATAATACGCGATATCCATTAGCCGACACGCGAGCTACAATACTTTCAGATCTTTACGTCGAGCGATAAGGTCGACACGGCAACTGTTCATGCTCGTTCAAAGTACGACTTCTCATTGTGCAGTTTCGCAACTGCGACTGCGAGAAACGGCGCGCGCTTCTCTCCTGCTGCATGGATTGTGCATCCGTATGACGTCGCTTAATGCCCACCTAACTTTGAGAACGGTTAAGTCTCGCGTTGCGCGTTCGCATCAGAGTATGCTGCAACGTGTCGGACGCGCGACTCCCTCGGAAAAGCCGACGACCGAAACTGTGTAGAAAATCGCTGACATTAAAGGGAGAGAATCACATCGTGTCGCATCGTCTCGCATCGCATGTAAAAGCGATGTGTGGGGAGGGGGAGAGCAAAGCACACAGCTCGATGATACCCATTTCGAATAATGGCCGTAACTTTGATACCTATCCTCTTTGAGATCCTCCGCTTCGCAAATACGACATATTTTTGGCGCTCGTACGACAAAGAGGATCGTAATAAATCTCTCCCCGGGCGCAACCTCTGAAACGCGTTTCGCGACAGCCCTACGGACACCCTGCCGGATGAGTTCTAAATCGAAGGTGCTTTCATTGTCAAGGAGAAAAAAGTACGATGGGATTTCCGAGCGAAATTGTGTTACGTTGAACGTGTCGTCTCGATTATAGATGTTCTTCGCGTCAATATTACACGTTCGTTATTATATAAACCACGCTAATATTTATATAAAATATTTCTATTTTTTTATTCTTTACATCGTGCTATTTTGTGTCGAGTCGTAGCGGTGCAATATTATTTAACGAATTTTAAGACGATATTTTTGTAGCGGAAATTTAATATCGTTCTCGCGCTAAGAAAAGCGATTATTCAATTTTTAATTTTTTTTTAAATAAATAACGGTTATCTTTGTCAAGAATATTTTCTTTATAATAGCAGAGAAGAGAGCAAAACAGAGACCCTTAAAATACGCTCATCATTCACTTGAAAATAATTTACTAAAATATATTTCTTTGTACACAGAAATATATATTTGAAAATATTAAGTAAATTACTTATTTAAAATATTTAATAAATTTATATATCTGCAAATCTATCATAAATTCATCATAAGCATTCAATTTATACAAAATATACTCTGAATCTTAACAATTTAATACTTTATTAAAACAAAAAATTCGATATTCTTACTATTCTGATTTTTGTTCGACAATTTTATGCACAAAAAAATTTAGTATCAAATCAACGATTCATTGTTTCATATATAAGCAAAAATATAAAATCTTGGAAACATTTATAATCTCAAACAGACATAATTTGCTTACATGGAAATAAATTCTTCCAAGAAGATTTTATATTTCTCCTTATATATGAAACAAAGAATTGTTGTTATTGATTTTTAATGTAATATTGTTCGAAAAAGTATTAATTATTTTTTTGAGCACATTACAATTTAAGTTTTTATAAAATTTGTGACGAGTTAGTATTTTAAGACAATAATCAAGAAAATATTCTTGGTTAAAGATAATCACTTACTAGAAAAGAAAATAAATTGTATAATCACTTCTCTTAGAGAGAATTGCTATTCGTGTATACGCGGCTACATAGATTCCCGCTTTCGCATGTAAACCGAAGTCGAGAACATCGCCGAATGATTCTGTCGTTGTCGCATTAATGCGCCCAGATGTATCCTCCGTGAACGGTGTCTCATGATACGAGCTTTCGCGATGTTCACATCCGCCATGGACGGATGTGGACATGTCACTTCGCGAAGCTGCATCGAAGCTGGCGCATTACGTATGCATTGTGTAATATCATGGATCGCGGCTTCTCGACATCTGCCCCGGTGAACCATCGATAGTTCGACGTTTCGCCAAAGGCAGTTTTCGATAAGGGATATATATATACATATATATTACGCGCAGCCTCTGGCACGACAGCGAAGTCGTACAGGAGAAAAGTAACATTAACTCTTCTGTATTATACCTGCGATATTCCCGATCATCTAAACGTAACATATAATACGTATCGTAAAATAACGATTCTAAAAACTTTTCGAGAGATCGAAAGTTTTCGTCGGTCGCATCGGAACGCGTTGCAACGCGCGACGATCTCTTCTAGCTAATCCTAGCTATTTATAATGTAACAAAGAAAGGTGTCTGAGTCGAAAATTCAAAAAATTATGAAACTTCAACAATATGTTATCTTGTAAGAAATTCTTTTTTTGTTGCTCGAATTTATCCTGAAGAGTAAAATTAATCTCTTAAAAATGTCTGATTTTTTGTTTTTTTTTTGTTTTATTATTAAACAATTAGACGGGGGTTTGTTGCCAATGTTCCAATTACTATCGTTTTCTTCAATTACAGTATTAGAATTACAGTATTAGAATTAAAAAAGTAGCAAAGCATTATGTATTATGTACTAAAAACGTTTTGAAATTAAATTAAGACTGTGATATAAACATAAATAAATTCGTGGTAGCATTGAGTACATGGGTGATAATTAATGATAATTAAACAATATTAGATATGTGCAGCAGTAATTAGGACATTGACTGGTAATAGGTTCAATATCTTATATATATATTTTTTTTTTCATTTATATTTAAATACTTAATCAGTTTTCTCGAGCTTGTTACTCTTATTTTATTAGTTTATGTTCATGTATCAAAGTTTTTAATTAAATAATGATGAAAATATATAATATTTATTATACATTTTAATAATATTTATTATATACTCATTACATATTTTTTAATACATATTTATTATATATTTAAGAAACTGTAAGATAAGCACACAGGTTACCGTAATGTACTTAAACCGCCAGTAATTGGGATAGTTACTTCGTGTTTTAATAAATTTTCTAATCGATAAAATCTCATTAAAAGAAATAACTCCATGAAACTTTGTTCCATCTTCTTTTGTTAGTGAATAATTTAGAAAAAAAAAGAAATGAAAAATAAGCCAATTTTCAAGGGTTGAATTTGCCCCTTCGAGCAGAAAAAAATAATTTATTACATGTCAGAATATCTTTTATGTATTGGCAAAGTTTCATAATTTCCGAGTTAGGGACTTTGCCTCGTAAGAGATAAAGAAAGTCATTAAAAAACTTTGCCAATTTAGCATCAAGTTAAAAATACATTGTTGCAAGACTCAAACGTGATCGACAGTCGCGACGAGCGACGAGTTATAAGCGTAACGGGGTCGAACGGAACCGTGATGATACTATTGATATTGCACGAGAAAATCGGCATAACACCCTCTCCGCACCTCTGATCATGCAACAACCCGTTTTAATCCGCCCCCTCGGTGTACGCGGTGCGAATAATAATCCAGACTCGGACGCGAGCAACCGACGCACATTTGTGCAGCCATTATCGCCATTGTCGGGGTCCTCCTGGGATAACGCGGCGTCCAAATAACCGTTTTTATTGTTACTTGTTATTAAATTTTCAACGGTCTGTCTGCAGGCGTGCGGGCGTGTGTACGCGACGCGAACACCTCGTTATCTCCGGTAAGCGAAATAAAGCCTCTCCCCGCGCTGCGCATGTGTGCGTATACGTGTGAGTGTGCAGATAATAATTATAATCATCACAGTGTGCGATACGAGCATGATGTTCGTTAATTTGCCCGTTGAATGAACCAAGCGCCTGGAAAAAGGGACTCGCGCATCGTAAAATTCAGCAATTATCTCTGTCTTCGTACGGCCATTAAAATGCGTTTAAATACGAATGTTAAAATATCGATGTGTCGAAGTGCGCAAAGCGCGCATCGGGACAATCCCCTCCCCCCCCCCCCCCAAGATTTATGCACAACACGTAAAGACCCGCGAGACCAGTAATCAGGCGATACGTATCTCTCGGCAATGCAAAATTGCTGAGCATCTAATTGCGATAATCGCGCGTTTCTATATTTCTCGCGGCGGTATCAGGCGCGAATCGCTCGGTCTGTGTACATCATACAAGCCGATCCGGCGGGCGCGTTAATAATTCGCGCGCACGCAAGGCGAACGCGGCAGAAATGATTTGCCTCTCGACTCAACAGCGGTTGGTCGAGGGGAAAACTCGGTCGGGTCGTATTACCCGATCATCGGAAGATCTGAAGGAGAAGCGGGCAACCGGCGCGGAAATTCTCTCTTTATGCGCGAAAGAGACTTTTCCGTTTCGCAGCCCGTTAACTCGGAGAGTGAAGAGGTTTAGACGGAATCACCTCGTCGTTTTGGCAGCCCGCCTTTTATTTCGCGGTTGTTTTTCCCGGCGAGATAAACAGATTGTGCAATTCATTTGAATGTTCTGCGGAGAATATATGCAGCTGCTTGCGCCCGGGGACGCGAAACGCGAAAAATTTCGTTTATCTCTGCTCCGGTACGAAAACGAAATATTTTCTTTCGAAATAAAATATCTCGCTCTTGCGCGCGTTTTTGCAAACTAAAACGGATATTGCATTAAAGCTTGCTTTCGGATTCCTTCTTTTCCGCACTGGAGATGTTAATAAATTCTATGTAAAGAGTTTTAAATATTGCACTCGTGATAAACACTACATTATAGATACATTAATTTAATTTTAGGCAAAAATCGTTTAAAAGTAACAGCTTTCTATTGAAGAACATATAAAATGTCCCATTTAAAAAAAAATGCTTAAATATCTAAAAAACAAAATATCCTAATTTTTATTTTTATTTTATTTTATTTTTTTTGTAATTGTATTTCAATACTTTTATGTCCAGAATAATGAGATTAATCAGTTGCTGTAAAGAAAACACATTGTTGATTTAAAAAAAAAATGTAATTGCATATTCTAAATTTCATAAATTTTTTTAAAGCAATATTTTCGTACACGAATTGTTTATCTCATTATTCCGTGTAAAAATATCAAAGTATGGTTATCAAAAAATATATAATTTACGACATATTTTACATTAAAATATAGCACGATAAATCAATACTTCATAAATCATTTCAATTTACCTTAATCTGTTTATGTGCAGTATAATTAAAAGAATCATATTATGTAAAAAAATCATATTATGTAAAAAAATATAATTTTATTTAAAAAATGACGATAACCGTCAGATGAAACTCGTTTTTTTTTTTTTTAGAAATTTTATTATTATCTCTTCTCATATGCCATAAAAATTTTATTTGACACTTTTTTTTCTGCACGCGCGCGCGTTTTTTTTTTTAAATATTTAAGCATATTTTTTTTAAATGGGACACCTTGTGTAAGGACTTAATGTATTTTAGTACGTTTTTGCTGGTCGGGTTCTTCTCGAAAGCACGAAAACGTTAAAACAAGCCCACGAAGCAGCTCCTCATCTTCGCCAACGAATTTTCAGATAGCGGCGAAGCGTGAAATTAGCGAACCGTTCCATCAGCTTGTACCTCGTGTAAAGCTAAATAGCCAGGTGTGTGTTGAGGCGGCTCCGCTCACGAGGTATCCAATTGGATGGAGCGGAAGGTAGAACAATTAAGCCAAGCTAACGAGTATACTATTACCTTAATGAGCTCAGGATTCAAAGATAGGTTTTAATTATTTCGTATAAACAAAACCGGTGAATGTACATAGCTCGGACTCCACGATAAAACGTAAAATTTCTCTCTCTCTCTCTTTCTCTCCCTCCCCCTCTCTCGTGCAAGCGAACTATCGCTCTAAGGGTTTGTCTTCGCGCGAGTTTGCCACTATCAACTTTACGCGCGCTATTACGATTTTCATACGCGCGAGGAATTCCGCTTGTCTGGAAACAAATAGAAGATAGATAGAACGCGGTAAGGAAAATCGCATTTATCCGCCTGCCACTAACGAGTGGTGCCGTAAACTCGCCGGTTTAGAGGTATTGCGCGCGAAAGTAACGCGCGTTGAAAGCGATGTTCGCGACGGGAGAACATGCAACCATATCGACGACGGTGCAGCAGCGCTCCGTGCAACGACACGTGCGTCATTCGCGTAAAAACACGGGCATCGCCGCGGGATCTCGATGCTCCACATTGTCCGCTGACGACAACGTCGCGAAATGTCGATCACGGTCATACTGTCGTCGAGTGTCGTCATCTTGATGCCTGTCGATCGATCGGTTCGCGGCTTTCCCGTGCGCAGCAAGGGCTTCACCAAAGGTAACATACTTCCCAGCCAGGTCGGCACCGCGCGCGTCATTTGTATCGAATTTCATGGCCCACCATTCGCGACGCTTTGATGGCCGCTATGAGAAAGAAATCGCAATCGCCCGTCCTCACACGTGTAACAGAGGCACAAAGTACGTGGAATTTATAGAGTTATGCTTCGTACTCGGGACACGCTATTGTACGCTAAAGAGGAATTTATCGTGATCACGAAGCCCTTAAAAGGGGAAGCTGGTACCAAACTCGCGTTTCCTGTTTCGATGATATGAATATATATTGGCGCATATATCGCGACACGTTGTATTCTTAAATGTAACGTCGAGACGCGTTCGACTCGATTAAAATGTAGAAATGTTAACGCGATAATGTGCAGGCGGAAAAGTGGAGTAAAATTTAATTAAGAGAACCCGTACAAAAATGCGTGTTCTGTTTCAATTATTTCATTTCAGATATTTTAAATGATTTACTCCGATATTGCATGTCGATGCACGTAGTGAATTTTATTTCGCCTGCATATACGCGTAAAATGTTACATACCATAGCCATGAAAATTAATGAAGCCCCACCGTGGGATGACCGCAGCATTATTAATTGGAGCGTTTGATTTTGATTAAAAATGACACTTTATATAAGTAACTCTGTCCTGATAATTTATTTCATTTGTGATAAGCGTTTTCAATTGTGGCCCCAGCATTTTAGCGTGTACTTACACACATTTAATGTACACTTTTTACCGTTTATCGTATGCAACGTTTCATATTAAACGAGCCATGGCGACGTCACTATTCGATAAAATAAGTATTCCGCGTCGCAAAAATAAGAGAGAGAATCATTCCTCGAATAAACGATCATTGCAATTGCTATATAATTTATATATATTATAGAGGAAAGTTGCTGAATGTGTACCTATTCAATATTTTACATTTTTGTTTCATACGAGCAATATTTATTGACAAAAGTAAAAAATAAGAAATAAGTAATATAGACAAAAATACAACAAGTTCTATTTTGTTTTGTGCACGCAGCATTTTAGAAAATCAGTTACGCTTGATGTAAATTTTTCGTCAACTTATATAGCCGATAATAACTTAATTATGCATTTTTATTTGGAATTGTTTTCCTTAAAAAAAAAACTTATTGTAGAATATTTTACATTCATTGTACACACATATTTACAATTAGTATAAAAATTAAATCGACATTTTTATAAACTCCATCAAGTTTCCTATTTCGTACCATCACAAATTTTACAATACAAATGATACTGGTGTAAGATAAGTGAAAATAGTAAAACTAGTTATTGCTATTGAAAAAAATATGTCAATTACAAAAATTAATTTAAACCATTTATTTCGATGTTCTTATCTTTTTATTATTGCTATTTATCAATTAATCAATATTTGAACGCTGTTTCGATAAATTATTAATAAAATAAATATCAGTTAATTTTTCCTCATATTTTTAATTACTTTAATTCATAAATGTGATATTTTCAAAGATAATACGATTTAAAAGATCCCAGATGCGCTTTAGGCGACCAATTTTTTAAATCATTTTTCGCAGCATGATACAGAAAAGCTCATAACGAATTAATTTGTTATTGGAATTATTTGTTTGTGGAAAGGTTTTAACATGTAATAGACTGAAACATCGAGCTGCAATTTCAAACGTTGATTTGCATCCAAAACGGTAGCAAATGCGAAATATAATAAAAAATAACTTAAGTGGTATGCATTTGACAACTTTCCCATATATACTCGTACATATATGTGTGTGTGTGTGTATGTACATATTATTTGCAACAGCAAAATCATGTATGTTTAAATTACAACTTAATGCAAGTTTTTATATTAGCGTTGTATACGTGCCGTTAATGCAGTCAAGCATGCATTTTGAATGAGACTTCCTGAGAGACTAGAGTTTTAATGAAATTTGCACTGATGAGAGTAACGTGCGTCATAAGGGTTTTCATATAATATGCGTGCGCTAAAAAAAAAAAAGATCTGAAACACGGGCGTGTCGTGCGCATTTTTATTTTTTACTCTTCGTCGGTAATCTCATTGCAACGTGATTAAGGTTCTCGTGGTTTAAAGTGTTACTTCAACCAGAATAATTGTAAAAACAGAACACGATTCGCGTTTAAAAACACTTGTCCTCTGTGATTTCACGCGCTGTGAAACTGTACTCCTTTTATTTAAATTGTAATTTTCGTGACGATTTTGTGATTCAATATACGGCGCCCCAACTTCCCTCACAGCCCGATTCTAATTAATGATTCGCGAGCATATTTCAAAACACACGGCAAGATTTCCAAAAATGTACAAATATTATTATACGTATATATCGTTAAAACTGATATTGTGTTTACACGTCCCAGTTATAACCATGTCTCATATTTAACTGACAATTATTTTTCGTCGAACGACCAAGCTGTCGCGTATCAAAACTAACTCAAAGCACTGATAAAAGACTCAGTCTCTTTTTACGGTGCATTCATGCGGCTCGGGTTTGCAACGGGAAATTCTTTCAGATTGAAACGTGCGAATTGCGCTCTGCGTGATGTCAAAAGAGATTATTTGAAATTGCGAGTTTGAATGAGATCCGTTATCTGGCTAGATGCGCATCTCTGATTGAAAATTGACGAATTCGACCTTCATCATTACGCTGTCATCAAATCGTAATGAAAGGAATTATTGGTTATCAATAATAGCATATCGTTTTGTATTACATGCAAACGAACGGTCCGGGAGCGAATGTTTGTGTGACAAAAAGGTCATTAATCCTTCCAACCCTTTCACTGAAATGATGTGATTAAGATATACGAGTTTTTTTTTTTTAAACAATTTGATCCCTAAGCTCGCTGCAGTGACGTATTTAGTTGCGTTCTCTTTGCAAAGCGATATCTCGAAGTGTACACAGTCAACTTCGCAAGTTGAGACAGTCGCGAAAATTGAGCTTATCTCGTGCCACCCGCTTCATCTTCCCCGACTTAAGGAGATCGAGCACTTGGCATTCTCGCCCGATACCCATTATCTGATCACGCGGCCGAGCTTATTTCGCTTCATTTGTCGATCTCCGTCGACGTCCCATTACGAGCCGCAAGCTCTCCATCCTGGTGTTCGCCTATGGTCCGCCGGATTTGAGAATCAACGACCCGTTTCGTGAGATACGGTGCCACGGCATTAGCGACCATTCGGACGTCCCGCCAACTAGTGAACTCTAATTTGCGGTCCTCGCTAATTGAGGAACGAACGCGAGACTGGCATGATTGCGCCCGTGGACAAATGAAGAGGTTCCCAGATGCGACAGGACCTCGCGTTATCATAGTTCCGAAGTTGTAACGCAATAACGGCAACTCGCGGCATTAGCAACCAAGCTAGTTCGGGAGAAAATCCAATTCTGGATTCTTGTTGCGCGCAATTTTTAAAATGCTCCAACGGAAATTTGCAAAACGAATTCTTCGCGCATAGAAACGGATAAATCTTGTATAAATATATTTTCAGAAACGTTCATGTACGTCTTTCGTATGTGACATAGATAGAAAGGGATATGGAAATAAAATACTTGCCTGGCGTGACGAGAAGCGCGATGCCAAGGAGCAGAGCTCTTGTCGCCACTTCCACGATTCGTCGGAAGCCCCTGCGACACCACCGTAACCGATACCTCTTCTCTTTGTCATCCTTTTCCGCTTCATCGTTTTTACTGTCGTGCTCGAAAAGGCCCAGGCAAAGCCGCAGCTTCCGGTACACCGCACCGATCTCATCCGATTCGGGCATGCGTCGCTTCAGGGTCTCCTTTTTCTCAACCGCTTCGCTCTCCTGGCGCCTGTACGACCGCCGGCAGCCTGTGCAGGTAGGCTGACCGGAAGCGAGAATCGCTTCGTGGTCAGTCCTCCTAAGTGGAAGTCGTTCTTTCACTATATAAGCGATTTTGCCTCAGCACACTTGCGTCTTATTTTATTGACCACTAATTGGAGTTTTTCTTACATCTTCTCGCGCGAGTTTTAACCTTTTTGTTTCTTTATTATTTTTACTCATTTCCGTACATAGAATGTCATATGAAGAGAATGTACGGAAAGAACGGTTTCTCTTTAAAAATTTAGATACAAATCTGAAAATAATTATGGACCATCAAAATAATTATAAACAAAATTCAAGCATACGAGCAAAAAATTTTGATATTTTAACATTTTGAGTATCTCACGTGTTGATGATTTAACAAATTATTTTTTCAAATCTGTGTCCAAAAAATTTTTAAAACTTTTAGCAAAACCGTTCTTTCTCTCCGTGTATTAACGTTACTAATTAAAAAAATAAATTATAAGTGCTTTCATTTTTTTATTTTACATATACGTTGCATGCTATATTTAAAGTAACTAGAACATAACAGCGCGAATTTTTCCGCAGTGATTCTTTCACAAATTTAATAAATATTTATAATAATTAGCCAATTATACAATTATTTAATTTAATAATCATAATAATGAACCAATTATACAATGATCATATTTATACTAATTAAACCATTAAACAATTATTAAATCAACAAATTTACAACCAATCGGAACGCGGAAAACAAACTTTATATTAGGATATCATGACAATGTTAAAATAGGACTACAGGAAAAAAACGTGCGAAGCGTGGAGGACTCGATCGCTGGACAAATGCACTGCGTTTCCTTGTCGCAACATCCGCGATCAGTTACCTGTCCTCGTAGTCGTCACACGCGGCGTTCTCCTCGGTAGCATGGTAGCTGTCGTGCCTTAGGGATCGCAGACCCTGCGAACAAGTTCCTCCGGTGCACTGGAACTCGAGCCTTCGCCGGAGGTCCGTGGCTTGTAGCCCTCCTCCGCCCCCCATACCCCCGCTCCCATAGTACCTGTGGGTATAAGCGGTCGACGTCCGCGTTATAGCTATAGTACACGCGGCGGTAACAATCATCGGCCGATCTCCCCGCGGAAGGTGAGCTATAGCCGGCAAATAACAAGTCGCTCGATATGTCGCGCGAGAAAGGAGTACCCGCGACGAATAAGGAGCCGTAAATTATAGTGCGCGTGCTGCAGAAAGAAGCGGATATGTCACGAAGTGACAGTAAATAACGATTGCAACATCTCGGAAACGTTTCATGACTGATGATGATTTTATGAGTACTTCTGTAAATCTGGGTATGATCGAGAATAACTTTAATTTCTTTTTTTTTCACAAATTTTCCAATCCGATTTGCATGCCTTGATTTGCATTACGCAATGATTAAATGATTCTCGGTAGTATCGATTCGCGTAAAAATGTTAAGCGTATAAGAACTACATTTGAATTAGTAGAGATAAGTTGTATGTTAAACTGAGAAGGTAAAATTCGGATTATCCATCTTTTTACGGAAACGGAGACTGAGCTTGGGTAGTCGAGACTTGGCGAGCTTTAGACGAAGTCCCACGTACTTATCCGATTTTATTCTACTTCGTTTTCTTGTTAATGTAAATAAAATCTGCTTACCCCTGCCGCTCCGCCACCACTACCGCTGCCCGGATCGTCCGCCCCCGATGCCGATTTTTACGAACCTCGCCACTTCCTCGCCGTTCTCAACAGGCACTTTAACCCCCGCAATGTGTCACTCTCATCACCTGCAACATGAACAAGTGCATTCGTCAGTAACTAAGATTTACTCACTTTGTCTGTTAACAAAAATATTAAATATTATTAAATATTATCGCATATCTATGTATATAATAATTAACATATGGAAAGAACAATTTTAATACAGTATCTAAAAATTTAGCTAGATACAAATTAGAAAATAATAATTTTACGTTGGGCCATCAAAATAATTCTGTAGAAAGCCCAAGTATGATAAAGCTGCCGCAAACAGTTTTGACATTCTGACAACCAAGTTAAACATCCGATACAATTTTTTAAATAGTTCATTATTTATTTTCAGAACTGCCCTTCAACAAAATTGTTCTTTCCATGCAAGATTGAGAAGTAACTCGTTAGTTAAGGTTACTTTTTTCAATAACTGCAACTTTCTTTCTATAACTGTGATGTTTTTTCTATCTATAACCGTATCTATTCTATCTATAACTATGATGTTTTATCTAAACTTAGTTATTTTTTTGGTAACTAATCTAGTAGTTACTTTTATAGTTGCTTTATACATTATTTAAAGTTATTCGTCTGCACTCAGCAGAATGAAATGAAATACTAAGCATCTTCGAGAATAGTCATCATATAAACATTAAGGCTCGCTCGCTAAATTAAGCTCTGGATGATTTACGATGATTTTATTATGAAGCTTGAATTTGATGAATAATTTTTTCACAATATATTCTGTAGCGCAAATCAAAATCCGCTAACATGTAATTTAAAAATCAATTTAATCAAAATTATTTTTATTTTATAAATGGGGATGGCACTGAACAGGGTCGTTTGGTCTCTTCAATATGATCTTCTCGTTGTCCTATCATCCCGGTAAGTTCTTGATACCCAAGAAGGTCTCTAAGAAGATCTAGAAAGCTTAACCTCTTCGGTACAGGTACAGGTTGTGACTTCTTTAGTAGCTAGAGATGGTGTTCCTCTGGATATCCTGGAGAAGGTGGTTTGTATGGCCTTGTCTTTCTTTCTTGTTGGTAATTTAGGAATTGGACTGATTGGTTTTTCAAGAACAAAAGGGTAGGTTGGCTTTCTTTAATTCTCGGGTTACCGAAAATGTAGTTGACCAGAAAGTGTCGTTGAATAGCCGCGAACTTCCGGAATGTCAATTGGTATCATTCCAATTCGCCATTTGTAGAACTCAAGGATGCCGATGTGTCGAGAAACTCATCCTTAGATACTTTTTGTAGCATCTTTCTACTAATCAGAAGAATTCTCGCCATCTATATCTTGATTTGCAGTTAATTTTCTTCTTTTGTTTAGCTCTGCGGAATTATAATTGCTTTTCCTCTTCTTAAAGTTGTCTTTTTCGAATGTTTTATTTTTAATGTACTTATTTATTTTCTTTGTGAGATCAGAATCAGGAATCGCCATATATTCCAAACATATATATATATATATATATATATATATATATATATATATATATATATATATACACAGGGTGCGTCAATAAAATTTCAAGACTGGTTTCAGAACACAAAATTTATTGAACACTTTTGTACATCGAATTAAAATCCTTCAAAATAGGCCTCTTGAGAAACCACACATTGCCGCTAACGAGATTCCCACTGCTCGTAAGCTCCCTGGAACTCCTCAACCGAAATGCTGTCCGAAACTCTCGTCGAAGCCTTTTGGACCGCTGCCTGCCGGACAGACTGTCAATGGTCAGTATTACGCTGGAGTGGTCCAGTATTACGTTTGAGGGATCAAATCCGCCGCGTCCACCCGGAGAAGAAAGACGACTGGGCGCTCCACCATAACAACTCGTTCACACCTGCTTCGCCGTCACTGAAGTTATGACTCGGTTCAACGTGGCAACGATGTCGCACCCACCCTATAACCCCGACATCGCCCCCAGTGACTTCTTTTTGTTTCCCCGGATGAAGAGACACCTGAAAGGGAAGCGGTTTGACACCGTCATAGCGGTCTAAAAGGCTTCGACGAGAGTTTTGGACAGCATTCCGGTTGAGGAGTTCCAGGGAGCTTACGAGCAGTGGAAATCTCGTTGACAGCGATGTGTGGTTTCTCAAGGAATCTATTTTGAAGAATTTTAATCCGATGTACAAAAGTGTTCAATAAATTTTGTGTTCTGAGATCAGTCTTGAAACTTTATTGACGCACCCTGTATATATATATTTAATATCCAATATATCTCACAAATGTGTATCTTGATTTATTATAAATTTAGTTATCATTTTAGTTAATATATTAAATACATTTTGATTTTAGACTCCTAAAATAATTGTGATTTATTATATCAAAATTTAAGATGTACACTAAAAAAAGGATTTAATAACTATTACCAAATTTGATAATGATTATTAAATCTTTTTTTCAGTGCAACCGAGTGTTTACTGTACGTAAAATAATTTAGTAATGTGAGAAATGTAAAAATACCAACACATAAACATTACAAAAAATTAACAGAAAAGCAACTAAAAAGTAACGAAGTAACGTCAGTTTCAAAGTAACTAGTGAAACTAACTAGTTACTTTTTGAGAGAGAAAAAAGTGTAACTGTAACTAGTTACTACTATAAAGTAACTTTCCCAATCTTAATAATTAATGGTGACGGATTGTGTATTATTAATTGTCGTGCGCGGATGTATTCCATACACTTGCGTGGTCGCTTATTATTCTGTGGTTATGGCTATATCTTTGCACAATAACCATTAGCACACGTGTGCTCCGCGCATCCGTACATGTGTACGTACAGACGAATAATCCTTTGGTAGATGGTTGAAATTCCGTATAGGCGAAACATGAATCGATTCGATTAGCAACATACGTGCTCAGATACAAGCTTGATTGATTCAATTTGGGTTCCGGCCTGTAGCAGTGCTTAGACAGAGATAGACGCTCCGAAGATGGACTGGTAATTATATCACGATGCCACGTGACCTGGCTGGGGCCAGGATAGAGCAGTATTAAATGATCCGGGACGCGAGAAATTAAATATTTCTAACCCTAGAAGCATGCGACGTGAGCATGTCCATAACTTAATCAACCGGCTTCAATTTAAGGTCTTTAATGTTTCAGTACTATCAGTGGACGATCATAAATGAGCCGTTTCTATTCGAGAGCGCGTGCCACGTATTTTTACGTGATATCCAACCTTTATCCAAACTGGATTCGATTTTGTATCTAATAAAAACGAATATCGCTCGCTGTAACATCGATGCTGTTCCAACAACTGAAAAATGTTTTAATAATTTGATGTAACTACACGAGCGACCACGCCGATTATGGAGGTAAATGCGATGGAATTGTAAATTAGCAGCGATCGCATTTGATGCCGCCAGTGCTTAACTTCAATGCAGAAAGTAGTCGCGATTTAATGCAAATTATATTACGTTATATGCACACGATGTATTACGGTCACGGAATAATGGCGTGCGCCGGCCCCACGGATTATTTATCGTGCGTCAATACGCGAAGATTTTACTTCATTCCGAGCACGTTCATGTAATACTAACTTCGACTGGAATTACGACCATTCTGCTAATAAAACGGCCGTACTGCCGATGTAGTAGAGCAGGCTACGTATTAGGCACTTCCATTCGAGATAATTCCAGCCGAGTCCGTATTGAACGAACGACGAAACAAGCTTTTTTTCCTTTCGAGGTTGCTAAAGCGGCGAGTCTTAAGAGGATGCTATAGTGACCGAAGAACTTCCTCGACGTCGACATTGCAGATTATTTTTTGAGGGAGACCAGGCTATCGTTCTTTGTCCAACACATAGATCTGTCTTTGTTTTTCGATTATTTCGCCATCTGCAAAAAGACTTATCAATTACAGTCACTACTCTGCTTGCCATTGTTTACGTGCGCTAAGCGAAATTTGTACACGTACAGCTGTTTACATGTTAAACTTTTTTGTTAGGCTTTTGACTGGAATGACACACAGTCAGTGTTGTTCGTTAGAGTTTTCTAAAGTGCGGCGTGGTCTCATTTCATACATATGAGCTACAGAACGTTAGTAAATGACAAAAGTTAACCTCGGTTGACAGATCCACGAGCCAAGAATAAATAAATTTTTAACTTTTTGTTCGATTTTCTTGTAAAATTTACCAACCCGCACTTTGTTTTGGTGCGTACTTTTATTCTGTAAAAAGATTTTGTAATCTGTAGAGCCAATTCGAAAATTAATGAACACTGTAATGTGTCGGTAATTCACGTCACTATAGCATCCTCTTAAAACGTTGAACTTACACTGTGTACTGCGGAGACAGAAAATTAATTTTTACACTCTAGATATATAATAATGAGTTTCAATAAGAAAAATTAATTAGATAATAAATAGAACGCGGGGCATTAATCTTGCGTGCACTTCTTTAATAAATAACGCAATCTCCGCTGGGGGAAAAAGCTGTAAAATTAATTTTTGCATTAAATAGATAAGTAATATAGTAGTACCTGCGCACAGTAATCCGCGCGAGCGAATGCTGCGGTAAAGTTACACCGTAAGCTTACAACGCTCTTATTTATGATCACCGTCGGCTACTAATGCTGCAACATCAATCAGATGTTATTCATTCAGTGCTGAGCCAGATGGAGGATTAGACGCTCGCACTTCCTTCAAAGATTCATATAACTGCAAGCGGAAGTTAAATTCCTGTACGTGTGTCATCGCAACTGTCGATTGATGACTCCAAATACCCGTTATTACACATTCTAATTTGCATGTGACCGTGTGCGCGTTTGCCATTTGCAAAACCTTGCAATATATCGCGTTGTGTCGTAACGCGATTTCACTGTTGCTTCAAGAACAGCTAATTATAATTTTATGCAAGCGCTGTGTTTTCGCAGTTCGAAGAGCAGTTATCGTAACGATCCATCTATAATTTAGAATCGTACGTTTGCGCATTGCAAAAACAGATTCGCGAGATATCGCGCAAGCGCCGCAAGTATTTTCTGTCAGATTAAAGCGCGACCAGAATTGACTTTTCGAACAGACATTGGTTACCTTACTATCTTCGACTTTATAGCCGATATTATTTCCAGAGTAAAGTCACGTTTTACTACCTCGCGTCAAACTACCCTAACTCAGATGGCGGTGGGTTAGAGATTCCTACTTCATGACCGAGATTGGAGCAGTGAAGACCGCGATTCCGAGTCAGTTTACTGATTTAATCGTCGGCAGCTTGATCGGGAATACGATCGCGAAGAGACTGCCCTTTCTACTCTGATTTATCCTTAATTCTTCAGTTTTCATTTTTTTTTATGGCTGTCGACGCTCTTCGACTACTGGCGAAGATTGTATCTTTTTATCGATCGGACGATGAGTCGAATAGAACAACTCGCTACGTGGGAGAGAATATTTATTGTTTTTCTCGTAAATATGGAATTAAGTACCTCGGCACAACCGTGATCGACTTAATAGCGCAGAATGACGAGTGACCTTTCTCGACTAGATTCCGCGATTTTATTGGCGAGATGAATTCGTTTCGCAGTCGGGAAGTATTTATTTCTAGGACCGCGGGAGTATTCCTGCCAACACAGACAAACGTATGCGCCGCGCGGTGGTCGTCACCTTGAAGAGAGGAATGGATGCGGTACGGCTGGTGCTGGTAAAAGGTGCTGGGCTGCATTGTTTGAACAATGGCACATGTCGCCCACGTAGCCGCGGCCCACCGAAGGGGGCTACGACACCGGCTGTCATAACTCGTCTTCGTGTTCCTGGGTTATTAGGGCCGAGCCGGTGGGACTTAACAATTTCTCTCTCTAGGTATCTCTCCGTCCCTCGCGTTATCCCTCTCTCACACGTTGTCCACCTCACGTAAACTACCGTCTACGAATTCCCCTCCTCTGTTATAGATTCAGTTGAATTGTAAATCGAACCAATCGTGAGAAGTTCAACACCGAAACGTGTCGAGTAGTTTAAATTTCAGCGTAAACATAAGAAATCGGTACGGCAACATTGCGTCCGCGCTTCGGGAAAATATTTTTACGAGACGAGTTTTTATACTTTTACGACCGCGTTCGTCATCTGCGCTGCCCCGAATATATTCCTCCGGTCTTGGAAATAATTCCGGCTGCGAAATGATTCCATTTTGCGAGCTGCACGCCGGAATCTGGTCGAAAGGTCGCTTGTCATTCCGCGCTATTGAATCCATTGTTCGGTTCTGACTTTGTTTCTATTTTTCAGTGAATCATGAGATGTGAAACTGACATCACTTTTATTTACGAATTACAGATATCTCGTCACGGACTTTAAATATTAAATATTAAAAGATAAAGCTTTAACCAGTTCCTTAAATTAAATAACATTTTGTTATTTTTAACTTCCAATACGTGTCGAAAGTTTTTATTTCAACCCAACATACTTGGTTAAAAAAATCTCATCTAATCAATTTAATCAATTTTCTATAATCGAATTGCTCTTAGTTTCAAAGTTAACGGTCGTATTAATGTATGCACTCAATAAATAATAAATTAAATTTGAGTCAGATATAAGATTTAACGCATTTATTGAGTTAAATTGTTTAATCCCATTATTTTAATTAAATTAAAGATAAGTTGGAACGATGGAAACTTATAGGAATGATCGAGAATAACTCGAGTTGGATAATTTGACATTACGAATTTAACAGAGTTCTTGGACGTCGCCTCTACAGCGAGCGACATGGGATCGATATCGACAGAAATGATAAAATTCGAGGAGCGAATTTCTTCTTGCCCGTAATGCAATCTGCTTTCGCGCTTTAATGCAACTCGTTGTATCGCCTACTTTGCCCGACGTGCTGTCATTTCGGAGCAAAACAAACAGCCGGCTAATTGGCTCGCGTCAGGCCTACGTCCCATGTGATTTCATTCATTATTGGTGTCTCGGTTGACGCAACCGGAAGCGAAGAGAATACTGGCGCGCTGCTCGCCCCAATATGTATTTTTCGACCCCGTTTTGGATGTCCGGCGGACAATCGCGTCGTTTCAACATCGACATTTTGTTGCGTTACGCGCGATACTGCGCGCACGTTTTCCGAGGTCAATACGCGAGACGAACGCGAGTGAATTACTCGTACGCGTACGCCAAATTGCCGAAAGTTTTCAGCCAATTTCACTGACGACGCGCATGAACTTCCATCTATGCAGCCGGAACAACTATGCACGCGCTCGAAAGTTTGACTGTAGATCTTTGTTGTTTGCTTCCTACGTACGTACGCGCACTACGTATGTCTGCAATACATCTACGGATATACATGCATGCAGATCTGCCTTACATTTAATTCATTCGATGCGAAACTGCGAGAAATTCGTCGCTCGGACGCACTCAAGCGCACAACTCTCTTGAGATTACAAATGCCGGAACGATATGTAAAGATGCAAAAAAAGAAACAATTGTAAAGACGCAATAAAACGGAATAAATTTTCCGATTTATCGTACCGCGTATTCATTCGACGGTTACAATGGTAATGTAACAAAGTCCTCTTTTTCTATATTCGCGTGTTTAAATTGAAAATAGTTTCGACCGTGTGAATCACGTTTGAAAAATTGTTACGCCGGATATTCACGGCCAATTTCGTTGTGTGGCCGCTGAGCTGGACAATTCGATTTCGACGACAGCCCAAACGGATCCGATCAATTGCGAAATTCCTATGCTAATGCTTTTATTTCTCTAAAAACATTTTCGAACGCGGACGTCCAAATTAAAGTGAAGTAGAAAAAAAAACACGCTGATTTTCACATTCGCGCGGTGACACACCCTTGATTCGTATAATAATTAAATTGATTATCGTCCGCGTTAACTTTTCGAAGAGAGTTTGTCATATACCGTGACAAACGACCGAGCTCTTTAAAAAGTTTCTTTACACGGTTGTCCAACTCTTCTGCGGATTGTCGTCTTTTGACGGGAAACATAACTTTCTAAATTGGCTTGGGCCAACTTCGTCATTAACTATTTTTGCGACTTTCTCGCCATTTACTGTCGCGTTGCGAAATCGCGAATTTTCTTCCCCCACCCCCTCCCCCACTTTTTTTTTAAATCTTATTAACTTGGATAACTTTAATGGCACTCACAGAGACGCACGTAATTTTCTCTAACGACCTATGTGATTGATGACAGATTGGTTCCGCACGAAGGCACGATTACCGAACGCATTGAGTATTTAATGAGGCGTAGCTACGCATTCTGACATAGATAATTTCGCAAACGCTTGATAAATCTATATATCGCTGTAATCACAGCAACGGTACGTTCTGCAAACTTCTCCGACTAGATCCTCCCGAGTTCAACATATATCCGCTGCGAGGCATTTAGGAATGATCTTGTGTACGCGCATATATATTTGACACGACCTCGAGGCTGTTCGGTTATATCACACCACGGTATGTCTATCCGTCGCGGAATCTATTTGAACGGGCCTCTTGCACCAATGATGAGGATGTTAATTATTACCGCTAAGGTTCGCCCCGAGAAGATTCTCGCTGGCGTTAGAACCTCGGGACGGAGACGGCGAAACTCGAGGTCACTCCGGTGGCATTAAAATTCACCCGTCTCTTAACAGAATGATATAATTGCACACGTTCGTCGATCGGCAACGTCAGTTTTGGAAAAATCGGTTCCGCGAAATTCGTTGGACCGTCGAGATTTAATAAAAAAATTGTAAGAGCCACGATAACAATAATAACGTACTTGCACTTTTTGTAGCATTTATTTATTATTACGTCTATATGTGAACTATATAGTAAATTGCGATGTTTGAAAAAGATCAAGTCAACAATAACAAATACAATGCGATTTAAGAGGGCAAATGTTATCGTTTCAAGGGCTTAAAAAAATATATTTTGTGTATTTTTTTTTTAGTAGGAAAGTATGCAGATTAAACTTTGTACATGTTTTATTTATATATAATTAAAAATTGTTGAAAGTAAAAATAAATGAAATTGATAGTGGTTGTAAAAATATGTGTCCGAAGGCGCATTGTTTTTACGACTCCCATAAAATGTAGACGCTCAGTGGTAAAAAAGTGAATCTTGATCTACAGATTTCGGTTATCGTTGAAACTAGGGTTATAAAAAGCGAACTGTTTTTCCAATAATTTTAAGGTGTGTAAAAATTGCATTTAAAATCGCTACAAAAACAGTTTTACGTTAGAAATAAGATAAAAAGACCAATATATTTTAATTTTGCACCAACGATAACCGGACATTTGACGAAGCTGAAGCCAGCAGCTGGACTTGGCAGACAAATGCTGGAACCCAGATTTTTTACTGATTCATTAGGAACACATCTAGGCAAGATGTAAAAAAAGTTTCAGCCTTTGGGCACCTTTTGTTTATTAATTATAGATAAATAATTAAGGCCTTAAACCCGTTTTTCGAAATATTATTTTTTTTTTTAATTTAAAGAGTGGCCAAACGCTGAAACTTTTTTTACAGCTTGCCTAATGAATTAGTAAAAAATCCGCGTTTGACTCTTTAAATTTTCAAAAAAATTGACAGCCTCGTGGACATTTGTAGATTAATAATCTAATTTACTTTTTGTTTCTCTTTCTCTCTTTTTTAAGATCCCTTAAAAAAGAATTGATAAAGTGTTTCAATAAACTGATTTTGATCAATCAAAATTGAAATATCATCAGTTACTAAATCGGTAAGCAGTTTATTGAAACATTTTATTAGTTTTCAAAGAGCTGAACGTCTAGATTTTATAGGAGTTGTTATACGCGCTTGGACATAAATTTTTATTATTTTTACTTGCAAAAGTGTTTAATTACAGATAAAATATAGATATTATTGTATGTATAAAATTAAAAATAAATTATTTATTATACTTATATAATTTCTGAAAAAAAGTTTACATAAAAGTAGACTTTCCTACTTTTCGAAACGATAACATCCCCTTAATGTTGACTTAACATGGGAGATGCAATGTATGTATTGTTAACCATTTCGCATATAGCGGATATCTTTCCTGCGTTTGAACCGGCTACCTCGAAAGAGAGATTCTCGGATGAAAAAATAATCGATCCCTGAGAATTTCGCCAGGGAAAGGCGCTTAATCTCGTGAACTGTAAATCAAGCTTGCAGTGCGCTGTCCGAGCACAATGTACGTAAATCGTTCACCTCAATCGGAAATCGATGGCACGGTTTTGGGAATTCTGTTACAAGAGTTCGCGGCTTCAAGTAGTTCAAGGTTAAACAATAGTTAATAGAATAACACGATGGTTAGCGAGCGCGGACGGTGTACGCATATCTCGCATTACTTCTTTTTTTTTAATTTGTCGAGCTTCGAGATCTGATTTCTGCCGCCATCGAAATAAATCGATTATACGTGACCATTGTGCCGCAATATTTTAGCATTATTTCGTCTCGCCTTCTTTTTATCATCTATCGACCTAGCTGCAAAATTTACCAGACCACGTTCCACAGTAGTGAAATATCTTTTATTTTTGCTATCCTATGCTATCCCTTCGGCTGGATTCTTATATCACCTTTTGGGAGAACCCTTAGGGAATAGTCGATTGTACCATCCGCACAGTTAAGAATCGCCGAAATTCTCGAGCACGAAACTTCAAGAGGGGTGCGTAGGTGATGCGAAATATAAGGATTTGGGAAATAAGGGTCATAAAGGGAAGAAGGGTCATAAAGGGAATAAGGGTTAGAACTGACGATAATACAGATCTAAAACAGCGATTCGTCGCGGGTGATAATATCGAGATTGAGATAAGAGAATGTTTAGAGTGAGATGACAATAAACGAAGCGAGCTAAATAAAAGAGAAGTCATACATCACGAGCAAGGAAAAATGAAGGCATGAGCGGTAATAAAAACGGTGCTGATGTATGAAAGCAGATATATATATATAAAAAAAGAGAGAAGATAAAAAGTAAAGGAAAGCGAAAAATATAAAAGCAAACGGAGGCGTGAAAGCCTAACGTATGCAGAAAAATAAAGGGGGAGCCAGAAGTGCGCGCTCGCGGTAACAAACACAAAGGCGCGTTAACGAGAAACAATAAAAGTGTTGAATAATGGCAAGAAAAATATCGCGAAGAAAACGGCGAGAGTAGTAAAATAGTAACTTGGAGAACTAAGTTAAGAAGAGATATTCGAGCGTAGAGGAGGCATTCAAGTTCCTCGGAGAAACACAAAGGATAGATAAGCAGTATGTGGCGTAGGAGGGCAGGACGCAGAGAGGCAGGGTTGAAAGGTACAATGAAGAGGGGCAGAAGGACGTATAAAAGCGAAACAACGAGTGTACGCGTGCTGAGCCGAGATAGAAGGGCGGAGAGAACAGAAAGTGGAAGTGCTTTCAGATAGCGGATGTAGAAGGAAGCAGACGTCGTCGGCGAGGTAGCGAGCAGGAGGTAAGTGAATGGAAGGAGTGGTGAGGGAGGAGAAGGGGGCAATAGAAAAGTAGAGAAGGAGGAATCCGCTTTATGCAAATGAACGTCCGAAATACCCTCTCACCGGAGCTTCCTGTATCGGCATTAAGACCGTGCCATCTCAGAAAGACTCCGGTAGCTTTGCGGTCCGCGCTACACCGTCTGTCTTTTATCCCCTTTTAAACGTCTCGTACCAAAAACCACCGGATTCTTTCTTTGTGCCATATCTGTCTTCCCCCGTCGGTCGTGACGTTTAAAGATATTTGAGAATAAACTCGCGTTATGCCGGCTTTTTTAACATAGGTATCTACGCTAGTATGTCGCAAAATTTGGAGAAAGAAAATCGTCTGACATGAATTTTTTTGCAAAACCGTATTACGTCATTGTTCAGAGCACAGTATCCATAAAATATTGTTGTGTAATTTATTTTTAGATTGTATTTTTTTAAACAAAAATTAAAAATAAAACTTTGGAAACAAATACGAACTATAAAGTGTGTTCTATCGGATGACGTAAATATGGTTGAGTGTTTCTTTGTTTTGATATTGTTTTTACAAATTTGTCATATGATAGTTTACAGCTAAAGAATCATTTTCTACCGGGCCTATCAACTCAGTTGGACAATTTTTTTACATCTGCAAGCTTATTGGAAATTGCTGACTTGGATCGTCATTATCTCGCTGACTACAAAATTATGACAGAATTATTACCGTTATTTCGATGACTTTTAAAACAGATTTATTACCGTTAAAAATGACTCGGAAATTAGTTAAAACGCGTCTTGTGCAATTATTTTATAAATACGTTTTTTTGCGAATCTGAATGACATTAACGTTTGTTTATTGATTATAACGTTTGCGCAATAAGTTGATTGTCCGCGCTGATTAACATTTCCCGTTACTTATTATTATTTATACCAACTTTATAATATCGTTTCGAATGTTGTAATAACTTTTGTAATAAGTTTTGTTGTAAGACATGCAAAAATGAGCGTTTGACAAAATTAGTTCCAAAACCGGCATAGCGAACGATAATGCTACATTTTCTTTTTCTTTGACATGAATTACTTGCATAAAATAAATGTTAATGTACATGAGGATTCCCATTCAAGGTTTTCACTTTGATGTATTTTTATCGATTTATCAAAAACCTTACTTTTTAAATTTCAATGAGTGAAAATTTACTGATTCGCAGTGTTAGAGCATTAATAACTATTCACTGTTTTTCAGCGATTCCAATTAAAAGAGGGGGAGAGGAGAGTGAGGTACTTTGATTGATCAGAATCAGTGTATTATCATTGAAAAACAATGCATATCGTTGATTGATATAGTTATAAGTGCAGTTAGTGAAATCAGATTATTCATTGTCATTCAGTTAACAATACACTGATTTCGATTTAGAGAGTATGCGCGCGTTGCTTCGAACAATGGGTTTTAAACAAGCTTTCGCCGCTTTAATTATCTAAGCAGATCATGTTTTTATCAATATTGATAAATTGCGATATTTAATTTCCGAGATACGTAAGGGAACATCGCTCTGGGCAGCCTGTGTCGACATTGACTTTTCTCTACGCTCATTTGTAACACGCACACGTAATTTCCATTACGGTGCAAGGGTAATAAGATAAATTAAAACTTGGGCGTCTCCCGTTCCCTGAAAAGCAAATAACAAGTTGATCAAGGAATAATACAAGGTTGTTGACCGCGTACAAACAAGGCGCGACATGTTCTATGCAAATTCTGGCTCGTTGGCTGGAATTGACGTAGGAAGACGTCGATAACTCTCGGCAAGTCAAATCGACGTGCCTTAGTACTACCGTCGAGGCGCTTAACTCGATTGTAGTTAACGGGCAAGTTTATCCAGACGTCGTCACAATAGTTGGAAACTACACGATTTCGTTGCGCGCCTACGGAATGAGAAACGTAAACCGGAGGTAGTTTCTATTTAAATGCAAGAAAGTTCTAGTAGCTATAGAAAAGAATCTAGCGCATGCACGCGGCGGCGCGGCGTGTCATGAAATTCGTTAAATTAGAAACACGGCACGGGGACGAGTCTCCGCAGAGTAGATTCCATAGTGCCCGTACGGACACATCGCATCACATTTCACGCGAAAAGCCGCAACGCGGAAGTGTCCTCCTTAATATAAACACTTTGGTTAAACAAGCTTGATGATGTTTCAAAGCATTCATTTCACGTTTCATCATACGGCACATGCTACGCGATGTTACATTATGCTTTGTGTCTGTTTGATTAAACAGACACAAGTGATCGTATTTTATTGAGCTTGAAAGTGTTTTTGCTTTCCAATTTCACGTGCACAATCGTATTTTATTGCACTCTAAAATTTGAAGCGCTTCCGTTTTCCGACCAATATGCTAGCATCAATCCTATTACATTACACATAAAAATTTGCTACAACTGAATTGCATGAAATACACGAAAAAAAAAAAACAATCTGGAACAACAACGGATCTGAAATGTTTTTATCCGTAAACAGTCTTGCGACAGCGAAAAAAATAAATAAATGTTTATAAATATTTCGCAACGGGCGGTGGTAGCAAGTTTTATGATTTCAGATTACTCCACCCCCACATCGCGTTTCTCGGGATGAATATTTCCGATGTGCATGCGAGAAAAGAGGAAGAGGAGGAACTCCTCCGTCCCTCCTACCGCGATAAAGAGCGATTTTCTCGGGGCTCAGGTCGAGACGAGGAAAGTTTCGCGAATCTCAGAAGATTACCCAGCTACAGAGAGACCGGTGGCATGAAAGCGCCACGGTACACGCGACGACCGTCATTTTTTTTGGTCGCGGAAGGCAACGTATCGCGAAAAGAGTCCTCGAGTCTTTAGCCGCACGATAGTGCACGGTTCTACTTGCGGAAAGAAAGAGAGAGAGAGGAGGGAAGAGGGGGAGAGAAACGGCAAGAAAATGCAAAGAAAGGAAGAGAGAGAGACGAGGTTCGTGCGATTTTCGTGTAAAACGGGCGGCGACGGCGGTGCATGGCGGGCGGCAAGGGGGAAAACGAGGAAATAAAAGTGCCCTGTTTCCACACGTACATATGTACATATGTACATCCGTCGCGTGATGCGGGCGCACTCGCATGCGCCGAGTGCGGCATCGCAACGCGGAATTTCATATCACTCCGACGAAATACGCTCGCTCGCCTTTATTATCGCGCGGTCTTAACCTTTCGCTATGCGACGCGCGGCCGGATCTATTCCTGTAATATCTTCCTGTAAAAGAAAGGGGAGCGTACAGCTATTTCAGTAGAATTCCAGCTCGAATGTATTTTAAATGTATCCGGATAAGTGCGTTTCGTTACTATCCGCGTTATCGAGAGGTCGACATTTTCCTACTGATACATGGTTCTCCCAAAGGCGATTATTACTATAATTCGATTTTATGACCGATTTAATAAAATAATGAGACGACAAATACATCCTTCAGAGGAAATTTTTATGATCTCCAATTCGCTTGTTCGCCGCCATCACGGGAGCACAAGTGATAATAATATCTGACGATCACGTTTCATTTACAACAAATTGCCGGCGACTACTTCTTCATATCGTTGATGAAAAATCTATTAACCTATCCGTTAATCTAAAAACTTATTAACTAAATATATCCGTTCAATCATGCATTTAATTCATAATTGTTTAACCAATAGGGCGCGTCCTTAAAATTATTGACAACTGTAAGCTCATAAACTAAATTGTATTATTTATTTTCGAACAATAATTTCAACTAATTCTTGATTCTCTTGAACGGATTGAATATAATGAATTTCATATCGTAATTGAAAATGCGCAAACATAACGGTATCGCTTTCTCGTGCATATGTATCAATCCCGTTTTTCGCGAGGAAAGAACAAAAAAAAAAGTACACGTAACGGTCGGCGAAGTTTTGCGTATATATGCAAGCAATAATTATGCATTCACGAATAGTTGCCGCGAATACAATTTCCGGGGACAGTAAACACTAAAGTATTTGTCGGAGCAAATCGTCTGTTTGTACTACTGCGGTCACAAAACTCGCCGTCGCCTTGCTGGTCGTACGCAAACAAATTGCTTTTTTTTGCTCGATTTATCGATCCTACATCTAACAGCTAACAATAAGCACTACCGCTCTACACAGTTTCGTTGCCTGCAGGTTACAAAATCACTCAAATATACATATGTGCCGATACAACGGGTCCATTTTAAATATCGCTTTCCTGCATTGCAAAAAATACTTTTAAAAATTTAACTGAAGATATATCTGATGCTATTAAAAAAGTTTAGTACCATGTTACGTTTAGAGTAAATAATAATCATTACGAATTAAGTTAAAGAGGATTTTGATCAAGTAATTATCTATGATAGAATTATAAAATTTTCATTCCAAAATTTTCCAAAGATGGTTAATGTCTCATGTAAATTATTGAAAGCTCAAGTTAATATTAAAACCGTCTAATAAGGATTAACCTTTCAATTTTTTTTTTATCTTCCTTGCTAAATCTGAATCCATTGCAAGTAATATTGGAACGACGATAGGATAATCTGAACGGACAAAAGAGCACAGCAGTAAATTTTTATTTCCGCGATGGATGCCATTTGCTTTCAAGCTCGGCTATCAAACTGATCCATTTACAGTACGCCATTTACACCATGAACTCATAGCACTTACTAGGCTGATTTGTGCTGCGGTACAACCGCCGCAAAACGCGTGGTTAACCCGCGAACTGCTTCCTCCCATTCAGTTGCAGCCGCATCTCTCGTTTGCCTGCCGCATAGTAAATAAGAGACTATTTTTTGTTACTATACCGACTAAATTTTTTTTTAAAAGAGAATCGTGTCACAGTATTCAGTTTGTATCAATTACACATAACTTACGGCGCTTATATATCGCAATGTATTAACATTCTTTCTTTAAAAAATTTTTTAATGTTAAAAATCGCATGCGGTTTCAGTATACTGATACGAGAAGCAGATCTTCGATAGCTCGCAATTATATACCTCGTACGCTCAGATATATAATTTCATAGTACTTAAATATTTTTCTCTCCCTTGTACAAAGTCGTTGATTTTCAAGATCCGATATGAGTCCTGTCAAGCGTAATATTCCGAGCGCGTGTCGCTCTCGTGGCGTGTTTATGAAAAGGCCGATATTTGCGGTGGTATCATAAACCCCGAGGTATTTGTCGGTGGGGATCGGGAGGGGGTAGGGTTGTTTCGGCGACGATTCGCATTACGGCATAACGACCGCCCCTGCCGCAAAACGCGTCACCGACCGATGAGCCGCACGACCGGCCGCAGCTGCAACTGCATCGCCACCTCGCCGACCGCAAAACTGCAGATGGAAACGGCGCGACATACCGATTCGCGCCCTCTTGCACGCGCGCGCCGCGCCGTTGCGCCCTTTAACCCTGGCCGGGTTTATACATCGCGCGATAGAACGGCGAAGGAACGCGCGCAACTATGTGGGCAAACAACAGCGAGAGGAAGGCAAGGATCCGGAAACGATTGAAATTTCCGCGGTTTTCCGGGAGCCTCCAAGACCCGCCGGGGACGCCGCATTCCGAAAATTCCCAATAAAGCGAGCATCGGCGGGCGTCGTTGTCTGTGATCGGCGATCTCGCGAACGGCGATCCTTTGACGCGCGATGCTCGAAAGTCCAGAAGCCGTCGAAGACAATGCCCGACTGACGTCGCGGCTGGCGAAATTGATTCAAGCGTTGGCAAACGAGAATGCAAGGGACCGAGATCGGCAATACCTCCTACGACAATTTAACATCTTCGATAAATCGTTAAGTCGTTCCGTAACATTTCGTACGTAACGCGCAACGTCGAGCAACGTCGTCTGAATGAAACGATCTCAAATCGGACTTGGCGCGCACAGTGTTCCCGTGTAAACGCAGGTACGATTAGAACTTTGCGATACATGTCAAGTGAAAAACCGTATTTCAGACGATTCTACAACTCGGCCCGCGAAGAGAGATTCGAGGAGTAACGGCGCTACGAGCGCGTTAAAGCCGCGACTTACGCGAACAGACGAAAAGTTGGGAAAAGCCGCGAAGTCAGGAGCTGGCGGTTACGCCGTATTCTCCCCCGATCATCACTTTTCTTTTCGGTACAGGAGAGGCGGGTGCCGGAGAGCCGAGGCGGAAAGGTGAACGGGAGGAGGGTGAGACGGATTCTGAACGGACTTTGGGAGAACGGACGCGGCGAAACGATGGGAAGGGAACGTGGAAGCCTCTCTATTGAGCCGGCCAGTAGATGCAATTGAATCGAACGTGCCGGAGAGAAGTGCACTTAACCGTTTTGCTTGTCTCGTCTCGCTTCCGCCTATGTCAGATCGGGATTTTTATGGCGAGGGGAAAGGATGCCTAGCAATAACCACGGGTGGTGCGCGGAGACGGCGGAAAAGGGATTTGAGACGGGAAGAGAAGAGGGGGAGGGAATTTACTTTCCTCCGCGCATTTCTCGCCGTTGAAAACCAATATAACCGGGGCGCCCAGTTGGGTAGGGTAGGTCAACGGATCAGCTCGCGGTTCGCTGACTATGAGGGAGATCAAGTTCCGAGCCATTCAGACTCCGCAGTCCGTGGCTGCCTTTGAATACAATTTAGGAGATTCAAGCCGTTTTCCTCCCGCACGTCGTTATTACGATTCACGACTCTCCTTGTATTTAACTCTTCCGATCAATATTTTTTTAACTGATTTCGCGACGTTTCCTCGTTTTTTTTTTTTTTTATCGAAAGCCTACTTTTTCACTGACTCGTCGCGCAACGTCACTATTGATTACTGTCGTTTAAACACCGCTCGTTTCCCCGCGCGCGCGGCGCACGACTAGTAATTTCATTTGGCTGCAATCTGCATAATAAAGGCCGACGTTTAGCTAGATTCGGACGTTGAATTACACTCGTTGCGTGCCGAGCGAAAATCGTTAAAGTGTCCGCTCGGCTCAGCCAGTGCGACTGTTAAACACGCACACTTTGTGCAAAGAAGAATTCGTTGCCTCCCGTTGGCTGTGCCAATTATTATTGCACCGCTCTGGCGAGAGATACGTATCGAGTGAGACGGTCTCGGCGAGAAAAAGAGAGATAAAAATATTAATTTTTGGAGCGCGTCCTATGAGGGACTCAACGACCGCCATTAGTGGACACGCGAAGACGGAATCGGGATTTTGCTAAGTTTTATGCGTAAGATCATTAGAGAGATTCTCGTTTCCTTAACCGTACCTCACCATCTCTCTGGGTACGACGTATACCGCGATTTTTTTACATCGCCATAACTTTTTTTTATAATATAATTTGAAGACTTGGATTGAGGTTTAAAAAAAAACTGACTATTCATAGATACGATAAGCCTGCAGAGGCATTCTTTTTTGCATTATTTCTCGTGAGAGTGCACGAAAATTTAAAAGAGATATTTGGTACCCATGTATGGCCAACTCGTAAGCTTTGATTACTCTTTTTTAATTTTTTTTATTAAATATATGTTTTTATTAAATATACCTTCATTTTTTTATATTAAATATACGTTCACTAGATTCCAGATGGCATAAAGGTAACTGCATGAAATTGTAGAACTAAAAAAAAATATATTTGAATGTGATGCATACGCATTACTGTATTAGCGCATTGTAATGTTCTTCGCATATTAACGTGCGCAAACACTGCGAAACTTCCAGAACTATCCTCGAGGTCTTTGCTCCTTAATGTGCACAATAATAATTTATTCATTACAATTCCTTATCCATAATACCATTTTATATTGTTCAAATAATAAAATTTTGTTCATTAGTCGTAAAATCGTGATTTGTTGATTTTTCAAAAATGTCGATTTTCAATGCTTCAAATAATAAAAGTTTTTCCAGCGATTCATACCGTAATATTTTTTTTGTTAGTTCAAACGATCAATTAAAAGCCCCATTGATTTTGTTGCTTTAGAATAGGATTTAAAAATTTGAGATTTTTTTTTATTCAAATGCATTTTTTTGCGAATTTTTGCAGTACAATGTCTTTAAACAACGTAATCATTCGAAAATAAAATATTTTTGATTCGAGTCTTTAACTTAATCACTGAGATTCACGTTGATTTCACATATTTCGAGTTAAAAAAAAATATATACTTTCTATTCAGAGATATAGCGTAATAAAGTTACAAGGTTTTACAGACTCATGGGTGGGGAAAGACAATCAAAAATAGGAGTGACGAGCTAGGATTAAACGGAACGGTGTTTCCGTTTCACAAAGGCAATCCCCGTCTCGTCTACGTCAAAGAAATCTAACTGCGCGATTTCGGGGACGGACGCGAATTAACAGCGTGCGCTGAAATCGCGACTTTCGGGGAAAGGGGGATGATTGTACGGCGAGTTTTCTCGTAAATAACTTACCTGGCCGCTTTGCGTTACGCGGAGTGACGCGCGACGATTTAATGGGATTTAAATACTCCAGGTTGGTTCCGGGAATAGTCAAACGCGCCGCTGTTTTTGCCCCTGTTACCCGATGAATATTCAGCGCCCCACGGCTGCGCTAAATAGTATCAAGATGCTAATTAATCGCGAGTTGATACGGCGAATTACTTTCTCCGCTACGTATCCCTGAATAATTTATAACGATTCTCGCGATCTATCTGGGAGAATACGCGGCACTATTGTGAAGGGTTGTTAAAAAAATTGCTGTACACCTTATCAAGCTATCTTACGTTGAATCAGTTTGAAATTATTGCGAAGCAGTATGCAAATATGCTAATGCTTAGTGTGCGATATGATCATTTTTTTAAACGAATAAACTTTGTTTTTGATTAGCTAAAAAGTCAAATGCGTAAAATAAGCTAATTTTTGCTATCTAAATGCGATAAGAAAAACGGTATGCATTTTTAAAATAATTTTTGAATTGCTAAATTTGATTCTGATTTTAAACAATTTTAATTTGTCGAGAAAGCATTTTTTTAATTATTATTGTCGAGTTTTAAGGCGATCGAGTCATTTATTACCAGCAAATATTATTAAATAAGTTATACATCGTATTGGTTTTATAAAAATATAATTCTTTTCACAGAAAAAATACACATACTAATGTACGAGTATACAGCTCAGGTTCATTTTTACCAAAAACAAGAAAAAATTTTTAAATTAAACATTTTCTTATCGACTTTTACTTTAATAGGTCGACCAAAACCATCAATTCGCAGACACATTCACTTTGTGATAACATTATACAAGTTATTTGTGCGAAATAAAGGCAGGACCAGGTGTAGAATAAATGAATGAATAATGTTGAACCATTAAAATTAAGTGGGAAGCCTAATTTAAGACAATAGATGTTTGACATGCATATACAAATTGTGTATACATGTACGTGAGATCTCGATGTAATATATAAAATTCTGTTGATGTATTTTGTAAATCGTACACGTGTGTAAGTCGAATTCATCGATAAAACTGATGACTTCAGCATCGCCTTAATTCCTGTTAATAAAACAAGATGTTCTCATTTTTAATAGTTCACATTCTACTAGATGTAACGAAACATAAAAATTATTAATATCTAAAAATAAAGGCTGTATTTTATTGCAGTATTTTTCTTACTGGAAATTGTGAGACTCACGCAAAAAAAAAAAAAAAATTTGTAAGCCGCAAGATCCGTTTGGATTAAATAAGGCTTTTTCCTCGCTTATTAACTTGTGTTGCATCGATCGATTTTTACTTAATATTGTTTATTTTAGTACATAACTTTACACTTTCATTAACAGACGATTTTCATAGTTTCTTATATATTTAACAGCTTCATATGGTGATTTTAATACTTGCCTGACAAATTAAAAATTTTTAAAGTCAGAGTCAGATTCAATAGCGCAAAAACTGCAAAATATACAACACTTTTTATTTGCCATTCCAGAGGCAAAAATCGGCCCATTTTATCCATTGTCCGTTCGAATAAATGTCAAATCAAGAGAGGTCATTGCCACTTATAGGAAACAATATACGCTCGCGCGTGCAAATCGACGCGCAAACTACGAAAACGCGAAACATGGATAGCCATGCTGCATCTACGAGCTGCCTAAAACAGGTGACGCAAACTTACTTAACCATGTACTAAGTCTCGAACGACCTGGCTTGCATAATACCGGGATAGAATAAGTAGGCCAATGTGAGTATAGCAGAAACAAGGGCTGATGGCGAAAGCCGCATCTATGAGGAAAGTGGAAAAGGCGGGGAGATGAGAAACAAACAGGAAGTGTTCTCTGCTAGTGTAGCGGGCGTCGTCATTTTAATGAGAATATCTCGTGCCTACATTTTTTAAAATCATCATAAGCAACGTGCGAGCGATTCAGCTGGAATACAACGCGGATGCACGTACGGGAGGACTGAAATTTAATACTTTTCAAGGTTTGAGAAGTAATGCGTTACTCGTAACACCGTTACCGTTATCGTTACTTTTTTTGGTAATAATCGTTCCTTTTCTCTATCTATAACGATAATGGTAACGTTATATTTTTACAGAATTGTAACAAATTCAGCTTTTATTTTTATCGCTACTTTAGTTCTCTATTAGACTTTTTCGCTACTTTAGTTCTTTTTACTTATTCAATAGATTTCAAATAAGAGAGAGTTGCCAAGTACGCACTCGTTATTTTTGATTGTATTTCACATTTAGCGCTGTTTTAGATGCAAATCAAAGTTTAAAATTGTAGCTTGATATTTCAGGTATCTATTATTTTATGTTAAATTTTTCAGTAATGACTTTAAGTAAATTAATCTGTTATAAGCTTTTCTGTGACATCTTGCAAAAAGTGTGATTAGAAAGTAATCGCTTAAAGCGTGCCTGTAATCTTTTAAATTGCATCTTCGAAAATATCGAATTTATAAGTTCAAGTAATTAAAAATATAAGAAATAATTAACTAATATTTTTTTAATAATAATTGAAAAAGCGGTCAAATATTCAATTAATAAATAACAATAATGAAAAGGTAAAGACACCAAAATAATACTGGCTTGAATTTATTTTCGTAATTGACATATTTTTATTTATTGTAATTATTAGTTTTACAATTACCATTTCTCAATCTCACATCAGTATCATTTCTTTACAGTACTTTGTGGTGGTACAAATTAAAAAATGTTATAGAATTTATAAAGAATATTGATTAATTTTTGCAATAATTGTAAATATATGTAGAATGAATGTAAAATATTCTATAAGTTTTCTTTTATGAAAATTTAACAATTCAAAATACATAAAATTATATCAGAGGTACCTGATTTTTTAAAATGCTGATAACATACACAAAACAAGATAAAACTTGTTAAATTTTTGTGTATATTATTTATTACTTATTTACTTTTTCTTTTGTCACTAAATGTTGCTTATATGAAATTAAGTATTGAAGAGACACTTTACGAGACTAATATAAATTCAGCAATTTTTGCCTACGTACAGTAATCGATACGCCGGATCAAAGATTATGTTACATTAAATGAAATTATGAATTTCATTTATTTTCATATTTTATAATACATTTTTAATATTGAAAAATTTTTTATATTTTATATTTATATATTTTTAGGTGGCATTGTCAATATTGAAAGTCTATAGTGCATATGCAACGTGAACTGTAGATTTTTTTATACTGGTAATAAATACTGAAATGCATAATAATAATATCAACGTTTAATAACAATATCAATGAAAACAATGAAAATTTTTGATAAAATGTGCATTTGCGAATTATATAATCTAAATTTGATAAACATAAGTATACTAAAAAAAATAAAAAAAAATATTAATATAAAGAATTAAAAAGATTATTAGATTAATTTAAAGAAAAGCGCTTGCTAAAAACTAGTTTAAAATTGAAAATTTTAATATTGATTATTAAATAAATTTAAAACTTTAAAATTTAATATCTCGGTTTTTTTAATATTACAAAAGAGTAATAAAAAAATTAACGAATCGTTACTTTCTAATTATAAGTAACGATGACATATTACTTTCATGAAATAATATTTCTTGTATTCTTCAAAAGGCATGCTACGTACGTCGCTTAAACGTACGTATCACTAAATATTATCCCAAATATTGCCAAAGATGAAATTAAATGTTATGATTATGTATTAGCTCGAAAATACATGGAGAGAACAACTTCGGATGTACTTGGGGATGCTTCAGTTTTAAGGGCTGACAATGGGGAAACGGCAGTCGGCGGCAGGAGTATGTCTGAATTACGCCGGGTACGCGAGCGCGTTTAAATTCCGCTTAAAGGGTCATTAAGGCCGAATTAGAGCGGTGCCGTCGCGGGATCACTGGCAATCCGGGCGACGTGAAGTGTACGGGCCATCTCGCCGTAACTTTCGAATAATATGCCGTCGAGGGAGAATGTCTCTCTCTCTTTCGTCCCCCGTGGCGTGCGGGAGGACGCCGCGCTGGCTTGAGACTCCTTTACATTCCGATGCGCCGAGTGGTGCGCGCTCTGAAATATCTTATTCGGGACTCGGCGGTTTTCGACGACAGCGCGCGGGGCCGTTCGCCGCCCCGTCCGCGTCGTCGAGAGGCCGTCGACCAACCGAGTTCCGGAGTGTACTCTAGGACTAGACACTCGCGCACTCAGGCAGGGGAAATACGAGATTGATACCGTGCTCGAAAGACGAGCCAGCTAGCTCGCGAGACGCAATTTCGACTTGTCGCGCCACTTTGCTGGAGATCTCGGTATATCGCGCGTGCTTCAGAGAACTCGAGGTGGAAAGAGTTGTAAGCATGCGACAAATTCGGGAACTCCTGATGTCGGAGAGGAACGGTTTCTTTGCGCGAGAGACAGAAAGAAAGAGAGAAAGAGAGAAAGTGCGCGTGGCTTTCGACGTCACTTATTAAATATATTATAAAAACAGATACGATTTGTAAAATAAAACGCGAAAGAGAGAGAAAGGATTTTGCATCGATACCTTTTTTTCCAAATACACATTCGAATATCTGAAATATCAAAATATATGAAGTGATATTCAATTTATAGATTATATTATAGAGAACTCACGAGAAGAGATAGAAAATAAATGTAATATTGAATATATATCAATGTGAAATAAATCCGGTATACCTAACGATCGACGTTGAGATAAACAATCGTATTTATTTAAAATATTTAAATAAAAAATACAGGGGAAAATCATAACAAACGGACAATCATAACAAGCGAACACGAGAGAGCTGACGTTACAAGCAAGCCTGAGTGATAAAACATATACTTTTGTATTATCAGATCGTTCCTGTTATTGAATATCGCTTTAACAGCATTTATAATAATGCGTGTTTCTACAACATTATACGTCATATCTGTGAAGCTTTTAATAAATCTGTACCAAAATGCGATTATTATCTCATCGCTCGTGTACGTTTTGTACAAGCAGCAGCTCGAGAGATATCGGGCGGCGGGGGAGAACAGATCACGTTGCGCTCGCTGTTTGCAGCTTTAAGCGCATCGCTTTCGATTCTAAGTCACGACGTACTTCTATTCTATTCAACTTTTACAACGTGGCCATTGTTAGCTGTTAGGCGCGCTAGACGGTGACCCCGACTGAGTGGATCTCGGATATTGATACGGAGCGCCATGAAGACGAGACGTCGGAGACCTCAGCGGATATTTTTATCTCAAATCGGTTTTTCCTCTTTCGCGCGCAGCCACCTGGGGATCGATACTCGATACTAAAATTGTCCGCGTAACATCCGCGTAACACATCCGCGCCCGTGATTACTTTATTATAGCGCGCGTGCGAGATATATCCCCACGAGCGATTTTTGCAGAATTTTAACGCTCGCATTATAGCGCGAGCGTTTAGAGGAGAGGCGGATAGCGCAAAGCGATGTAATCGGATTACGAGCTTACGTATGGACGGCGCGGGTGACACGTAGATAAAGGGGAAAAAGGCGGAATCGATGACTGCTATTCGTCACGGTATAAAAAGTGTAGGTTCATAAAGGTGAACAAAGGAAAAATTGAGCACCGTTGGGAACGCCGATGGTGATGAATACCCGCTGTCGTCGCCGGGACGGCGTGCATCACCGGCACTCTGCGTCGTTGCGATGCTAGTTGCACCGTGTAAAAATAAATCGATTGCAACTCGAAAGCGACTAACAGAGACGGAATCGGCGCGAGATAAAATTTCTCAAAGTAAAAAAAACTTTGCTTAAAGTAAATATAATCTTTTACGTACATTCGTGTATGCATATGCACACAATATACGTTAAAGAAATAAGAGTAACGGGAGTAGATCAAGAGACACCGACGAATGGGGACTGGTTTTTAATTTACCCCGTGCTATCGTGCATCCTCTACCGAGTGTCGGTTACAGGAGATCGGCTGTCGCCGTGGACGGTTACAAGGGAGCCGCTTTAATTACACCTGGCAGAGCGGCTCGGTTATGTAGAGCGGTGGTTTCAATTACGATGTTCACGGTTGTAAAGTGTAAATGCAATAGACGCCAGCCATGGAGCGCTGCGCAACACGCACCATCTACACACATCATTTACGCGCGCGCGCGCGCGCGCATAGAACTTGCAATTTTATATATATACATAAAATTGAGAATTTTGTGGAAATCGATTTTCCATAAAGCGTCTCGTTGTCGCACTGCATTAGCCCGGATAAATCTGTGGTCGTTGCACCGCGGCTATTAAAGCGACACTCGATTGCCTTCCGCCAACGATTTTTCTTTCTTTTTTTTGGAGAAAGAACAGGAAAAATATGTATGACATACAGCTACGAATCAAAAATCGTGTTTCGCGACATGCTCGCGATTTTACAGGCGTGTCGGCATTGAGTCGCGTACTATTTGTAGCAAATCACGCGTTACGAGCGCAGATTTGCGGCGATCGAATTGACTATTGAATTTGCGCGATTTGACTGAAATCTTCATTGTTTCTTACCCCGTCGACATATCTTTGTGAATACGTTTGTGTCATAAATCAACATGATTACACAATTAAAATATTACAGTAAATAGTGATCAAAGAATTATTATAGACTAACGCAAGTTAAAATTATTTGTCGAGAATGGCTATACCGATCAAACGCAGGTCTTCGATGCTCAATAATTTTCTAAGTTAATTTACAAACATTTGCAAGATTCCTCAAACTGTATAACGCATTTGGGGAATCCGGATTTAAAGCACAACTTTTAAGAAGAACCCAGAAATATATCATGAAAATTAAATTGCTAATCTAATCACGTTGATGTTTACTAACATCTCTCCGATGTCTCCGAAAACTGTAAAGAATTTATATTGCGAAAAATATTACCTCGGTCAGGGTTTGAACTTGGATTCCCCTACATTCCGCGCGGATGTCAGCTAGTTTGACTACTGAGGCATTTGGCAATATTTGTCGCAATAACCGATGATGTGAAATATGCGTTGTCAATTTCAGCCAACGCGTATATACGATACAAACGAAATCCTAATGAAATTTGGCAAGTATGCGGCGCGCAATTTGGGGAATCTTGTATAAATGGTTCTAAATTCACCTAGAAAATTATTGAGCACAAAGATCTGCTTTCGGCCAATACAGCTGTTCTCGTTATTTAGATGTATTAATACACTTCCCGGACATATTGGGATTTCGTTTAAATTTATTTTGCATCGGACAATTAAAAACAGTCTGCCACATATATATTAACTGTGCGACATCGGTGCGACATATGCATCTTGTTTATCGAGATAATACCAATAACAATCGATTAGTTCAAGTAACACGCGTACAAACTCAATCTTAAACTGACGGCGATTCGTCAATCTCGAAACTAAATAAAGCCCCCTCCTAGTTCACATACGTCCAGCACACACGTCGATATTTCTCTTGGCTGCACAAAGCTACGGCGGTTATAAAGCTGACATTCCTTCGAGCCAGCTCGCTGCTGATAAAAAGGTTTTGATAACGAAAATATCGATAACTCGACACACAAGCTAGCAGTGAATCGCGACTTTAATCGAGGCTTGCGGCCGAGACGAAAGTACCGTTCTCGCATGAGGGATTCGGCTGCGAGTTTAATTGCGGCACCTAATTGGAAATCGGTTTTCGTTCCACAAGCGATTAGAAAAGTCCCAGCGTGGCCAGATCGTTCGCGATGTTAGCACGTGAGCGAGTGAGCGAGTGAGTGAGTGAGTGAGTGAGTGAGGCCACGGCGACCAATCGCGATGATTAGTCGTGAAAATGCAGTCTTAACGATGTCGCGGCACGAAAGCCCAAAGCGAAGGTATGCTGATCAAACCTTTTATACCAGAGCGCACTAGAAATCCCTTTGGAATTCTTCTACGGACACTCGAGGGTGCATCAAAGTGCATATTCATTGAAGACTAAAAATTAGACGAACACAAATGCCTTTTCCTCGAGCTTTTGAGGAAAAGCGTGACAATCGATGCAACGAATCCGTGCAATCCGCGTGACCGGAAGGATATCTGACGTATTCCAGTACACCTTGTACAGCTATATCACGCGCCTATTGCACGATGCACATGTATAATGGACGTGCGCGTGCACGAGATTCGTTCGTAACGAGCGACGGCGGCGGTGGCGGCGGTGGCGGCGGGTTCGGGTCCGTTTAGATATGGAGGTCAAAGTTGCAACGTTGCGGACCACGCCAAGGCGGCGGGAGACCTTCAACCCTCGACCTACCCCAGAGAAACCACCGCGAAAAGCTATCGCGTGCCGGCGTGGCAATCGGCGTACGGCGATCTCTCGCGCGAGTGCCTTCGATCGGCTTCTTGCTCGCGCCCCGGCACTCGAAGGACAGATTATGCCTTCCAGCGTGTGCGGTGGACTCTGACATTTCGGACCGTGGCGCACACGGGCGGCGCACACGGCGACGAACAGAGTTCGCACACGGGGCCGATTAAATTAAACGTACCTGCCGCGAGGCTGACACTGAAAAATGGCACCTCGCCTCGCGCGCGCCATCGTAAATTTCTATTTTACGGCCGCCGGAATTAATTCGTAGCTGATACGCGATATCATTCAGTACCTCTCGTAGCTCGCCTCGCGCGATCTCTTAATGTCGACGATGCAACGGCGATTCGCGGTTCGCGTTTTACGATCACCGTCGCGAAATAACTCACATTTATGACGTCAACGATACGTTAATGACCGAATGTAGGAAAATAATATAGAAATAGATTTTATCGCCTTCCGTAACCCGGGCACCGTCGTTTGCGCTCTGACGCATCATTTTTAACATTTAAACAGCACGCGATAACTCAGCCGATCCAACTGTGCGGGTGAAGGCAAACTGCATTCGTTATTCCGCGTTCGTTTCGCGCGAGCCGCGTTGCAGAAATTTTGCCAGTTTCGCAGTTTAACGAGCTGGGCCCAGTCGAACGAACGAACGAACGAACGAACGAACGAACGAACGAACGAACGAACGAACGAACGAACGCATCCCGCGCTACCGCAATTTCGGCAACCGGTGTCGATCAACCTCCCTCTGAGAGCTTATCCGCACTGAACTAGCAAGGCATTCTCGTGAAAAAAAAGAGAGAGAGAGAACAAGAGCGGCCAGAAAAATTTCCGCGGCGACGGTGCACCGAGTGTGCCATCGTGTCGGCACGATATAATACTCTTCATTGCCGCGCGCGTCGCTCCGCCGCGTTACCCGGCTGCTTTGACGATGTTTCACCGGCGATGATGCACCGCGGGTGGACGTAACCGTCCACTCCTTCCTCCCTCTCGCCGATCAACTGACTCGCGCCGCTAAACTCGCATTTCGTTCCGTGAAAAGGGACGGGAGGGGAGGGTGGAAAAAAAAACGAAAGCTCGAGCCGATAAAAATAACGCCAACGCCAACGTCGGAGGCGCGATTAAATATCGCGCTCCATGTCCAAAGCGACAGCGATAGTCGTTAATGGCGGAAGCGCGACACGTTGCCGGGCTTCCTCTCGTTAATACAGAGATCCCCGCTTGTCGGCCAGTGGCACGTGAAAAAGCGCTTTAATCCGCGCCGCGCTCTCGCGCTTTTTTTTTGCGCTTTTTTCCATTCGTTCGACAATAAAGCAGCTTAATTGCTCGGCGCGTTTGAACGAGACGCGGACGTGTTCCGGCACGCGATGCTTCGTGTTCGAAAGGTATCGGCCGTAGCATGTGCAAGCGCCCTTTCTAGGCGCTTCCCGTCAATATCGGAGGGTATATCGTGCATAGCTAAACGCTTCGAAAGCCTCGAAAGCAAGCGAAACGACAATCGTGCCGCCATTGCGACGTGCACCGAATGCGAATCGACAATGACACCTTTAAGATCAAAGTCGAAGGACACTGCAGTTGAACGTGCGATCTTGTACGGAGTGAACAGCTCGACATTATCGAGAGTACAAGTAGGCTGCTTCACATTGCAGTTGCAAAAAAAAAACAAATAAACGCTTATTTAGCGGGCTTTGCGTGAAAGATGAATAAATTTTGCAACTCCTCGAAACGTCAATCTCGGAACGAAACGGGAGAAGCCAATATCGCTCCGCAGTATCGTCGCGAGTATAACTCGTGTGAAACGATCCAAAACTGATTGCAGAGTACCGCGTGGCGGGGCAACAGCGGTGTTAGTGTCCGTTAGCGTCGAGAATTTCGACAGTTCCAGCGGGTCAAGTGAGATTAAACGAGAATTCGGTGGAGAGAAACGGGGGAGAGGGGGAGGATTGCGATAAAACAGGAGGGCTATTCGCGGCCGCTGCGAGCAACAATGCATTTTTCCCCTCTTCGCGCCCACCCACGCGACTCTGTAAACGTTTAGTTACGATACAATTGGCGGCAGAATGAAAAAAAAAAAAAAAAAGAAGTCCTCGTACGCGCGAAAAATAGTTGCATTCTTGTTCGAGCGGATGAATATTAATGCCCGATCGAAGCTGCAGTCGCGATAAGACACCGCCTGCGTGTGCGCACGCACACGTGGATACCGCGCACCGTATACGTGTATTTCGCTCTAGAATTTTATTGAATAAGCGATTTTCAAACGCTTCTATGCACTCCATACATTTTACAAAGCCTTCCAAAAGTCCAGTCGCTAATCGGATAAACTCTGTCGTCGGAACAAAGGACCCGCATAGTCATCGTGATTTTTCCACCCGTCTCAAAAGCTGCGCCGAAAAAGTCGGCGAAAAAGTCCCTCACGAGATTCCCCGATACTTCTGATTACGTGTCCTGTAAAAATTATTGCGCTCGACCGGCCGGCAGCTAGATGAGCCGACGTACGGAGCGGGCAGAAACAATAACCGGGCAAAGGGTCGCTGGTAGATTCAATTACAAGAAATTGCCGAACTTCCAACCCGCGCCCTGTGTGAGCACGGACGAGCTCTCCTTCGTTCCGCCAGCCCCTTAACCCAATTCTACTTAGGTTTTGCCGACCGACCGGGCTGCTGTCGAGCGAAGACTAATGTGCGTCTAACTGGTCGTTTCTCCGCAACACCGACTCATTTCTGGCGAGAACGAGCCACGGGGGATTCCTCCGCGCTCGGCATCGCGGCGCGGGGCTTTTACCCGCTTACACCGGCAGAAAATTAACTAAGACCAGCACCACCGCGCGAATACGCGCAATAAAGGTTTGAACTGTCGGCGAACTGCGTTTATCGCGACTATACAGTTCTTTTACCCTTCGATAAAAAAAAAAAAGAAATTTCAACTAAACTTTCAACTAAACTCATAAACTTGTGTATATTAAACTTTATTATAAATTCTCCTTATCGCGCAATTAAATTGTCTTTGATACAGATATTGTGATAGAAACGGATCAAGTAACTTTACGCGCACCAACAGTCTTCGAGATTGACTTTAATGGATCCGTAAATAACTGGACGGTAGAAAGGAGTCAGCGTACGACATATAAATTATGGGAAGTTGATGCTCTCTCGGAGTTTGTAAATTACATTTCGGGCCGGCGAGCTTATTCCGCGCGTGATTGGCTCTGCGGGGTACCGAACCATAAACTCGCCCGGCTATCTGAATTCCCTGGGTTGGTAACGTCAAGAGGTAATAAAAATCATTGGGCAGTGTCGGCAATCTACGCCGCCATTGCGGTCGATCTCGATCGAGGTAATCGCGACGCGCGTAACTTTAAATCTGCGACAAATTCAACAGTCGCGGCGACAGAGGCTGTCGAGAGGTCTATCTAGGGAGGGACCCAGGATCTTGAGCAAACTCACTCCGACCTATGACAACAATGGCGCACTAGAAAGTTTTAATTAATGCGTTTCTTTTTTTTTATTTTTAAAGAGCAAAAATCGACTGGCCAAGCCCGAAAATGATTATAAAGTCGATGACTGGGGAATAATTTGTTCGCTTCCTGCCGGGTCGTAACTATCCTGTCAATATTTGTTACTCCGCTCTGTAATTCATTTCAATGCTGAGCGTTTTTAAAACGCGTCGGTTTGCATTATATTTTATACACTCTATAAGAGCACAGTCATGTAAAATATATTTTTCTGAAGTACGCATGTATGTTATTTTAATACAATTCATGTCGTTAAACGTGTCAAGCAGTATTGTGTCAACGTGTCACCTACTTCGTTATCTTTTAATCTCGTTATGTGAAAAATTATTTTTTACCCATTCTATTTTATCTCCCCGCCTCGATATTTCTACGTTTCGCGTGTGCGATATTTTTGCGAAACGCGGACACTTAAGTAGGGAAAATGGTATTTATTTATCAGCGACAGTAAAACGAATACGATTTATACTCACGCGCCAGCGTTATCGTTATCCGTAATTTCTACCTCGTAAAAATCTATTTTTCCGGAATTACATATTGCAGTCGATATTTACAAGACACTCCGGCGCCTCGACGAAACACTCGTCGCGAATGGTTTTTATTGCGGGGATCGGTCGCAGCGCGCTGTCGGAAATTATGACTGGATTGCAACACCGAAGCGCAAATCAATCCAAAATCGGCCCTCTCCCCCCATCAACTGCCAGCTGCAGGAGTTGCGTGCATGCGTATCGCGCATCACGTTTGGAATTCATATTGCTGCTAAATTCGAGGCCAGACATTGCAATCTTGTAATACACAAAACCGTCAGTTTCTGCCTACGCGAAACAGAATATATCGATTTCAGATTTCGATATGATTGACGTAATTAATATCGTTTAGTAATTGTAATGTTATCGTTTCTTCCTTGTTCGTACGTGCGCAAGTGAGAGAAAAACGAATGAAAATGTATCGTTCATATCAATTAAAGATACGTTAAACGTTAATCACGTTTCATTTAGATGCCATATTCCATATCGCGCGCGTTCCCGATCCCATGGCGTCTCTCGTAGCTTCGATCGAGCGTGGATAATTATCTTACCGGCTACTGCTCGAGCATTCCACTGATCAAAGGGAACACGAATCTCGGGGCCTCGTAGAGATCATTCGTGAGGATCGTCATGTGTGCAGTCAGGTGACTTCTACGCGCGCGTAATTAGTACTAATTACCCGCAAGCCGCTGGGTCGCACGGGCCTCATCGGCCAAGCGCATGTATCACGACCTATCCTCACCCTCGCCAACCCTTCTCGGTCGTCCTTCGTGTCGCAGACGGACCTAACCTGCGTGACCCTACCGCGCTGGTTTGCAACCTGCCATCCAGCATGGAACGAGGCCATGTGCACTGTCGGACCGGACAGTCGCGACGCGATGAAGCGAAGGGGGTAAGCGGGGATGAAAGGCGAACCGAGAGGTCGAGAAAACCGGTGCTCTTTCACCCCTCTTGTGTGCCAGCCGGCCACCCTTCCCTTTATCGTGCCGGGAGCAAGGTTACTCCTGGAGTCGCATCGCCACGGGCGAGGGGCGAGGGTAAAGGGAGACGAGAGAAACGCGCGGAAAGAGAAAAGAAAAAGAATTGACTGCTGATGCCGGGAGCTTACCAGGAGCCTGTTAAATCCGGACCCTGAATTCCTCCTCCCGGTCGCTCTCGGTGTCTCGCTCTCTCGCTCGCCGGGGTGTGGTTCCTTCGCGTACGGGCGGGGCCAGGATCACCCCACAGGATTAAGGACTTTGGACTTGGCTGGATTCGGGAGGCTCGCGCGCCCGTCTCCGAGGTACGTGTCCTTCCGGTGTCCGCTCGCGCGCGCGTTTCCACTTTTGCGTGTGTCCTGTGCGTGTGAGTCACGCGACGATACGTCGAGAATGAAAAGATAGAAAAGATGCCGCGGACAAAAGGCGTTGAAACGGCGCGTCTGTGCGTGTGTAAGTCTCTTTTTCGTTTACGCTCTTCTGGTACACGAGTGGTACATGAGTATCTCTACATGTCGTGTACGGTGTCTATGTACGTGTGTACGTATGCGCGCGTGTGTGTGTGTGTGTGTGTGTGTGTATGTGTGTGCGTGTGTGTGTGTGTGTGTGTGTGTGTGTGTGTGTGTGCGTACGGCCGATTACATGTGTGCAGTCGAATCTATAGCAGCACAAGCGCGGGTGTAGGACGCGATGATGGTAGGTCGTGGGTGTACGTTGGTGATCAGGACCGGCGGGATATGTGTGTGTACGTGTGAAGGTTTCTGGAAGAGAAGTGGATCAGGATGAGGGGGATCGGCCTAGAGACGCGGTCCTGCCTTCGCTAGGACATTGTTATTCCTAGTAGCACGTCGCGACGAAACCCAGCCGTTGCCAGCTCGATCCACCCGCGGCGGCCACCCCCGCCTATCTTCGCCGATGTCGATTTCCCAAGCAGAAACTCGCCAAGATCCCGCGCCGCTGCTCCGCCACCTCAGTCACGTGTTCGGTTGCACCGCGACATCGCGCGTATCGAGGTCTCGATTATCACGATCTCCTCTCGTCCGTCATCGATTCATCTAGCGTATACACCAACCGTACAGCAACACTATAGGAACCAGCGGGTTCGCGATACCCCGGGCGCTCGTGGTTCCGTGGAAAAGCGCGCGCACACCGACGTTGCCGGGATTAACGTTAGATCACTGAGTTTCAGCGGATGCACCGTAGGATAACCTCTCTGAAGATGACGAATCCGCGACCTTCAGCCTCGACCTTCGCGATCGATGGCGGCGCGGGCGAGCCAACCGAACGTGTGCCACTCTCCACCGTCGCGACGATGGATCTCCACGATGATGATCACCGTGGATCGTCGCCGTCACTCGCGTCACTACTGTTCGGATCGCGTGCACTCGAACGGCGATATCCGCGAGTGACGAACGTCGCGACGCGACGCGAGGCGGTTCACCGCCGCGGACCCCCGATACTCGCACGAGTCACGACGAGCCGCTCTTTACACGTCTTCTCGGACCGCGTCTTCGCAGCGGCGGCGGCGACGACGGTCGACGGCCGTCAGTGCCGGGGTACCACGGCGGGGGTCACGAAGAGAGCGCGAGGAGTGGAGCACCACAACCGCGCTTGCGAGGACGCTCGGACGCCCGATTCGGACGCGACGCGACGAGCGGTTCGCCGCGCGTGAACGCGACAACGCGGACGCACGCGAATTTCACCAGGTCGCTCGTCGCCGTCGCTCGCGGAACCCTGAAGAACACGTAACGCGCCGCGAGGGAGTACACCGAGGTACCGCTTGCCTGGCGATGCTGCGCGGCGCCATGACAGCGTTAGCTTCTCCACCATCGTCCCCACCTAAACAACCCCCACTGTGTCGCCGCACCCTCCTACCCTCGTGCCGTCAGATACTCCCTGCTACTCACATGCCCCTCGCATCTGCCCCCTACACCCGCTGATACTACCGCCGGTTCTACCGCGACGACGCGTCCCTCGTTACCCCTCGCCTACTTTTAACCCACCGCGGCTCCACAACCCCCTACTGCCCCTCGTAGCCGACCACCCTGCCTCGGCCCCACCAACGCAATATTGATCGGGCGGAAGGGCGGCATCCAGGAGCGTAAGGATTTACCAAGAACACCCCGGGGCGACCATCCGTCGTCGCCCCACCTTTAACCCGTTTCTGTTTTCTCACTTTTTCTCTTACGGCTCTTCCCGCTCATCCTACATACGGCCAATTCTACAGGATTGTTTTCCCTCAAGATATTTTTCTTTTTTTTTTTTTCATGTGTATACACGTGCGTGTGTATGTGTTAATATTTTCCTCATCTCGAGGGCTCTCGTTCTACTGAGGAAACACAATGAAAATCGTGGGGACGTCGCGGAAGCCACACACGTGGGAGCGCTACGTGCGGATGAAACTCGAAATTTTCGAGTTACGGATTTACAACACGAAAACATAACTCTAGTCGGGATTAAAACTTGTCTCTTCAAACGTTTATTCGAATCACGGCACTAAATGATGATCGGCAAATCAATTTATACATCAAGAAACATATGCTAAATAAAGTTCGAAATCTGTGCTCAAGATATATAAATTTAATTTAGATGTACAACGGATTGAGAAAATTTTAGATTAGAAAATTTTTGCCCGAAAGTAATTTAATAAATACATGTATATATATCTGTTCCTGGTTGATTATATTTCTAGCTAATTATAGTGGCGCTACTTCAAGCCGCGGTTAACTTTAAAATGACTTTGCTATCGTTGATAACTTCATTTCGATTTACGCCAATTTGGGCGCAGAGAAAACTCGTTACAGAGTTCAGTTTACATAGACCGTCACGGATAGAAGAACTTAGGGTTTGTCTTTTAAACCCAACGGGTTGCGACAGAGAGGAGAAGGAGGTAGAGGGAGAGGGGGAGGAGAAACTACGTTTTGTCTCGAGATGACGCTCAGTTTTATGAGGGCCTCCTGTCATCGACCGTGATTAAAGGACGGAATTAAATCACATTTCGGCCCCTGACATTGGATAAACTCGTGAACCGTAAAAACATATTATTCTTCTCCCTTCGTCGACGTATGTATCCCGATAAAAAAAAAAAAAGGACCGGAGACACCTCGATCGAGCGTACTGCTATATTATCCTCGTCGAACGTAACTTTGGGCAACAACGTGCGCGCGGAACGTAAGTTGAGACTACCATCGATCGCTTCCTGTACTCGTTTTTCGATACCGATCGTGACGGCCGAGATGGAAGGAATCGGACGCCACGAAGGACGAACGAAATGTGGAGACCTTTAACTTTACGACTTGGAGCGATTCGCGCACGTCGGAAAATAGCGAGATATAATCTTTTAGGTTTTCATCGTTTTAGCATCTGGACTGCGCGTAGAGCGCGCGAGAAAAAAGAGAGAGAAAGAGAGACAGGGCGAAAGAGAGGTAAACAAACATTTGCATAATATCTTCACTGGGTGTATACTATTTTCTCCGCCGCCCTCCGTCTCGTGGAATATCTGGGGAGAAAATGGTAGCCGAAGGCGAGTCCGCGCCAAGTGCGGCGCTAAATTTAATTAAGCACGCACGGGACTTCACCCGTCGAAAGCTGAGTATAGCGCCTTTCTTAATTTATTCAGCCTAGCCGTGGGGAAAGGGCGGGGGGAGGGGGGAGGAGGGCCTCTCGTCGGCGTCGGCGGATGTAATTTTGCGAATCCTTCCCCGAAGGCTTCTTGTTTAGGCAGCTGCGGGTGCGATAACGTCGCCGCGGGTGCGAGGCAAATGTGACACTATAAATTTTTTATATGCTCGTGCGCACTTTAATTTCGTGTTTACTCTTCGTTTACGCCGAATTCACCGTTGCTATAGCGAAAATTCATTTTTAATTCAATATACATCTTTTTGACACCATATTTAATTACATATGCTCCCCTCCCCCTCCCCTAGTATGATCCGCGACAGCAAAGCAAGCGTATTAGTATTAATATGCGTATGCATATGCAATGGAAACTAGACATTAATAACACATCTACGTGATTCGCCGTGCGATCAAAGGAACTATTAAGCCACGAATTTCACGGTTCAGCTTCGGAAAAAAATTAATAGGCACCTTTCGCAGAGAGCTGACGCCCCATGCGACAATTCGCATCGTTATCGATCAAAGGTGATTTATATAAAAATACAAAATTGCGACTACACGTAGGCAGGAGTATTTCTTTTCAAGGAAAGGGTAATTTCAACTTTGAAATTATAAATACTTGGAACTTGGAACAGATGTGCTTATAGAAGGTAAATATACTTATGGAAAGGAAATTATTGTTATCGAAGAAAGATTTATCATTTTACTCGATACAAAATTAGTTATTATCAAGTTAATTTTTCTTTAAAAAACATCTGTATTAGCGGACTGATAGAGAGATATGTTTTTCAAAGAAAAACCGTTAATAACGGTGACTAAACTAATATCGATTAATATATAATCGATATAAATCGACGCAAAAACGAGTGGTTGTGTTTTATTCTTTATACTACAATATTTAACCGGAAACGTTTTTACAATTCCATCGCAGAAACGAGCGTAAATGTTGCATATTCCGAGCGCAGGATAAATCGCGCCCGCGTGATAATGGAATGCAAAAACTTTCGCTGTTCCCGGGCGCTCTCGATACAAAAGCGACGCCGTCGAATGTCGGCTCGCGTCGGAATTGTTTCGAGCACTTTACAAGAACGAGCGAACTTTTCGAGGGCCCCGAGAGAAGGAGGACGCTCTCTCCGTGGCGTCGCGCTGCTTGTTGTTACCTCGATAAATTTCAGATACGATCAAGTGTTCGCGGAGTATACGGGACGAGAAGCGCCGTTCGTCAGACTGCGGAAAACAATCGCGGCCTTTCTCGCGCGCCCTTCATGAATTTCTCGGACTTTGGAATTAACTGGACAGCTCGGTGTTGTTGCGCCGATTGTTTCGCTGAAACGATCCCTAAGCCGAAGTTTAGTAGATCGCCGAGAATATTGGAAATTTTCGAAGACGTTCGGAGTCCGAACGTTTTTCGCGCGCTATATATTTCGAGAGTTTAATACCAGTTTTTAAATTATTTCCTCACGCAAGGAAATTGAATCAGCCAAAGATACCTATGCATATTACGAAATGAAGCCGAATCTACGCCTAGAATAACACAGACGTAATTTAACAGTCATTCCGCGTTTCCACCAAAGTCCGTACGTTTGTTTAAAATTGCAGATCCTCATTAAGGGAACCGCGAACAATTTCCAAATTCAATCTACGTTAAAGCGATTATCATCTTTAGAGGCCAATCTTGATGAACCTCTATATTATTAACTGAAACTTACCCTCGGTGCGCGTTAGGATCTCAGGGGCCGCCTCAGGATCTGAAACAAGAAGAAACAACGGCTGAGCTTAGAGACGTGATACTGTGAAAGTCGCGTTAGAACTTTTGCAATTTACAGTCTGGAAAATCCCCGTAAGAGCGATCGCGTGACCAGAGGAAGAGCGAGAGTAGGTACGAGGCTAGCGGGAGTAACCGAGCACAAAGGCAAGGATGTCGAGGAGAGGATTTTAGGCCGAGGGAAGAGAGGTAGGGACGGCGATAGGACAAAAGGAGGAAAAAAAGGATACCCCTCGGCGCAAGGAGTCCTTGGATTCTCTTCGATTTGGCAATCTGGTTACACCGATAAGACTTAATCGAGAAAGCTCGCGTTCCGCTCCCCCGTCTCGAGCGATTGAGGGGAGATTATACGGGTGGGAGCCGAATGGATAATCGGCGATCGGTGATGTAATCAACTTTAGATCGATTGTACGAAGCGTCATTATCCTAATTTAGTACATGAACTTGCGCGGACTGAACGCTAGAGCTATACAATACCCGGGCATCGCGAAGGTACGAAATATATGCGAGTTGCTCAGTTTTTGAATTCAAATTTTGTTTTGGAACTTCTACCGCTTTTGTCTCACAGCTCGCGCGTACATGAATTCACGGCGAGCGGTGTACGTACACTCGGCGGGGCTTGCTTGTAGAGATAAGTTTTCATAGAGAAAAGTGAAATTTTTAGATTACTGAATTTAGTTGAGCGCTGCAAGTTTCAAAGTTTCAATATTAACTTTTTAAAGCTGGAAGGCAAACGGGAATACACGTCTGTCTGCTCACCGCTGAAGTAGCAACTGCCAGAGAATTAGTGCACCACTTTCGACAGCATTCCAGCGTTGCCACGCACATTAGTGGCATTTCTTTCGACGGGGCGGAGTGCGTAGATAAGAGGTAGACGGCGATGGTGAGAGAGAACGGTCGATATACTTGTCACGGCCAGACTGCTCAGTCGTTAGAAGGGAAAAAAAGCAGGGAGCTGCGAGAGAGCAAAGCTCTGGATTCAGACGAAAACCATGTCGAGAAGGGATAGACCCGCAATAAGAGCGGAAAATGGAGGACTTAAAAGGTGGAATGCTTGCCCTCTCATTCGCTCTAGTCTCGCTTCTTTTTTCTTCTCGCTTTCGATATTGATAAAAATGTATTTTATCATATCTTCCAAATGCCGGAACATTGCGTACGTTAATGCTTTTTTTTTGCAAAAGTATAGTTCCGCAGAGAAAGAGAGAGAGAGAGAGAGAGAGAGAGAGAGAAAGAGAGAGAGAGAGCCGATAATAAAGTAATTCACGTCGCCGCCATTCGCGGGCATATCGATCTGTTTAGGGAGGAGAACTCGGTCACGAAGGCTCGTAAATTGCGCCGCCGTAGATTATTCGCTCGGAATCGCAGAATATTCGGTTGCTGGAAATAAATGAACGTTCGCGGCACAACGGCGGCCCAGGCACGGGCGGTTTTGTCGTCCGGGAAGCGTTTCCGCGAGAGAAATGCTAACCGTAAATTATTAAATAGCTACACTTAACGAACCTGCCGGGCGGACATAAAGAAAACCAATATATTTTACGGGCCTGTAAAATTCGCGCAAAAGTTTGTTGATACGAAAGTGCCTTCTCTGGTGAAATCCGCGCGTCTCTCGCGCGAGAAGTATTCGAGTGTACTCGCAACATTCCGCTGTACTACTAAAAGTATAAACATTTTTCTACAACTCCCTCGTATTAAATGTCTTTTCCAAACTGTGCCAAATGACGAATATCATATTCTGTGGTTATTGAGGAAAACAGTATTTATATCCTGTTTATTTAATAATGAAACTATAATAGTGAGATTCAACTACCAAAGTCAATTTTCGTTAACGGTAGAAATTAAAAGAGCTGCAAATAATTAACGAATAAAATTTTACGAAAAAAATTTTACCAAAAAGAAATAGTGGTGAATACAAAATTAAGTGTAAATCTATAGTTTAAAGTTACGATCATAAAGTTTTAAATCATTCTGCATAAAATATAACGGCAGAACTGTGAATTTCACGGAAATTATTTCATAAGTAATTCACGATCGATGAATAATAAATTATTAAACCTTGCAGTAACAACGAATGTCAAGAAGTACTTGGACAAAGTTATATAACATAAACTTAAAAATAAAAAGAGAGAGAGCAGAAACGAACTTCATTAATGAACTAGAGTCGCGCGACATTGTTAAAAATAGTTTCATCGAAGCGCTAATGTGATTGCAAATGTTTGGAATGACACGGATAGTTTATCATAAATGTCACGTCTGTATTTTATAAATGCGTTCGCGAGCCGAGGCGACGAAGCCCGCGGAGACGTGACTTTAAAATTCCACAAACTCCATCCAACTCTCATTTGCACCGAGAGTACACTGAAACTGCAACGAGACGCGATGCTTTCTTTTGAAATTCATGGGGTACCTGGTTAATCGAACGCGAGCCGCAACGCCGTAAGCTATTAAACTTTATAAAGATTGTCGCTCGCACAATTGTTGCAGAGCAAACGTTCACGGTAATTTGAGCAAGAACCACCGGGATATCCATCGATTTCTCTTTCGCCGTGGTCATTTCTACAAAACCCCCTACAAGTTGAACCGCGAGCCCAGCCCTTTACAGAAATAAACAAATTTCCATCCAAGTTTTATCCCCTCATCATTAATCCACCCTCGAAGTGATCCGTAGCGAGGGGTTTCTCGTTTGCATCCACCATCTCTCTCCCCATTGTCAACACGATCCTCTAACTCCACAGACTCTTTCATCCCTTGTTCTCATGTAACGTCGCGGGGAAGAAGAAAAACCGACACGTCGAAATTGGCCTAAGCTTCTAGGCGGAGGAGACCGAAGGCTGAAAGTGATTTGCCTTGAGAAGGTGCAGAGCCTTTTCTCGATCCCCCTCTTCAGAATCTACGAGAAATCTAGGAAACTGCAGGTCCAAATCTAATCGTCCGCTCGCCCGTCCCGTGAGAAATGTCTCCGAGAAGCTACAAGACTCGATTCGAGAACTTCTGGCCGTGCCTGTCTCCCCCTTTATTGACCGTGATGTCGCTCTCTTCCCACTTGTCTCGCGAATCCCGCAATTCCAATTTTCTGCGGCGAAGCGCGCGCGGCTATTCTTCCGACAATTTGATTATTAAGAGAAGCAATAGACGATAAATTTAATCATCCAGAAAATTAAACTGGCGAGGCATCAGTCATCTCCTCCCGTGTCCAGATGCGGATGAGCAAGGTGCAATGAATCGTATTCGCGGCATGCAGCATGGATTTAAATTGCTTTCTAGACACGCCAAAGTTAGAATGCATCGACGGCGTCATCGGATATCGCGATATCGACAAAGGCAACCGGTTCTAACTTTAGCGCGACGAGAGGTGTGCGCGACGTTGCATCGATGTGTCGGGCTGTGTCAGTACGCTCGAGTCGAGACGTACTGTAAGCCTGTGTGACAGCACGGGGACTCTAATTTTAGATAAATCCATTCGCCAGCCAATATCAATCTAAACTCATCCGCCGTGCAAAGGGATCCGCGCGACTGTGTACACTGGAGGGGTGGCGACGCGCGAGCACGACGACGAGGACGAGGACGAGGACGAGGATGACGACGCTCTCTCAGTCTCTATCCGAAACCTCCGCACGCGCGCGCATGGCCGCCTCATGTTTACACCAATGATCTTCATGCAGCGGGTCGGGTATGAACATCGAATCGCTCGGCAGAAAATCGATGTCCCTCTCGGTACCGAGGCTGGCACCGAGTGTGCCCGGAGGTCCGCGAGGAAGTTCGGACGGCTGGTAGGAATAGGTAGGATAGGTATGCATTAATGTATGCATGCACTTCAACTGCGCGCGTACAGGTGCACGTAATTTCATTCGGTAATCACCGCTCCCATAAACAGGTGGTCGGAATTTGCAGACCGAAGTTCGGATTGAAATCGATTAGCTCGCTGGAAGTTTCGCGTGTGTGTGTTGGCACCGTCAGCATCTGTCGTTGGATAATGATGGTAATTTCGCATATTTCGTCGCTCTGAATTATATTGGAATACTATGTCCGCCTGCAGTTTGAACTGCGGCAAATCTAATTTCGCGAAGAGCAACTCGAATACGTTAATGGGGTACGATTCAAAGTTATACGTCTCTAATTTTCAACGATAATATATCCGCGCGAGTCTTTTCGGGGGTGACGGGGAGAGGGGGGGGAAAGGGATTATATCAATATCGCTGTTATCTAGACGCTGTTGGCGCGACACGTAACTCACTTGACATTCCGGGAGACTGGTAATCACGTTAATACTCCGAGAGGATTAACTGACTAACTTTCGCACTTTCTGCATGTGCATACCAAGTTTTAAGGAAATATTACGAGGATGAAGTCGGAGGAACTGTCTTAAATGAGCGATTCAGCTAGACGCTTACAGCCGCCGAGAAAGGGAAACGGAGCATTGCTCGGACCGACGAGAGCATTGAAATGCAAATGGACGGCTCGTTTCAGCAGCCACACACTTGTCTCGATGTTCATGCACGAGTGCAGGATTGGAATCGGCGGGCGTGCGTCTAGCTGCTCGTCTCACGTACGACTGGGCAAAGCTCCGGCTTGCGTTCGCGGCGCAGACCTGAGGCGAGAGGCTGCAGCTCGCTGTGAGCTGCAGCCTGCGTGAAATTGCATTAAGCTATTTCTAATATTATCGCACGAGTGCATACGAATTACACGTGCCTCCTGTTAATAAACAATATTTCCGTCGATTACGCCGATGACTACGGTATCAGATACCGTTACGAACGAGAGAAATTGTTTCGATCAACGAGTTCAATTACTGCACGATTAGTGCCGAAATGCATTTATGATGCATTTTATTAAAGCCGGCTGCCCATTAATTAATGATTATCCGGCATCCTTCTCATACTGTCTGCGGTGCAAATGAAAGCCGACGCAATCGTGGTCAGTCTGTTAACATCGATAATATGTAATTACGTCTATCATCCTTCATAGATATACATATGTACATATATATTATATTTTTTTCAGATATATTGAACATATAAAAATATATAAATGTACATATATATATATATATATATATATATATATATATATATTCGGTTCTTTACAATCTCCCTCGTAGATATGATTCTTGCGGTGCGATATCGAGTACATTACTCCCGCGTATCGCTTTCATTTATTTATTTATCTACCGGGGCGTACACATCGTCGACGTTGTACACGGATTGCCACGTAAAGGAGAGACGACGCCAACTACGACGCCGACGACCTCAGGATGATTGCTGATCGAATTACCGGACGAACCGACTATCGACGAAGGATTCCTCGGATTCCGTAAGACCGGAAATTTAATTCCGAAGTCCACCACAAAGGACGAGCGGGCAGCAGGATTAACGAATTCGACTTCCCTTCGGATTCTGCCCCGCGCTACCAATCCCCAAGCATCGGCTTTTGCTTCGTTTCTTTTCCCTTTTTTTTTCTCTTTCCTCGAACGTCCGCGCAGCCGGATGGAAGGCACGATTTGTCGATTCCTGAGAAGTACGAGAAGACTGCCATAGACTTTGTCGACTTCGGCTACTTGACTCAGTTAATTATGGACTAATGGAAGCAAAAGTTCCCTCAATAAACGAACTTGAGGATAGACAGGGGAAAAGAGCCAGGACATTATGGACGGACTGGATGGTCGTTTGCGTTAGACTCTTCAAGAGATGCTTTTTCAGAGAGTAACCGCCTTCTAATTATACGAAATATTCCACGAATTATCGCGGTGGCAACTTAATTCCAGCTTTCAAAACTCTCCGCTATCGTTGCGTTTGACAGAGCGGCGGAAGTCAAGTGGCGGAAGTTTCACTTATTGACACTTCTGTTACAATCTATTTTTAGATTAGTTAGTAAAATTAAAATTTTTCAAACTCGAGTGTAGCAAAACGTAAATCAGTATTTGAGTAAGGTCAATAAGCGAGTATAAACAAGCGTTTTTAGATACGACAAATTGATTATTTATTTAATAAAAAAGTAATCAAAGCGGAAAGCCACATCAAAGGCCAGACACGATTGATATATGTATAATGTACTAAAAATAAAAAAAAACTGTAGTAAGTGAAGTTCTTCAAAGTAAATTCACAGAAAAAGTTTCAAATTTATTTCATTTGGAGGACTTTATTCACTCTACCCTGGTTTTTTTTATTTATAATACATTATGTACACCAATCGTGTCTGACCTTTGATGTAGCTTGCTACTTGCTTCTATTTCAATATTTTTTTCATTTTACTTTAAAAGGATGCATGATAATTTACTTTACATAAGGTACTTGAGCCAAATAAGACCTAGCATAAAGAAGTCCCAATTTTAAATTTACTACTTAAAAATGCGCTTTATGTGTTATAGAATATATGTTTGAAAGGTGTATCATAGGAAATAAGTAAAAAGGAGTTGGGAAATTTAAAACCGGCAGCTATAAATTTATTTAATACAACGAAAACTTGTGACGAAGTAAATAAATAAATCATTTTTATAATAATTCGCTATAAAATTTATTGAGTATAATTATTTGGTGATTTATTACAACATATTATATTCAACAACATATTATTCAAATTTTCTAACTATAGAAAAAAACAAATATACATCGATTTTTGGAATAAGTATACTTTTTTATAAATAATGTACTTATTAAATAAGATTCATTTATACGATTATTTTTACGGCCATTGTCATTTGTTTGTTATACGTATAGCTTGCAACAAAGATAACAATTTTCAATGCTGGTAATTTTTGCACTCAAATAGCCAAGAATTTTTAAAAGTTAAACAATTATTTACAAACAAAATTAAAGATAATTGTGATGTTTAACAATAGAGCGGATCCTAAAAGATTTTGTTTTTGTAATTAATAATGATTTTAAAAGTGTAATGGAAAACAATGTTTGGCTTCTTTATTATTTTCAATTTACTTTTTATTCGGGTCTTATTACAAACGCAAGCATTTAATAAGGTTCATTGGAATAAAGAAAATCTTTTTTGTTTATTTACAAATGTTCTATGTGAAAGATGATTTTATTTTTGTGAGTGATTGAAATAAACACTTTATTTTTATTTACTTTATTTCAATATCTCCATAAATGGAGTTTATGAAAAATAAAATAAGTTAGGTGGCTCTTATTCGACTCAGGTGTCTCGTTATTAAATTTGGCTGATGGTGAGTAAAGTCGAAACATTCCATAGCTAATTCATTATAGTTATAAATAATTAATTTATTCGTCGTATTTAGAAACATTTGTTTATGCTCGTTATTGCTTTTTCATAAATGTTGATTTATTATTCATGAAATATATTTGATTTAGTGTATCATAATTAATACGCCAAATTACTCTTTCCTTAGATCATGAATGCAAGATTATAAAATAACAATCAACAATTTCGAGTAAAACATTTTAATATTTATACAGCGTAAACTAATACTCATACATATTGCATTGATTTCTAATAGAACCGGCAATTCTGTCGGCAGCTATCTCTCACAAGAATACGTAATGCGGTCACGTCTTACGAAATTAGTTCGGATTCAATGTATCGAGAAAAAATAAATAAGATAGGCAGTCCATGAAAGGCCAATCAGCGAGGCGACTAAAACTGGAGATGGCGGCGGTGAATATAAACACGGGAGCTGAGAAATCAGAAGTACGTACTGATCTGAGAGCGCGGGAGAGAGTTCGTTTCCAACTCTCCGAAATTCCATGGTATTAATTTATCTTCGTCCTTTTAGCTTCTATCGCGGGCCTCGCAGCCCACAGGTCCATCGATCAATGTGTCCGGTATATGATGTGCCTTTCAGGTACTTCATCCCCCTTAACACGTACGCCGACGCGCGCCGAAGCACTTTTCTTCCTCTCTCTCTCTCTCTCTCTCATTCTTTCTTTTTTTTCCTCTCTCACGCCCCCGTAACTCCGCAACTGCATCCCTCCGCGCAACCCTCGCGTAACTCTCGTTGCGCTCGAAGTCAGTGCACCGGAGTCAGTGCATTCCTCTTTACGTTCCTTCTCATTCCGCGACGCAAGTTACGACCTCTTACCCAACCGCGCTACCTGCAGTAAATATTCCTTTGCAGCCAATTTCCATTTGCACGTATCCTCACCCTTGGGTTTGCCCAGTTCCGCAACCATGCGTTCTTTCTTCACCTTACACCGTGCCGCCAACACTGTTTCCCCTTTCGCCGCGGGCTGGCAGTGCATCGAGCCGAAGGTGGGCGTAAGAGAATTAAAAGGGTTTTAGATTTTCAGAGTTTTAGCATCGCAACCGAGAGAAACGAAAACCAAAAGAGAGAATAAACGCATGTATGTATGTACGTGCTGCAACAATGATCGGACGCAAATTCCCGAAATACAATGATTAATGATGAAGTTTGAAAACGCATCATACTCTGTAAACGTGAAAAATAACTACCATTACTACTGCCGTTTCGAATAATTTTTTTTACCTTAAAATCCGCGATGGAGAATTGCGCCGACGAGCCGGCGTCAATTTTATCTGTTGATAAATTTTATCCCGCCGTTATATTTATCGTCATAAATGCTCTGAGCAATTTTAATTTCCGGTTCAGAGCCGCCTGCGCATTCTCCCAACCCTTCACCGCGATTTTCACACCAGCAGCGCAGAGAATTCTCGCGTTTCGATTCGCGACGCGATCTATTTATGTTTCTTCTAACTCTGCATGCGACTTGCCACCCTCCTGCGTAGTAAATATTCCTTTCTGCCCGTTATGCAGCCGATTTCCATTTGCGGATCCTCTCACTCGCACTTTTTTTTTCAGCTCGAACACAGAAGAGAAAATCGCGCGTAACAAACACGGAGTGCCCATATTGCGTGACGCGCGTATTTATTTATTATCCCGAGCACGCGCTCAGCCTCATTTTGATGTACTTTAATAAAATATAACTGCGGAAATAATACGCGTGCGTACACACGAAAAAAAAGAGTAAATATTACCTTAATTATGTGTACTCTTCGTTTGCGCGATTGTACATTTAGAAATTTACAATGAAAATATTTAAATCCACCGAACGAATCGCGAAAACATTTTCTCGCAACAGTATTCACTTCTAGTTTCCTAGGTTCATCGAGTCGTCAAATTACAATAATATATTAACAAGTCATTGAAATGTTGTGCTAAAAAGATACGACTCCCTCTTTCGGAGAGACCCTTTTAAAATACGTACTTATCGCCGTGTATTTTACAAAAGTCTTCATTCACACGCGAGTTGACCCATCGATTTCTTGTTAAAATACAGCAGTGTTGAAAGTACGCTCCGTGCGTACTGATAATGGCATCCGTTCTAGCTCGAGGCGGAACTTTATGAACGGTATATAGGGTCAAAGGGAGGATTATTAAAAGCTCGTACGCAGTCTTTGGGGAAAAAACGCGTACGTATTTGTTATACGGAAATTCGGTCAGACATGACAATTTCTGTCTCTCTCTTTCTCTCTCCGTCGCTTTTTCTCTTTTATTTTATTTTATTTTCTTTTTTTAGTCATAATTTATGTCCTGGAATAAATACTTTAATCTTTTTCCTGGCGTGAAATGGAGTAGTGGATTTGTACGCGTCTCCCTTTCAAGGGGAACGTCGGGAAGAATTTCCATGCGCAACTGTATCCTTTTGCTGTGTAGCGGAATGATATAAATAAATAAAACGCGGAAAAATACCGAGGTCCAGTTGGCTCTCCCTTTCTCTTCTATCTTTTTCCCTTCTCTTCATTTTCTCCTTTTTTTTTGTTTTGCGCGCATGCACACGAAGAACATATTGCATTACGCCTGATTGTTCGCCGTTGCCTTTTTTTTTTCTTTCTTGCCGCACTTCATAAGTTGCGAGTAAATAGAAAACGGTGGACTTCAAACTTGCACACTCTGTTATAATTGAAAGTACAACACTTTCCCAAACACGCTTCCACGGTCCATTCGGCGTGTTTGCCAAAGTGTTAACTACGACGCGAACTTTATGTCGACATGTCACGAGAGTTTTTACTTCAGTTCCGACAGCCCGCGCGGCACGGCGATATAGATAAGACGTTCCGACGCCTGGCGCGGGATCACCCCCAGTTAATCGTGAAGCGCGACACTCGTGTTTGCAAATTGTAGGCGATAGTAATGAACGTTCGCTGTTTGCCACGGAGCTCAATACGATCATCGTCAAACTGTCTGAGTACGGTCGTAATCGCGAGTAATCTAGATTCACGGTTGCATCTATATCCCGAAATCACGACTGTGTCGCTCGTCTCGAAGACAAGCTAGTTTATCCTCCACCCTCGCTACCCCGCCCCACCAGATATTCCTGGACGCATAATCCTCCTTCAGGCCCCGGCGATTCGAGACACGTTCGTGGATCAGCGTCAGCGATATCATCGCGGATTAAGACGGGGAGCTGCGACGTGAGGCGAGCACGGCGGGAATCCGAAGAAACTACCGAAAAACGGACGGGGAGAAAACAGAAGCTGCGCAGGTGGGAGAAAACGAGATAGCAGCTGGCGGAGTTGCAGCTCGAGAGAGAAAGGAGAAAGAAAGAGAAAGAGAGGAGAGAGAGAGAGAGGCAGATACGACCTCATAGTATCTCGCTTAGAACTCGCTCAGACCCACCGCTGTAGGGTAGGCGGGGGTAGGTAAACGGGGGAGTAGCCGGCTTGAGCACGTTTGCACGAGGTGCGCGAGTTTTATCTGTCGGGTCGACCTGCCCACCTTACTTCTTAATTACCGAGCCAGCTCGTACATTCGTTTCGCAGCTCGGAATTTGGTCGGAACGCTTCCTTTCTTCTCTCTCTCTCTTTCTCTCTCCCTCTCTCTCTGCCACTCCCCGTTAACCTTTTTTCGCGCTCGCCGCCAAGAAAAGCTCCGATATTATAATTTAATTTCGAATAATAAGGTTAATCGTTCTCTTCATTTTCCTATTTTTACAGTATCAGTTAAGTGGATCACTTTTTTTAACGAGTTCACGTGAAATTAGTTCGCCGTACCGTCTCCCGATCATGACGCTGCCACATTTATTTAGCAACGTCCGTTTCCTCCATTTTATCACTCTCCGGCCTCCAATCCAGCCTCAATGAATGAACAAATCCTTCTCTACCCCGCTCCATTTTCCTTCTCCCTCAATCGCGTAGTATCCCGTAGTATTTTTCGCGGCCATCTCGGGGCACGCGGGTAAAGGCATCCACCAGCTAGAGGGTGGTTACGCGGCTACTTCGCGCGCGCGAAACCGTCCGTCTCACTTCCGGCGTGCCACGCCTTCGCTTTCACGTTCGCGCGAAGGCGGCGGCGTGAATTATTGCGCGTCCATGGGGTGCCGGGTTTCGCGAGCGGTGTATAATATATCGGTGGTAAGTTACTCGAGGGGAAAATGCGTTACTGATCACCTTGTACAACCAATCGCTGCGGTCGATCGGCGCGCTGAGAAGCGGAGATGGATCGGCTTACATATTATGCGTGCTAACAACTATTATGCTTCCGACTACTAAAGCTATTAGAACGTTTCATGCTTCGAAGGATTCAGAATTAAGGACTGTCCCGTTAGAAAATTTGAAATGCAAAAAAAAAGGAACAAGGGGAAAATATGCGGCATAACGAGACATGAAAGATTGATGACGCAGTCGTTTAGCTCGTAATAACGCTTTTGCGTAAAATAAATTGTACGTTGGGAAATGGGCGTTTTAAAAATTAATCGATTTATTTATTAAATGTTTATTATTGCATCTAATGAGGAAACTATTCAAGATAATAATATTATTTCAAACATTATATCTGAAGAACTATTCAAGAGAGGTAGAATGGCATTTTGAATAATTCATCCTGTATTAAAAAATGAGATTGGATTAGGTCTACCGGGGAAACCGGTAAAAAAAGACGCACCGTAATATCTACCGCTGTGTCGTGTAGAAATGATAGCACTTTGTCATTTTCTTGCCACAGGAAAAATACACAGAAGAAAAAAAGACAATAATGTGAACGTTGACCGATATGTGAGCACACAATGAATTTTTAAATACGACTATCTTTATTTACAATCAGTTTTATAATAAAATTATCTCTATCTACAGTCATTGGGGGGGGGATATTAAATAATATTACAAATATTTAATAATACTAAAATAATAATTATTTTTAAGATAAGTTTCAAAAGTTGCTAATAAAGCGGTTCTAAGGGGTGAAATCATGCCTCATATAATAAAAAATAAACTAAACGCCATGTAAAACGGTCTTCAGCTTTTTAAATAAATTTCAATGTGTATTATTTAAATAAGTAAATTTATGAAATAGATTGCTCAGCCTTCGGAATGTAATGGCATTTCATTAGCGCGAAGATGCGCGCGTCAGCGAAAAGATTATTATCATTACTTTATCAAAATGTGAATATACGCGGCCGTTGATACTGCCGAAATTGGGAATAAGAGGACTTTTGCAAAATCGGATATTGCATTCAGTATAATCGCATATCCAGTCTCTCGATTTCTAACTAACACGAAAATCGGTCTGCATTATCGATGTAATTTATATGCGGAATGCTCAAATAATTCGGTATAACACGCGACTCCACTGAGAGTGCAAATCCCACTCGAAACCAGAAATTCAGAACGACCGTCGGGAACGAATTCGAGCAGGGTAGGTCATTGCACGCCACTCCGCGCTTTTAATCCGCGCATCGGGTCCACTCGATTCCCCATTTACGGAAATAACAACCGATTTCGACTGTTTCTGTTCGGCTAAACTATCTTTCTCTTTCCCACTTTCCTCGTTTCGTTTCTTCTTTCTTCCTCGACTCGATCGATGAACCCGCGCGTGCACGTCATTTCATTTATCCGCGGGGAGACGGAGAGGCTGAAAATTTCGCCTTATGTAGGAAATGCGGTCGTAACGCGCTCCTTTGCAATTTCATTTTAAAATACGACGGCGCGATATCGTCAGATTCGAGTGTCTGATGTTTATATCTCGAGACCAGCGTGCGGAAGTTCTTCGGACCCGGACGGTGCGGTGGCGGGGGCGACGTCAGATGCATCTGCGGCTCACGAAAAGTCGTAATGCTTCGAATGGCCCATTCGCCGCGCGGGACCCACCGAATGAGAATTCATTCAGCGGCGTTATTAACGTACGTCAGAAACGAATCGTGATATATAGCGTGCACGTATAAGTGTCAAATGCCAGCAAGAGCGACATTAACTCGCGTAGTTTTCGTCGCCGCGACGGTGAATTAATAAGGCGAGCTCGCACGCGATTCAAGACTGGCGACATCGTATTGCGACATTCGCGAGATTCTCCGATAAGCGAATATCGTCACGACTTTTTTTTTACATATAACAACTGCAATGGTGAGAAAGCAATTAATATAAATAAGTTTTTGATTTCTTACGGGCTCTGTCGCGTCAGAAACTTGCATATGTGTATCCATATTTCACGCATGGATTTGAGAATTTAGTATGTAAAGAGACAAGCTTTGGATAAATTTTCAAGTACCCTGCGAACTAGATTTTAGATATACGAGCGCTGAGAGAAAATATGAATGTTGTACTATATTACATAAAAGGGTACCAAGTGCGTGCCGCTTGAGTTACTTTTTATTATTTCTCACTTGGCATTGATTTGTATGCAAATAAACGTTAGAAATTATACTCGGAAAGGATAATTTTACTGAAATACAAGTCTAAAAATAATTATGTTGTATTATTAAAAAATTTATGTTAGACATTTAGATTATTAAAATGTCAAAAATTTTGCAGCAGTATCACCATGCTTGAACGTCTTACACGAGTATTTTGATAATTCAACATAAAATTATTTTCTGATCTGTATATCTAGCTAAATTTTTAGATGCTACGATAAAATTGTTCTTTCCGTGTAGATCTTTTAGGTATCTTTTACTATAATGTTAAACCTGTCAACAACAAATTATTATAAGCTTCTTTCTTCAAAAAACGATTTATTTCAATCGGTCGCCCAATCATATTTGTAGTTTTCTAAATCGTATTGAAAGTATCGAGAATGTGTAAATTAAAATAATTAAAAATATAAGAAATCACGGTATCTAATACTTATTTTATTACACTGAAAGAAAAAAATTACTAAATTGTAATAAACATTTGTTCGAATACTCGCAATGAAAATATTTATCAAATGTAAATAAACATTTGTTTAGTACAAGAATCATTAATGTAGTTTAACTATCATTATTCTTATTGAATAAATATTTCATTGCAAGCATTCAAATAAAATTTTTCCTCGGTGTAATAATTTATCGAAAAACAGGATCAAATATCTTATAATTAATAACAATGAAACCCTAAGGATATCAAAGCAAAACTTGCTTAAATTTATTTTTGCAATCACCATAATTTTATTCATATCAGTTTCACTATTATCTCTTGCTAATTTTATATTAATATATTGTTTACCACATTAAATTAGTGGTGGAACGATTCGGAAAACCTGATATATTTTATTAAAATATCTACATAATCTTTTTTTTAATAATTGCAAATATGCGTGTACAAGGGGCGTGAAATATTTTATAATAAAGCATCTTTTATGAACACAGAAAAATTCAGTGTAAAATTTCGTAATTAAATTATTATTTTTGTCAGTTGTGTAAATTGATAAAAAGTGAACATCAGTTTATCAAAATTTCGTTAGCGCGCACAGATACAACTCGTTAAATTTTTATCTATATTCTCCGTTTCGCCTTTATTTCATATTTTTCCTTTCAAATGTCGCTTATATTAAGTAAAAATAAAAAATAATGTCCATAAGGTACGATCTAGGCTACCGATACGCGCTCAACAATTCTCTCGTGTTCCATCTCCGGTTAAAGACAAAATTTCATTTCGAAGAAACACCGGTTATTGCGAAAGATTTAAATATTCGCAAATAAAAAGGAGCTTCTCGCCTTCGCACATTTTCTATATTTTCAGTCTCCGATTGCGAGCGCACGAGACGGTGATGGTTTACAAGATAGTGCCGCGCCGTGTCTCGACACGAGGCGCGAGGGTTGTAGCGAGCGTCGTCGGAACGTTCCCATTGTCGACGCCCGGCGCGTTTCCGGCAGCATGGGCGCGCTAGGCACGTAGGAAATTACGTTGCGCGTTAGAACGCGGTTTCGAGTTGTAGAAAACGGTCGGCATGAGCGACGATTGGCGCGGGAAGGCGGAACGCGCAGCGTGCCTAGAGAGATATCTCGACGAAGTGGCACGTCGAACTCTCAACGGCATTCACAAGGGGAATAAGCGACACCGATTGCCAGGATGAAATTGCGCGCGACACGATACGGTCGTATGTACACATGCATATGTACCGAGGCAAAGCGAGTATTCCAGAGAAAGAGAGAGAGAGAGAGAGAGAGAAAAGGAAGAAGGAAAGGACAAGGGGAGAAAGGGAGGGAGATGAAGACGAAGACTCGGAGGGATGAGTTTGGACGAGACCCTTAAACAACCCTCGTAAAGCTCGGATGGCCCGGTCTCCCGCATCGGTCATAAAGCTTATAAAGCTGCGATGGATGTCGGGTAAGCCGCTCGGAAGCTCGGGAACGGGAGATGAAAGAGAGGGGTGGAATGAGCACCACGCGTAAGGTGAGGAGCGCGGAAAGATTTGTGCCATGGTAATTCGCGTTGGTTACTCGCGCCGGCTTTTCCGCTCGGAATAAACGAGAAACGGAAGCGGCACTTACGTCACGCTGCAAAAAAGAGCGTCGCAATGCCGAGTGGCGAACATTAGAAGTTGCGAAGATACATTTCGTCGCATTCAGAAAAATGATGTGGCATCGCGAATGTACACCGAGAGAAGAAGTCCAGCTACTGGTAAGCAAATGTTGCTTGTGACGTTTCTCTCGTTATTTATCAGTTTGAAAGAAATTTGATCGTGAGGATGAAATGTATCTCATCTTTTCTTTTTAATTAGTTTTTTCCTACGGAATAAAATTTTACTCTGATACATTTAAATACAGATTTATTTCAATGAAATAAATTGATATCTTATACATTTTTTTTAAATCTCTTTCTCAGTGTAATGACCAAGAATTGCTCGGAATATTCCTCGTTTGAAGATATCTAATTCGTAAAAGAGGGAATAGATCCTCGATGTGGTAAAAAGCAGCAAATTATCATAAATATCTAAAAAATATTTATCCAATGTCTTTCCGGGTACGCAGAATTGGCTTTAAAAACAAAATCAGGTTTAATCACAGCAGAAAATTTTGAAAATTCTTCAATCTCTGTTGAAGAATAATAATTTTTTATGCGTCCTTTGACAATTTCTCGAGTTCACGTCTTTAACAGGAGAGTACTTGTTCTACTCGAATTAAAGTTAAAGTGAAAAACGATAATGAAACCGATCCATTAGTCTCTCAATATATCGGGAATAACGACGATACTTGATGAACACGCGTGATGTAACTCGACATGCATCTAGTGCACAATTTTTACGACGACGTGTCGACGCGCGCGCGTTATAGCCTCTTTTCGTGGCACGAACGAACATAAAATTCGCAAAGGCTTGTTCGGTTGTTACGAGCGTGGGGAATGAAACGCGGCATATAAAATCCGCGGCCTTTCTGAAACGCCACATAAATTCCGGACTAAATATCGGCGTGTTAAAACGACGAGTGTTTAAACGCATTGTGCAAACACACACACACACACACACAGAAATTCCCGTATTTATTTGCGGGGCGAAAATGATGTAATTTACACTTCGCACGTAGCCGTCATTTTTGCTGCGCATTAAGTATTAATCTATGCGAAAGTTCTCGGCAGCCACGCTCGGTCCGTTTATAATTTGCGCACTCGCCATAAATTGTTAATAGTATTATATGTGATGATATCGCGACATCGCGCGCAGACCGTGCGCGATTTGTTGCTGAAAAAGCTGAAGTTCGTTTACAGTCGACATTACATGATGCGATCCGACCTGCTGCTGATTACACGCCGTAGTATACCAAATTTAATGAAATTTGATTACATCGATCGAACATTTTAACCGGTTTTAACGTAATACGCGTGAATTATACCGGCGTTTTCCAACTGTCGGCTCTCCCATTATCGCTTCGCTGCAGTTTTGCCATTAATCGAAATTATAAGTACTTGAGCAATATGAAGAGAATGTTGAAATAGTAACCATCATTATTTACGCGGTGCAGACGCGAGAGAAGGGGCTCGGATTTCAACCTGAAATTAGATAGGAAAAAGGTGAAAGCCAGCAGCGCGCACTTCCCTCGCCCGCTAAACGCGACCGCCCGGATCCCGAGTGTTGTTTGCTCAGCGCGAGGATCGCCTCCCGGTGTCAACGCGAGACGAGAAACGGACAGGCACATTTATGCGACAAATGCGCGGTGAGAATACGGGACCGAGGTATAGATCGCCGTGCGCGCGCGGACGCTCGGTTCGTGATAAACTGGAAACGGAAGCGGGATTTATGTCGCACATCGCTCGGGACAAGGGGCCGCGCGCGTTGAAAATCGGAAGCACTTTGCGCGAGATGACACGCGAGGCCACGGACGAGTCGTGTAAACCGTCTCGATACCCGAGGACATCTGGCACGCAAGTGTCAATAAATCTGTATGTCGCTGAAGAAGACACGCGCGAATTGAGTATGTATGTGCATCGGGATACTGCTCGCGGAATTCGCGGCTTTCGAGATCGGCGATGTTACGCGATAACGAAGAACGATGCTAAATAAACGCTCTTAGTATCCCGAACAAAATTCGAAAGGATAATACACACCCAGAAAAAGAATTGTAGTTAGGTAGTTCTGTCACGCGAGTTTCAGCCGAAAGTTAGTTCCTCCTTGGAGTAATTAATTGAAAACAGGTGTGAAACTAATCGACTTTGTTAAAGTGCATTAATATAACTTATTATCGTAAAAAAATGAGGAAAACGTTCTAAGCATAACGAAATTATATTTAGCTATAGTCCTTTAATTTTTGTGGTGATTAAAATTTGTAAATACCGTTTTTGCGCTACAATTAAAGACTGTCTCTACATGCCTATCTAGACAACTCAAACTTTAAACTCGGGTCATAAGATATCTTTAAGACATCTAAAAGAAGTCTTTAAGGCTACTTTTGGAAATGTGTCTTAAAAAACATCTTTTAGCTGTCTTAAAAACTTCTTACGACCCGATTTTAGACTTCACGTTATTCGAGTAGCATAGAGAATGTATGTTAAAAGTACAAACTTTAAGTGCAATTATCTTTTAAACATGTTTAGCTACTCCCCTACAAATTATGCGTTTGTATAGAGAATATTACTTTAAGTAGTAAAAGTTTTAAACAAATCTTAAGAAAGTCGGCGATAAAACCACCTAAAATTAATGAAATTGTTTCTCTAATTTGGTTTTTTTTTAAGTTGAAGTAAAAATATCTTTGAGGAAAATAAAAATGTACTAGATTTTAAGAAATGACTTTATCAGCCTTCTTTAAAGCAAATTATTTGTTTAACTTATTTAATTATTTAAACAAATAATCTTTTAACTCAAAGAAAATACTGACAGAAATGTAAGAAATAATTTAATTGTTCTGGCGTTAAAAATATATTTCTTTCATTGTGAAAGAAAGATTTGCGTTGAACAACCAAACTACTTCTTTAATTCTAATAAAAGGAACAACCAAAAAATTTCTTCAAATCGAAGAAACTTTTCTTTAACCGTATAGCAACGCACAAACTTCTTTGATTCAAACAAATATTTTTTGATTCAAAGAAACTTTTCTCCGTGCACTCTCCACGAATGAAAAAGAGAAAAAGAAGAAGACGTACGTCTACATATGCGTATGTGATACGTCGCAAAGAGAAAACGTTTACTTAATTCGTTTTTATTAATGCCCGAGAGCTAGAGAGCAATGGAAACGAGGACCGCGCGGATTATCTTTTATATTGTAAAACGTCTGTGTCGTGGGCACGGGCGCGCGCACAAGCCGGTGGATTGACGCCGATATGGAACGAAAACGCGACCGACAAATAAACAACGAATATTCGGGAATCGATATATGTGTACACAAATCGCGCGCTTTCACATATTTCGGCACCCGGTCTGAAAAAGCCGCGAAATATTTGTAAATCTCGTGAATACGGAGATTGATGATTTACGATACGGTGGCTCATCCTAGAAAAGAACGGTCAAGAAATTTAAAATTCCGTTGGATGGAGGGGGGGACCTTCGATTTGATAAAAAAAAGTATAATTTCCCAATCGGAGGAATAATTTTACTTTTCCTGTATTCGAAGCGATCGAGACTCGCAATCCGCGAACGCTAAATCCAGTTGTCAAATTAAAAGCTATACTACTTAAAACGATATTTCAGGCAAATTTTAAAGTTGCGTTTGTAAGAATTTTTAAAATAAAATAACAGCAAATTAAACGTAGCTTTGTAAACGTGTAACTAATATTATTCCAAAATATGCTTGTCGAAATTGCCCAGTCCCCTAAGAATTGAAAAGATTCATCCGGCTGTATTTAAACAAATATAAATTGCCGAACTTTTTCCGAGTTTCATATCAACGATGTTTGATTAATGTACACGATTCAACATGTTTTTAGGTGCCGTGTGTACGTGTTTCGCCGCGTAAAGTTTAAACATTCGCGTGATTGAATTTGATAACGTATTCGCAAATTATCGAATTTTCGGATTCGCGAACGAGTCGAAAACGTGTACAGTGTCGAACGTTCCGAATGTTACATTTCGGCGATGCTGAAAGGTAATAATTCACGATAGCGCTGTACTTTCATTACCATAATGGAAACACGGCAAAACGTTTAGAGCGCGCAGGTGACGACACTAGGATATCGTTGAACCGTGGTATTAGCTTACCGCCGGATGATAGACGATACGAAATTTACGAGAATAAAATTGCACGCCGTACAGTGGCCGGCAATGTTTGGGCATAGGTCGATTCGTTTGCGTTATTATCATTTGATATGTATTAATTACCATTAGTGTGATGGATAGGCCGCCCGATAATTATCGGCGGTGGGAAATTTGTATACCACTATAATTAAATTATTGTACATTGCGGACACGCACTATGCTAATAGGAACACGAATTAGCAGAATTTAGCAGAGTGTCTCTTAACTAACAAAGTCTATTATCGCGTTTTTTTTTTTAATCGAAAACCCGTCATTCTCCCGGGATGTCGGCTGCAGCAATATTCTTGATAAATACATTTTGGAATAAGGAGTTAAAAATATATTGCTTATGTAACGATCCTTCACTCTCTTCATGATGCTCATTAACGGCCAAGTAATTTTAATGTAGGCGTAGCACACAGCCCATAAAAGGCAATATGCAAAATACGTCATTCCGTCGCGTGCGCTTGGCGCACGTAATTATCCACGTGCGAATATGTGAAACACATTGCGTATTCGGTGAGGAGTGTCGTGCGCTGCGGAGCTTTATGAAACTTTGAAGTGATGCTTTCGCGGTGGCACGTCATCGTTTCACAGCGGCGGAAAATAGGGGCTGTCGAAGTCGACGTATTAAAGTTTGTTGGAAGGTATACGCGCTGAAAGAAGGGAGCGGGGGTGAGAGAGAGAGAGAGAGAGAGAGAGAGAGAGAGAGAGAGAGAAAGAGAGAGAAAAAGAGAGGGAGGGAGAGTACTTTGCATCCGCAGACCATTTGACCCCGGCCGAGGAACACAAGCGTCATGCCAAAGAAGGGAAGGAAAGTGCCTACTTCGCGGTGGAAGTACTTCCCCTTATCGCGCGAAACTTTCGCGAGACCAGTTGCAGTCGGCCTCGTAATCACGCTAATATCTTCTGCCGAAAGCTGCGATCTCACCCCGAGCCGCAATTCCATTTTCGCTCAGACTGAAATTCACTGGGCGTCGCCGTTAGGGCAGTTTCACGAGCCCTGTAATCCATGAAGGATATTTTTTCGAGCTGTGAATAACCGCCGAGGATGTATGGGTGTGTGTGCGTGGTACACGATGTATATACGTGTATACCAACGAAGTAACTAACAGCCACTGCCAGTATACGCGAGACGCTGCAAGAATTAGCGATCAAACGGTGATTACGCGAACTACTTTGCGAACTGCCGGCCGTAAACGAACCTAAACGTACTACCATTACTACCATTGCACATCCAATCCAATTAACTTTGGATTTTTCTCCCACGTCCAAGATTGGCTGGTACCGCGAAAGTATCAGCTCTATCCGTAACATCTTAAGCTCGCGGGTCGCTTTTTCGCTAAAATAAGAAGACAGACGATTTCCGGTATGAATTGACTTCCGAATTAAAAATGGCTGATAATTAAAAGCAAATTAATTCGACTTTATCGAGTTACACGCGCGTCTGATTTTAAACATCTTCTTATTGTCGCTTTACCAGCTTCCTGTTCCCGAGGATGAGGCTGCCGAGAGGAATTTATTTTTCGCGGCTGGCAGCGCGCGGAGCGTTTCCGCCGGTGTTAAAAATTCAGTGGTGAAAAATCGAATTCTAGTATAGAGAAAGACTGTTGGCCGTGCCAGAATCAGGACGTCCGTCGGTCAGCCTAAGCGGGAATTATTAATAACGCTAACACGATCAATCTCCAAGCAATCTTTTGTCCGAGCCGCACACGCGATCTTCGATGTGTCCCGAGCCTCCCGCTGTGATGCGTTTTGAATGGAACGACCGACGGGACAGGCACGAGCGCAAGTGAATGCTCGGCTATATCAGCGGCTAAAACACCAAGTCACCGGTTTTATCGGCGTTTTCAGTCAATTTCAGGCCGTATCTACGAAAGCGTTTCACGCGCCAGCAAGTAAAAAATTGCCTCCGGTGACACGCAGACGCGAGGCGAAAAGCTGACGTGTAGAATCGAGCTTGAATTAGCGAGATACGTACAAGTTGAACGTCATATTCAAATACGTTGTGAAAGGATAACTTTCAGAACTCGGCTCCTTTTCGTATTGTTGTACGGCGCCGTGCAATTTGTACACCGGGTCGCGTCAATTCTGTTTTTAGCGGTGACATATAGAGGAAAAGGTGGTATTAGGGGCCATAAAGGTATTAATGACCACTTGTATTATCTCCATTAGGTAACTGTCCCAATTACGAGTACTGTAGCTTTAAATACATAATGGTCGTCGACATGCATTACTTTGTACTACTTCAAGTGTACTCGTATAATAAACATTCATTTTTGTCGATATTCGGGTAACAATTTTAATATTACGTATACAAAATAAAAGCAACAAGTTCCAAAATTGATTGATTAATAAATATAATTAAAAAAAAATTAAAAAAAAAATATATCCTATTGAACCTATTGCTGCCAGTCAATGTCCCGAATACTGTCGCCCGATTAATGCTCCACGTATACAATTGTGCATATAACGGGATTTATTGTCAGCAGTAATGCAAGCAATTATTTTATAAATATAGAACTTGTGGAATATTTTTACATCGATGCGCTTATGTTTATATAATAATCTCTGTTTAACATTGAAGCATTTTGAACACATAACGTTCTCATTCTTTCACTTTTCATTCTAACACTGCAATTGCCAAAGTAATTGGAACACTGGCAGTAATTGGAACAGTTATACATTAGGTGATGAATTTTAGTAATTACTTATGGAGTCATTTGTTTAACAGTCTGCCGTTACGTAGTAACGCTAATATGTCAATAGCCGACGCTTGCTACAAGGCACCTTCGAGTATTTCAAAACTTTTTCAAAGTTAACGCTTTTTGTAATGCTTTTTACATATTAACATTTAATTACACATTTCCTCATTCAATTAAACTTGAGCAATATTATCACACGAACATGTGCATACTCGAATGTTTCTTCGTCATTTATCCTTTTATTCAGCTACACACATTTCGAATTAAGCAAAGTTAAACAATAAATGGGATTTTGCTAAAACAGCCTCTTTTTCAAAGTTTTCATATAATTAAAGTTATTCGATAAATTGAGTGTCTACTAATCGATAAGTTGATAAGTTACTGCTAATCTATAGTTTACATTACATGTATTATAGATTTTCAGTATTACAGTGAATATGCGGAAGGCTCGTGTTTACGTACACACATTTGCACGCGTTCCGCAATATATTTTCTTCATATTCTGAATAAATATATAATTTTTCAAAACAAAAACACTGTTTTTTTTTAATTAAAACCAATTTTGTAAATTTATTCTTGGCGTATAGGTCATATTTCCCTTGTTCCTCTTCGACCATACGTAGCGTCGAGACATTTTCATAAATTAATAATATTCAACATAATAAATATGTTATAACTTTAGAGTCTAGAATCTATTGAAGAACAGTTCGACGAATATAATTGTTTAAGTTTTCAACTTAAACTGTTAATTATTAACAAAGTTATTGTATAAAACGTAAATGGGTGGCCACAATGGCGCCTCCTCCTCTAATAAACAATATTTGCATAAATGTTAAAACGCGGCCACTTTGCAAGTTCCACTAAATTAGTATTGCAATAATAATCGCAAAAGTGAACAACCATTCGAGGTATACGTGGGCGCGTCGCGGTTAGCGAGACCGTCGTAAACAGATGTAAATAACAAATAGCGGATCGATCAATTTCCATAAAGCTGATAGTAACGTGATAGAATGTGCGAGTTTAAAAAAAAAAAAATTTTTTTTTTTAATTACTGCGGGTTATCGCTTTCGAGACGATTATCGGATTTTATCCTAATGCGTCCTACGGCGGCGCGGCGCCCTAAACGTGCATGCTCATCGACGCGCGGCGGGCTTTAGTCGCTGCCAAGCGAAATTATTAATAGCACTAACGCGATCAATCTCGCGTGCGGTTATCCAAACCACCCATCCGATCTTCGATACCTCGTATACCCCTCCCCGGTCCGCGCTGCTGATGTGTTTCCGATGCCAATGAAAGGTGACGCGGGCTCTCCCGGTGTGCGCGCGTGTGAATGCCCCGAGTGTGCGCGTTCATTCTGAATGCGCGATAATACAGAGAGCGCAAGAGCGGGATAGATACGATACGATTCCGCATTAAAGCGAATTTATCCTATTCGTGCGCGATTTCGCCGCCGCTCCCGCCGCCCGCGGCGCGCCGGCGTGACGTATGAAAATTGCGTCTGAATACAGGCCGGTGTAATCCCGATGTTTGGATACAAACGGCTATTTAAATAATCATTACGTATACAGCGTTGCGTTTCATCGGCGTGTTTCATTAAAATCGCACGTCGGAGCGCCGCGTAAAGTCAGTTAATATTCAGTTCATTAAATGTAATCGCATTCGGATGATTATACACAGGCACGAAAGTGGAGCGAAGTTATTACATCGGCGACGGAACGTTGTTTCGCTCGGGGAATTGGAAAAGTACGTTGCCGATGAGAGGGGAAATGCCAATGAAATTTCAAAAGACGTTGCTGCTCATCGCATTCATCCTGATGAACTAAAATTAGAGATCACGACGGAGATACGGCGTAATCGACGTAAATCGATTGTCGCCGCGTGCAGCCGGCGCATCCGTACACCTTTGCCGCAGAATAGATTTAACGCGCGCGTACGCCCATATAATAAAGATTTCTGCATTGACACGGGAGCACCCGCAAAATATGACGGGCGGATGGGAGCATAGTCAAACAATCTCTATCACAATATCGCGCCTCGATATTTGTGGTGGACGTGCATTGGGTCATGCGGGTCGTCATGCCATATACGCGGTCCGCATCCAACGGCAATTTAGTACGTGCCGGGGAATGTTTATTAATTAATGAGCAGCATATTTTCCGTTCAACTATGCGACACGTTCGCCGTATACCCATCCCGCGAGTCCCGTTGCGGACTACGTGCGCTCCAGTACGTTACTTCGCTCCTCGACTAACGAGCGCGTGCCTATCAGCCATCAGCCATTTCTGAGCTCTCTCCGCCCGCATATGCCCGACATACGTCGCCACACATTGCCCCTCCCTCCCCCTCGACGTATTATTTCCGATACCTGCTATCGTTAATTGGAATCGCGGAATTGCGAAACGCGTGCGTTTCTTATACGAGTCCCTCGAAAGCTGATCGAGCTAATCAGTTCCACTTTTTTGGTCAATTTGTAATAGAGCACACGTTTAGCGTTTAAGTATAAGAGAAAGTTGCTGAATGCGTACCGGTCGCTTAAATCGTACCTCGCCAGTATTTTACGTTTTTACTTATTTAATACAAGCGACTTTTGGGCTTCTTGGCAAAAATATAAAATAAGCGAGAGATAAGTAATGTGAAATCAAACAAAAATTTATCAGGTTACGTGCTGTTTTGCGCGTGTCAGCAAATCTTTAAAAATTCAGATACTAATGTTAATTTTTAATTAATTTATGTAGCTGATAATAATGTAACTGTCGTTTTACACTAAATTTTTATGTTTTCATAAAAAAAAGTTTTTCGTAAAATACTTATTGTATGTACGTTTTTTCAGAGTGGGAAAAGGGACTGTTTCAATTTGACGAATAAGCGACGTGCAGATCGAATAAGCTGGAGATTGTAAAAATTGAAATTATTTAGCACCACAAGACACTGTGACCAGCATAGGCTTGCTAATCTGTTTACCATAAAGATTAAATCGATCAAATTTCCATCCAAACTTTCAAAATTTTATTACAATAAATAATATTAATACAAGTCAGATAAGCAATAATGATAGCAAAACTAATAATTGATATAAATAACAATATGTCAATTGCAAAAATAAGTTCAAGCTAATTTTATTTCGATATCCTGTACCTATTTATTAATGTCATTTAATCGCGCGCGTTAAATATTTGATTCTTTTCTCAATAAATTATCAATAAAACATATATCAATAAATCTTTGTATTTTCAAATGTTTTAATTTGTAAAATATTGTCAAAGGCGATACAATTTAGGTGACCTGGAAAAAGCTTGAAATAAATTAATTTGTTATTAATAAAAGGTTTAACATTGCAGTATTTAGGTACCTGAAACACCAAGTTACAATTTCCAACGTTTCGTTTGCGTACAAATCGGTACCGAATGAGAAATATAATAAAAAATAACTTGTGTACTACGCATTTGGCAACTCTTCCTCTTTCCACTTTTTATTCGATAGAATTGATCGGCTCGGCTTCCGAGAGGCTCGCTTTCACGCGCGCGTATAACCGAGCGGCCTCAAGTCGGTCCGACGTTTTTCCCTACCAGCAACACGTGTCCCTAATCCTACGCTCTGACATCGCTGACTTAACAGTTATTTGCTTACTCCCCGGTTATATTTCCCGTAGGATTATGGAGTCCGAATTCAATCCCGCCGCGCGCGCGGCGTATATGCCGGAAAAGTCATGCGGCAAATTATATCGCTCGTTGATATCTCTGGTGGGATTTGCAGTATTACTATGCAGCATTACGTCTTGTTGTATGTACCTAAAAGCAATGGTCCTATGCGGCACGTAGGTATGATGCCGCATTAACTTTTCAATTGTGCGCTCGACTATAACTCCGTCTGTTATTTCAGGGAAAATTTTCTTTCTCTGTTTTCACGATTTATTCTGTCCCTATTTATTTTACCGCGAGTAAAAAATCATGCTGTGTAAATAGAGCCACATACGGATAAACAGACGATGCGCGCCGTGAAAAGGTACGTGATTGGGTTACACACAAATGAGAGACAAATGGGAATTCATATCGTACGAAACGCGCGCATTCGCCTGTATTCATTGCAAAGTTATAACTCCGCCAGCGTTCCTTTGTGCTTTTAATGAACGATACGCGTCATCGACACGTATCACGGAATGATACGAACTACTTTGATAGAGGGGGATAGAGCCCGACCATTTGCTCAAACCCACGGCGAAATAATCAAAGTAAAGCACACGAGCAACGGTGACTGCCATTATCCATGCGGTACATATTGTGCACGGATCGCGTGCTTTCTATTGATTAAATTTATACAAGAATGTACGTCTTGTGATACGCCGAGCGCCGCGTGCACTCGTTTAATTATAATCACCGGAATGCCGGGGAATTCGAAGAGACTCGGGATCGCAATCCGCACGGCTCGCTACGACAAAATGGAGAGAACCCCCCGCGAGAAGTGTGTGTAATGCACACGGCGCCCGCGTGTCGCCGTGAATATCCCTAAATGTCAAACGGTCGTCATTTATATTCCATGATAATTAGAGTTCGCGTTCACCGCACACCGACGGCTTGCCAAACAACGCTCGTTATTAAATCTCCGCGGCGATTAATTTATGCGCTCGCTGTCAACCGCCGCGGGCCCGTCCGACCGTCCATCCGTTGCTTCATCATACGTCCCACCATTCATTTCCGGCGATCGCGGCGACCTTTCCGAACCTAGCACCGGCACGGCGCGGCGCCAGGGTCATCATTTATTCGCGCGTTCCGCCCGAAAATCGCGGCAGGTCGCCGCAGGTGCGAAACGATCATTCGGCCGTGGCTCCGTCCCTCCCTTCCTGCCTCCCTCCCCGTGAAAATGCAATAATTATACGCGTCGTTGCAATCATTGCGGTCGGTTGCATTTGGCCGTTGTAAATAACGAAAGGTTCGCGCGGCCATCATGCCCATCATCCACTTTCCCCGTGGGAGGAAAACGCAAACATGCGCGGGCCCTCGCGCGCGTTGCAGTGATATTACTAATTTATCGCGAGACTCTCCCGTCGCGCCGCATGCATCCACGCCTGGCACTGGAAACGCATGTAATCGTCGACGCCTCGTGCGAGACGTCTGTTTGCCTTGCGTGCCTGCGGCGAGGACAATCCTTTGGCACGAATTGATCGTAGACAAGGAGACGCGCACGGCCGCGCGTTTTACAATCTGATATCGCTGACGCGAACGCGGCGGTTTTGCATTTCGGAGCGGACAAGAGAAACGGCGAGAAAGTAGTGGAGATTTACGCATGACTCAACATCTAAACATTCGATCGATTGTAATCGCCCTGCTCGCTCGCCTCGCGATAAGCGCGACGAGCGAACCTGTTCCATGCGATATTACATTATTGTTATTTATGAAACAATAACGCTATGATGACATTAAGTAATAATTGCGTTCCCGCAAACAAGTTCTAATTACCGGCTATAATCGATGATTATAATTGTAACTAGCGTGCGGCTGTATTATGAATTTATTATAATAGCCCTTGCCCTCGCGTTATGTTTGACGTATTGTCGGTGATTCGTTGTGCATCACGCGAACATATTTGCAATATGTATACGCGAGAATTCACCTGCTCGGTTTCAAAAGGGTAGAGTCGAAAGAGGAGAAAGGGGGGGGAGGAGGGATAGGAGGGGACAGAGATTAAATAAAATTATTATCGCGCGCAGCGCGACCGAGCGACACAGCGCGGCGGCGGCGCAGCGGCGGCGGTCGGGGCATGAAAAATATAACGAAAGGTGTATTAGGCGATTGATGGGAACACTTCGACGAACGTAGCAGGCAACTCGCCGTGAGAAATGCAGCGCGTCGCATGGTGCACCTTCGTGCGACGTTAGCCGTGTAATAAAAAATCGATGCATTTCAATGCATCTTAACGACGGCACCCACACAGCATTAGTATTATGTCACGGAGCTTGCAAGTGTGTAAAGGCGGGCAGCTATACGTGCAGCTGGAGGAGGAGGAGGAGGAGGAGGAGAAGGCGGTATTGCTAATTTATCGTAAGGGCCCCGGTCCCCCTCCCATTATTCTCCGGTGCATAATTCACCGTGCATCGTGACACGCAATCATGCACTTTACCTCGCGCGCGCACACTCGACGTGGCGGCGGCGGCGGCGGCGGTGGCTGCAGCTAGGGCTGCACGATAGAAACTAAAGTGCCAAAGGGGCGAAAAAACTGCACAGTTAAGCGCGAGAGTAATCAAATTATTGGGCTAACAAGCTGCCGTTCGATCCGCTTAGGTGACGCGAGCGCGGCGGGCGCAAAAGAAATGGAAAAAAGGATAAGCTCCTTTGCGTCAGTTAAGTTCGCCCCGACCTCGCCCCGGCTCTCTGGTCTCGGTCAATTTAACGCGCGGGTCCCATCTTTTTGTTTAATTAACAGAGGTACTCGCGTTGATTGCGGCGGCCGGCGCGGCCGCGCGTTACTTTCGCGTAATTAGAGACGAGGCCAGGGAAGTGCGCTTTCCTGCAAATCATCGTCGAATCATGCCCGGCCGCCGGATTACTCGCGGCACGGTAATTCGCTCCGAAGCCGAAGTTAATTAACGCCGGCTAAACATTGCGCCCGTCTCGAGCGCGCGCGCGCATTATTAAAATAATAAACGAGAGTTATTGTTGATCGAGCCGATGAAAGATACATTGCCGTGCCGGCGATTTCGTTCCCGATCGGCTTTCCAATGCGTTCATTGTCCGCGGCGCTTAAAATCGTGAAAGGCCGCGATTTGCGCGCGTCCATGTATTTCCGCGGGCGTATTATGTCACTCAAATTGCGTTACATCGCGATGCGGACATACGTATGGGCGCATTGTCGGGCATGCAAGCGTCGAACGTATGAACGCCCAGAAATGGCCAGTCTCGTAAACAAGAGCCGCTACATGGCCCTCCCTCTCTCTCTCTCTCTCTCTCTCTCTCTTTCTCTCTCGCACGCGCGCGCGGTACACGATCGGATCGCAGGGAAACGTTTGAAATCTCATCCGTGCGCGCGCGCTAATTTAAGCGCTTTAACGAAAACGCAGACCGTTTGGCTTCGCGGGCCTCGTAATTCTCTCGTAAATCCATTCTTGCGCGACTGACTTTGCTTAAATCTCAAAAAGCGAAACGGAAATTCGTTATAAAACACGCGGAGACGAGGGAAAGGGGTTTGCAAGTTCGGCTTGAAACGTTTAAGCCCAACGACGAACGGCTTCATCTCGTCACAAAGTAGACAATCGCATAAAGAATTTCGCGGGACAACAAAAGGAATCGCGCGAATGTTAATCCGACGCAGTTGCAGTCCGAGCGGTACAAAGGGTGAGCAGGGATCGTTGCATTGATTAGAGACAGATTGTTTAATTCCAGCTGCGTCGACTGCTGCATGTCGGATTTGGCTTTGTGCGGACAGCCGGAGATAATTAGCAGAAGCCCTATCGACAGTTCTTGACGTTTCTCAATCGGACATTATCGAATTGACAATCGCCAAGAAAGTATAGATAGGAATTCGCTGAATGAATTATTCGTAATAGGAGGAGGGTTACCTGGGATATAGAAGTTCATTCGCTTTGGCGAGAATCACGGTAGGAAGCATAATGTATGAGAATTTGCAATCTACTGTGTCTACAAACTCCAATTTTCTATAAAGCACTACAGCGAGCCTCATCTTCTAAATTAATATAAAAAGTTGGAAACTTTGTTTTTTTTTCCCACTAAAGAGCTCGTTTTAATTCTATAAAAGGAAAAAGTATTAACAGTATTTTAAACATATGCAACTCACGCACATAAATCGCTCTTTGTAATCAGCGGCGGACAATCACGAAATATGCATGAATATTAATTAATTAATCTTTCATTATGGTCGGCAATAACTCGTTAATATTGAAATTCCACGGTCTAATTGATAAATTCGAGATAAATGAACGTATTTAAATGTATTCAACAAACAACAGCCACTTAATACACGTCACAGCTTCCGCGAGTTTGTAAACTTAAATGATTTTTTAATCGCTTAATATCAGATTTTTTTCCCCCAATATGAACTAAAGCTCGTAATTAAAACACGTTCAGGATTACGACGAAAACTCGCATACGGTACGGCTATCAAGTGACGATCAAAACGATATCTTTTTTTCTTTCATAAACGATCTAAACAATGCCCGTCGCATCTCGGAGAGACGGACGTGTTTCAGAAGAATGTAATTAATAAGGCTTTAACGTGTCGTCAGCTGCACCTGCAATTTTTCATGCTCCCCAGTCCCGATGCCATCCCACCCATAACCGCCGTCGTAGCAGACCGAAATGATGGAAGAGGCGCCAATGTTCTTGCTCCGAAAAGGGGAGAATGAGTAGCGAGCGAGGGGTGGTAATACCGAGCCGAGAATAAGACGTATAAGAAAGGTGGAACGGGAAAGAGTGAGCTTGTGATGGTTTTTAAGCTATTCACACATTACAACACGCGTCCGGCATTGTTGAGATTCATCATTCATCGGACAGTTCCAACACGTGACGACATATCAAAGATCAACGAGAATTAAGCGGAGATGGTTCGTTTAGATTGGACGTATGGAATATGTTCCGCTGTATTTGGCGATCTGTCAGTGGGATGTTCAGCAACGGAAACGCCTCTTCCGTGTCTTAAAATTTTATAATATTTAAATCTTTCTACATATATTATCGCACACAATTGTAACGATGACCAGTAACGTTCGACGTAATCCCCAATAGTCATACTTTAGTAAAATGTCATAATGGTCACAAAAGGTCAAAATAACCCCAACTGACTTTAAACGATTGTCGAAACTTTAATTGCTTTAAGTAAAAATATTACTGAACTTTCTTCAAATAGTGTAAAATGTGAATTAATTTTATGTTATGTTAAATTTTAAATCGAACATAGCAAAAAATTATTGAGCCAAACGAAAAAATTGTTTTTTACTTAAAAAATCACGTTTTAAATTTTTAATATTACAAAAAAATTGTTTAAGGTATACTCTTCAGATATAGCACTTTAAGAAAAAAAATCAGTATCATAGTTTCAAAAAAAAAGATATTTATTTAGAAGCATAGGGATAATTTTCGAGAAAATAAATTGGCAAAAATGAGCTGACGCATTCCGCGCAGCACCCTCGCATAGAAAGACATTAAAACTGTCGATGACAGAGAAGTCCAGTATTAAAATAATAACGTAGAAAAAAAATTAGCTAAAACATTCGTTGGAGTCGCACAGGCCTCCAGTGACCGTTAAGGGTCAAGCTTACATTTCTGTTTGTCCATATTTTCACGTCAATTCATAAAATCGCGCGGTAACAATGAAGTTACCGAGGATGCAGATGCAACGTACGATGAATGTCTGCTATTTCGCAATAGGATTTCTCCCACATTCTCGCCATTCTTCCAAGCAAATGTACCTCCCGCTTGTTCTGAATTGCGAATAATAAATCAGGTTCAGCTAGGAACGATTACAGATCCGACAGCTTCGCCGTTTCTTCGCGCGTCCGAGAGAAAGTTTTATTCATTTTTCCGCGAGAACCCGCAGGCACGTTTGACATTTACGTGCATCTCTCTCAACATTAAACCACCTCCCAATGAGACGGTTGACGGGTCGCGCAATACGCGACGCTCGTCGCGTTTAGGCTATCGAGGAAAAAATATCCGGACAGCGTAAGGGTCGGCGGGGTGCTCTTAACATCCCTTAACATGCTCCAGCATCCCTCGGCTACACGCTCCATCGCGTCTCTCGGTCGGTCGATACCGATGCCCGTCAGGCAGTACCCTCCCGCCCCGTCCATCTCCCCTCCCTCCTCGCCATTCTCATACATCCCCCGCACCCTCTATCCCGCTCCACCATCCCGACCGACCACCCATTCCCTCCCGTGCTTTCTACCGCCGACTCTGCGTGTTACGTCAGTGGCAGACCGACCTCAACCCTCCCGCTTTACCCCTATCGCCAACCCTCGATCCCCCCTCGTTCCACCTCAGCCGTCGCGGCCACCGTCGTCGGTTCTAAATGACGTCACGGGATGCCCTACTCTTCGCTCCGCTAAATTCATATCGCAGTAACAGTTTACATATATGTAAATAATATTTATATATTTCTTACAGGTAGTAGTGTCCTACGTACACTATGGCAATCGGTTGATATTAACGGGTATTAACGGGATATACAAAATTTCAACGCTGTACTCGCACGCATGACAAGTCCATGATTTTTAATATTTGTTAATGTATTTTTAATATTTTCCTGATTTATTGTTAATAATCGGTTTTGGTTCGTCCATTTGAAAAACGTACACAGTGAATCTACGAGAAATTTATTCGTAATACTCTTATACTCTCAACTTCACATGTACGCACATCCCCATTATGTATCTTATGTACTTGATAAAATTTGTTTACAAATCCATTATCTCGAATTAAAGCAAAATGCAATTTTATCACTCACCAATACGGTGAGAGCGGCAGCAGCGGAGTGATAATACAAGGTACGTTGAACTGTAAAATACAAACACGTTCAAATTACAGTAATGTCTAAAATAACTCGTGTCTCGAAAAATAATTGTAGCGCGAAAAACAATTGCGAACGATTAATTCCGCCAGTAACAAATATAAAACAATGAGTGAATTTACTCACCCCACGGTTGCACCGCCGCCGCCGCCGCTGTCGGCCGATGCCTCCGTGGGTCCTCCTCATCTGTTCAGGTTTCTTCGTTGCGCGCGCGCGCGCACACACACACACACACACGCACACACACACACACACACACACACACGCACACGCACACGCACACGCACACACACGCACACGCACGCACGCACACACACGCGCACACACACACACACACACACGCACGCACGCACACACACACACACACACGCACACGCACACGCACGCACGCATCACACACGCACACGCACGCACGCACACACACACATACACACGCGCACGCACGCACACGCACGCACGCACTCACTCACGCACGCACGCACGCACGCACGCATGCACGTACACAACACGACACCGTACTCACGAAAACACTGTTAATTACAATCGCGCACACACTAATCACCAAAATCCGATAATTACACGGCACCCCCGGCGTTAATCGCATGCGACTACATTACGACGGAACGATTACGTGTGACATCTCATATATCTCCTAGCTGTACGTTTAATATCTCTCCTCGTATTTATTTTACTGTAAAAATACACGCCAAGTAATTCGATTCCTTGTTCTTCAAACTGATAGGACTCACGCATTATTCCACGCACCCGAAAGCGATAGACTTAAAAAAATATTACCGACACAAAGCTATTACGTGAGGATAGACATAATGGAATCCATATACTCGTCGGGCCAACGAAAGAACCTATAATTTTCATTACTAAAAGTTTCGATTCTCGTTTTAGATCGATCGAACAAAATTGTCTGTTTCGCTGCAGCGCAATTTTAGTCAGCGCAAAGTTTACGAGTGATTAGTTGCTCGATGTTGATCGATCGCGCTGTGCAGCCTGAAAGAAATAATTGTATGCGAGATCGCGTTTCGAGGAACAAACAGGTGAAGCGGTTCGCTTACCTGCTCACTCGAGAGTCGTCACGCAAGTGACAGCACCTTGCGTAACAACCTGTATGTGGTAACAATAACACGTTGCGTCGCGCGCCACAAAAATAGACATCAAAGTCGCGCGCCACTCGACTTGTCGTTTCAAGATGTAAAGTGTTTTACAAAACGAGTTACGTGCATACATTTTGCTTCCTGCGTTCTAATATGGTGCCGATGAAGAAACTTACGATTCTGCTTCTTCGATAAAAAAATCTCAGTTGGCCTTCATATCGATTGAAAAAAATGTTTACGTAAATTCAAATTTGCCATCACCCTTTTCTAAATTTTTACATTCAAAGAGAATTGAAATTTTACGCAATTTTAATAAAGGAACGAAATGAAATTATATCAAGAATAATTGAATGGCTCATGTTAATTTTTAGATTTTTTAAAACTGTAGTTTTTTTTGAAGAATTTAAAAAATAAATTCTATTTAAGAAAGACTAATGAGAGTCAAGTGCGTAAAGTTATACTTTGTGTTCTAATTTGTTTTACATTTGATAAAGTTGTCAATTTTTTTCAAATAAATTGTAACTGTGCATCAAAAGAACTGTACTTGATTCTCATTAGCCTTATAAATTATTATGTTTAATTCTTGAAAGTGCCTCTGGAATTTTATTGTTAAACACTGTTTGCCAGAATTAGAATTATTAATAAATATATATCGATTATATGACAATGATTGATCCGTTTATAATCTTGATTTTTATAATCCTCATTTTTTTTCTCTAATTTCTTAAATTTCTCTTTCCCATTCTTTTTCCTCACTTCTAAAATCTGGCTTTGACCCCATTTTCTTTATTCTTATCTCCTTCCTAACCGATAGTCTCTTTTCCCTTCGTCGCGAATTTAATTAATGCAAAGGAGTTTCTTCTGAATATCAAGGAGCTTCATCCTTTAAGTACTACGTAAGAATTTTAAGTTTTACTCCTGGAACTTTGATTTGGAAGTAGTCTGTCAATTTTGACGGGATTATAATCGTGCAAAATCGAATCTGAATAATAAACATAAATTTCAGGGTTGGAAAAATTAATTAATTTTTTTTTAACTAAATTAAGTTAAAATTAATGGCCTATAAAATTAATTCAATTACGTTAAGTTACATGAACAAAAAATTAACTTAATTAAAAGTTACGTTAAAGCTAAATTAAATTAAACTTACAAAAAGTTATCTTTAAAAAGTATTATTCATATTAAATCAGAAGGTTGTAATTTTTTAAGTTAGATTAGGGAAAAAAAGGAGGAGGTGGCGACGTTAAAGTTTGTCAATTTTTCATAATTTCTATGATAATGTGAACATAACTTATTTTTTGTTCAGATTCACTGAAGCTTTTTTTTATCATCTGTTAACGTTAAAAGCTGTTAAATATATATATATATATATATATTTTTTTTTAAATTTATCTTGTTCTCATATCTAAAAAATGATTTTTAATAGTGGATAAAATGACAAACAGTCAAATAAAGCTAAAAATGCACTTCTTATGAATAAAACAAATTTATTATAATACAATAAACTTGTATTATTTTAATATTACTGTGTAGTTAAAAAAATGTAAATGGAAAGGAAAATATTTGTATAATTTGTAAAAATAAAATTATTAAAATTGTGATATATGCATTTAAAATTGCGTTATGTACGTCAAAAAAAATTTTTATTTTTAAATGCATACATTTATTTTAACATCAATTCCTTGATTTAAAAAAATATTTTTTTAAGTTTAAAAATAAATTATTTTATACTAACTGATATTTATTTAAATGAAAGAAATGATTTGAAAGGAAAAAACTTTTTTCAGTATATAGTTGGAATGCTGTTAAAAATGAAAAAACTGCATAATTGCTCATTCGATATTCGTCATCTTATTTACAGTCGTCGTGTTTATTTATTTATAAAATATCAATGTTACAATATGGAAAAATTATATTATCCCCTTTTGTGCATCAAATTTTTTTAAAATCACACTACTAAAGATTATTTATCATCATTTAATATCTCTAATGAATTAAGCAACGGCTTGTCATTTGTTATTAATTTTAAAAAATTAATAATTTGCCATCTTGTCCCTCTTTTCACTACTCAAAACGATTATAATATAAATCATCAAAGAAATTTAATATTTTATTTGTAAATTGAGTTTATTTGAAATAATAGAAAAATATTTTTTATAAGAATGCATTTTTTTCTAACTTTTTCCTTATACATAAATAAGCTTTCATTATAACTTGGAAAAAAAGTTAATAAATTAAAGTTTATGTTTCCAAAATAACCAGTTAAAGTTAAAAATTAAATTATTAAAAGTTGCCCAAGTTAGAGTTATAAACTTCATTATTTAACTCTTTAACTATTCAACCTGCATGGAACAAATAGATGCGAATACTAAATTCAGGAATATTTCGAGAATAATTATTTCCGTTACGTATTTATATTTTAAATGTTTAATAAAGGCTCGAATTTTCGAGCGCGCGATTGAATTAAGAATTACATTCCCCTTTTTGTGCATTTTATGCCCTCGTCAGCACGGCTACAAGAAAATGTCTAGCATATTTTTCTTCTGCTCTTAAATTACGCCCGTGAAAACAATGACGGCGCCGGCTACTTTCAGGATTACATCAATTTTTATGCCGGACGAGTATATCCGGCGTAGCGGGCTTTAATATGCCGGCTGGAAATAAGACGTAATAAAGTCGTCTGGGTAAAAACGTGGAGGATGTAGTTACGCGAGGTGGTAGCAAATTACAAGCCGCCCGAGCAAAGGCAAAAGCGTGAACCCGATGACATCGCGCTTCTTGCAAACAGACGCGGGCGGGAACGGCACGGCGCGCCGACGTTGTCTCGGGGCTCATGCAATCTCGCGGTGCGGACGAGTTCGCCCGCTCTTGCTCGCGTGACCACGAAGAAGAGCACGAGGACGGCGACATGTGCGAGGAGCGTCGACAAGAAGCGTCGTCGTGCCGGCTGCTGTTGCCGCGACGGTCGAAACTGTCGCTGTGCATCGTGCGGTTGACGGTTTTTCGTGCGAAGGTTGCAAAGTCCGGGCCGCACACGGGCCGCGATCCGAAGGGAAGAAGAGGGTGGCCACTCTCTCTCTGAGACAGGGTTGTAAGGGTTGCACCGTTGGCCCGATGCAACCGAACGTAACGTTGGTTGGTGGCCGTTGCTCTCTGGTGTACGCCAAGCTCACTGAAGTGGAACAAAGCTCAATCCCGATGAGCTGACTTGGCAATTCCACGCTCGACTCTCCGGCCAAAACTGGCCCGGTAATATTACCGTGCATCGGGTACTGGCTTTACGGGTCGCGGCTGGTCACTTGACCCGTTCTACCTACCTACGGGCGGCCGGGCGCGTTATTGATTCAAAAAAAGGGGTAGGGCAGGAACGCATCGGGGGAGGAGAGAGAAAGAGAGAGAGAGTGAGAGAGAGAGAGAGAGAGGGAGGGAGGGTGGTTGCAGCATCGCGAAGAGCTGGACACGCCAGGAGCGAAGGAGGCGAACGTACAAGGTATAAATCGCGCGCACGCGAGAGGAGTGTGGCCGAAGATTCGGATGCGAACGATGTCGATGCGGCAAAGTCAGTCAACGGTGATGCATGGCAAAAACGTGGGTGACATCCCGACTAGCGGGAACCAGTGAGAAAAATGGAATGGTACGAATGGCTTTATTCGGGCAATCGTATCGGCGTGCTGCACGAGCTATAAACGTCGGCGACGCAAGAAACGAAGGACAATTCCCCGACGGGGGATGCTGTACAAAACTCGGTGACGGACGGAGAAAGGGCATGTACCGAAATCGTGAGATATGGAAGAAACGGAGATAACATGGATGCAAAAAGAAGAAAAAAAAAAAGAAAACTGAGAAAGTCGAGTGTACAGAGACGCGGTGATCGAGGTGGTAGATATGTTGTTATCGCAAAAAACCTAAGTGATACGTAAAAGAAAGGAAATCTAAAATACAAACAAAATCTAAAGTACAAAGCGTCGTGGCAGAAAGGGAAGCACCGAAGACCCGAGAAAGGGCAAAGTAGAAAGTGAAGGGATGAAGTACGCCGGCGTCTCGAGACGGCAGAACTTTGAAAAAGAGAAATGGGCGGAAGGAAAGCGATGACGAGAGGAGAAAGACGGAGTGCGAGGAGGCTGAGGAGGGGGAGGAGGAGGAGAAAGCATTCGGGAAAGCGGATACGCGCCGTGATGCTGCGCGAAAATTCTACTGTCGTTTCCCTAAGAGGCTTCCATTTGCAAATTTCGCGGGCTTCTCCTTTTCTTGGCTGCAAGCTGCGACGGAGAGAAGCGAAACATCGCGGACTTCCCGCGAGAAATACGCGAGAAAGCACGCCCATGCATATATATAGGAAGGTGTCCCAGAACTGTCGGTTGTATCATTCGAATCGCAAATTTAATTCCGTATTGCCGGTGCCGGGGTCGACCTAGTCGTTAAAAAGAGTTGAAAATATATTGACATCGCTTCAAATCGCGCGATAATTCGAGAGAAAATCGTAGCTTCTCAATTTCCAAAAAGGCATTTGCAATAAAAGAACGATCTTTAAATCTCCCGAGGACTTCCCTTCGGAAATGTTAATAATTTTTTTAGTTCCGTGCGCACGAAACTCACAGTTATGAGATTACTTTATTATCAATTTTGCATAATCAAATTGCAAGTGTCGCCATTTGAAACGGAAGCATCGCCGAGGGAAAAAAAAAGCTTGAAAACAGAGCCTTTTTAAAAACGAAATCTCGTTTTCGGCTTACTACCGAGCAAACAGTTCTTTTCTTTTTGGCAGAATTTTATATTAAAATTTAATTAACACACATATGGTGATATTGAAATTCAGAAACGTAAATTTTGCTCAGAGAAAAATCGCATTGAAATTTGTCGCGGAATTTGTGACTGTGGGTGGATACCCGACGCGTTTCTGCGCCGTCTATATATCGGCATAGGACAACGAATGGTTCCTCTCGGCAAATAATAATAAATCCTTGCCTTCTGATACATTGATTCCGCGAGGCCGGCGCGCTTCCAGACGTCCGTTGCGATGTGTAACGCAATTCGCTCGGTGCAAACCGGGTTGTTTTCCTCGCCGCCGCGCCGCGCCGTAGGAAATTCTTTTATTGGCTTCCGTCGCGACACATCCCATCTTCCAGGTAGGGCATTTTCTCACCAACAAATGCACGAGGCGCGCTTGTGCATCCCCACCAGTCGGAATCCAGACCGGCCGGATCAAAGGTGATTCCACCATTGACCGAAACAGAATTATCGGAATCGGAGAGAGCATTTCTTTTCGGACGTACGCGAATTGAATTAGGACTTACAGCTACCCGACAAGAATACATACATCGCATGATTCGTGTCAAACGGCAACGTTTGAAAAGCGGGTCGAGCTTTTTCCCTTCCATAAAAGTCACGTTGTACGACAATATTTTACGCATGGAAACGAATGCTTTATATGTACAGTCAATTAATTGTCCGGACGCAAGATACGGAAGTTTATTTTATGCTACAAATTCATTCGAGATATTATAAATTTTTTTTTTTAGAGAAAACACAATTGGAAGTGAAAACTCTTGTCAGTGATGCATTCCGTCAGAAGCATGCTTTTAATTTACTCGTATAGCATCAAATAAGCTCCCAATATCTTGTATGTCCATAATTAATTCCGTGGCTGTATGTAAGATTATCTTGTTTATTTAGTAGTATTCCAACCCAATTTTACCATCTTTTACACACATTTTAATAAAAACAGACTAGAGATAAAGCAGAATTAACTTTGTTGCAATTCTATTTGAATACATGTTTTAACAATACCGTAAAAGTGAAGGACGAGCTCGCTTATTTACAAATGTAATTAAAGACGATATAACGACTTATACAAGCCAATGATAAATTTCAGCTGTTACGTGGTTATAATATTCTTTATATTAAGCGATATTATTAAATCTGAAACGTACGTTTCAACTAGGGTCTTCATTGAAATAATTTACAGATGTCGGATTTCAAACATTCGAGATTTTTGTAATACTAATTATTGTTGAGATTTTGTAATATTTACCGTGAAGACTCCGTGTAATCAAAACGTACGTCTCACATTTAAGAATATCGCTCAATATAAAAATTATTTTGACCATATATCTGAAATTTATTATTTGCTCGTACAAGTTGTTATACACGTTTTAATTTGATTTTGTTAATAACAGACCAGTGAATTTTTTTCAGTTTGAGCACAAGTTTGTTTTTAATGGAAATGTAACACGCTGGCAAGAGCTTTCGCCAATCGAGTTTTCCCTATAATATTTGATGAATTTGAGCATGAAATAATCCAATATCCTGTGCCCCGACAATTAGTTTCCTGACTATATATATGTATATGGTACCACTTCTTTTTGTCCCCAAAAAACGCTTTAGAAACTATTAGATCGCTCCATGTTGTTCAGATTGTCGCTTGCGGTTACATGTAATGCTATCGCTAAATTCGACGAGATCATGCTCTACCTATGATACAGCGTTACATGTAACCGCAAGCGACAATCTGGAGCGACAAATCTAGACAACGTGGAGCGATCTAATAGTTTGTAAAGCGTTCTTTGGTACAAAAAGAAGGTCAGAGACGGGGCGACAGCAAGGGGTTAAGCAACTTGACCCGAGCCATTGGATGTTTCACCTGGACGGAATCATCCCCACCGCTCCGACGATCCGCACCCTCTTGACGTCACAGATGCACGCCATGACGTCACACCGCCGCAACGTCACTGCGCCGTCGGTTGCCCCAGGTCAGGGCTTGTTTCCAGGGACGTACTGTGCCGAGAGAGAGAGAGAGAGAGAGAGAGAGAGAGAGAGAGAGAGAGAGAGAGAGAGAGAGAGAGAGAGAGAGAGAGAGAGAGAGAGAGAGAGAGAGAGAGAGAGAGAGAGAGAGAGAGGATATCGGCGTCAGTGGCGGCGTGCAAGTCACCCCCTCTCGGGGGCGCCTATGATCGGAGGGGGTATTAGCCGCGGGCAATTAATTACCGAAGCAGCGGCAGGGGTGGACTCGTTAATTACAGCCGCGGTACTCGTGAATGTTCGAATATTAACGAATGTACTTGCCCCGGTGTGTTAGTGGCGATTAGCGTGAGCGTTAATAAATCATTCGGAACGCATTAATTCATTCAGAGATTAGCGTTAATAAAGGATTAGACAATACCATTCGGTAATGAATACCGTGGATTAGCGCGGAATTAAATGTAGACTACTCCTAGCGATTAGCAAGTAATTATCGAAACGGAGTGCGATAATAAAGGACTTATTTACATATATTCAGCTGCGCTGCTGCATTACGGGCTACGCTGTAAAATTTCGTTGGCGAATAAAGCAAATATGTGTATTACACGAAATACGCTTTTTTTTTCGTCGTTATTACACGTAGAAAAATATTATTACGCGAACGCAATGCAAATTATTTTATTGTGTTTATCTCCGCTACGTACATCTCAAGCGTCGTATAATTATCTTGGAATTACTATTATTAAAACAAGCCGCTGTCGCTGTAAAAAAGAAAATTCTTTTGGCTAAATTAAGAACTCGCCGTGTAAATAAAGCGATACGCATGACGTCGATTAAATACTGGTAACGTCGACAGCACGCAAGTCACTCCCTTCATGAACGCGGAGCATTAGCCGTAGGCAATTAATTACTCAAATACCCACGCAACACAGTGACGCGTTAATTATACTAAGGGCGTTCGTAAATACTCAAACGACAACACAGGAACGTTCTGACGACAAACGAGCCCGATAGCGTATGCTGCGACGATGACAGCATATTGCACCGTGCAAGCTACTCTTTTAATTAGAACAGGAATGTTTATGTGTAACTTTATCCTAAGTAGAGAAACCCACTAGCTATGTCGCGACGCTAAGAATCTCACGAAAGAGTCCACAGATCTCACCGATATGCTCATTATTCTATTACATTTAATTAAATCTTTTTAATTCGTTTAAGAAAAATCGCATACACTCAACAGAGAAGTGTTTAACTTTAAAAGACATTGAAACGCTTTATTTCTGTCTCCATTTCTTTAAATACTTAAAAACACTAAGATATTTAAAGACCGTCAAAGGTTTCGGTTTGTTTAAAAAACGGAGACAGAAATATACAACATTTTAATATCTTAAAACTAAAGGTTTATTTATTTATTTATTTATTTTTTAGTGTAGAGAGGAAAAAGCGTACCACCGATTTACGTGACAATGTTTGCGCTTATGCAATCAGTATCGATGATCGTAAGGACATCTCTTGTCAATATAAAGTCGCGATTCGATCAATTTCTCTCGGAGTGAAGAATAATTATTCTCCAGCTGCGCTATTACGCTGCGTCGGCGAAACGTCTTAAATCCCGAGATGGTTCATTAGGGATTTCGATCGTGGATCGCGATGTGCGCGGGCGCTTTACGAGTGGTCTCGTTATCGAAATGCGATAATTTGTTTAGGCGACCGCGAAATCGCTCTTACCCTCGCATCCCTCTCGCTTCATCACACGAGCGCTGCATCATCGCCGCTGCACCGAGGATTGTCCCCATTCCGTCCTGGGCGTACACACATTTTCGTCGCCCCTCGACACCGCGTTATCGTGCGCCTGACAGGACTGACACTTTGGCATCATTACGATGTAAATGAACGCAGAGTGTCAATACTGGCTGGGCTCGCACGACCCGTCCATTATTTTCCGCGGTCAGGCATCGCCGATAATTTGTCGGTTAACTCCGCCGTAGTAAATTCCACGTGAAATTTCGTGCGAGTTATTCCCGCGACATTTTTTGGACATTTTCGCCCATTGTTCCCGTTTCCATTCGATTTCACGCTGCGAGGGGAAATATTTTGTTTAGAGAACTCCAATGGCGCAACAACGTTTTAACATATGTACGTGCATTTAGCGAATAAATCTCGATAGGACCTAAGTGAATAATGATAACTTATTACAGAATCCATTTAGACGCAAACGAGATCACAAAAGCGACGTACGCAATGTACACGATAATTAATGAGGTCATGCGGATTTGCAGCTCGCCGTTTGACAGAGCGCAGCTATCATATTTTTAACCGCGCGCGTAGAAACTATTATATTTTTCGTATTGAAAATAAAACAATAACAATTTTACGCTCGTGTTTATTTCGTACGATCTTCGATGTTACCACAAAACTTTAATTGAGCGGTAACAGCCGACAAAAGCGAAAAGCGCGGCAACATGCCGCCGTCCTAAAATCAAAACTGATTAAAAACGTTCGTTATGAGCTTTACTTAAACGAAATGACAATTAAATTTATACATGAACCCGTTCATTTTAACGTTGTCACGACGATGACGGCCGCCTGTATCGATCGTACGGAGGTTCGAATTTCCAATTATTTTGACGGAGGAAACCCCCCGGTTGTCGTGCGCGGTTTGTGGATCATTCAGGAACAGAAGGAGAGATACGTCCGTCCCGGGGATAATTTTGAGGCGAGATAAATTATATTGCGGCACAGACATGCGCGCGCGCGCGCGCGTGTCTCTCCCGTATTTGAAGGAGGCGATAACAGGATCGACAATAACGGCCTTACATCCGCATTCGCACGTGACAATTTCCCACGTGCGGATGTGTGAAAATTTTTCGATGTTCCTCGCGCGCCACTCCTACCTACCGGAAATTAAATTTTGATAGCGTCTATAGAATCGCGTCGCAAAATTCCATTTTAGATCTATGTTTTCGCAAAGTTCGGCTATATTCGTTTATATTCATGGAGGACGGCGTTACGGATCGACTTATTAGACCGAGAAAAATACGTACGATTTGAGCAGTGTGTTCCGGTTTATAAATTTGGTTTACGCTTTCGATGTTGCGCTCTTTCTAAGAGAAAAACAAATATTTATATTTCAATCGAGAGAACGACACGTAAAACATTATAATGAATATCACGAATATAAATACGAGACAGCGCCACTCTCTGAATTGGGAATCGGTGTATTGGAAGACAGTAAATAGTCTGTGATACACGCACTATTTTTCAGCGGCAATGCTCTGATTCGGTCACTGAGAGTGCCCCCTTACTGAAGAATTGTGAATAGTCACTGATGACACGGTTACAAGTATAACGCTGCAAATCAGTAAAATTCCACTGATTCAGAATTAGAGAGCAGATAAGAGCGCGAAAATTCTACACGAACTTTTAAAATCGTCGATAAAGGTCGCGGAAATCGTTCTTGCCAGATTATCGATGATCGAAACAGTTCAAGTTATACAATCATCGTGACATATCGGAACCATAGATATAAATAGATTGAGCGTGTCAGGTAGTGAAGATCAGGTGGAAAAAGCAGGAAAGAGTTACCGTATTTCTCTCTCTCTCTCTTTCTCTCTGTGATTCACGCGATTGTCTCTTCTCTCTTTTCCCGTCAATTGTCTTTCGTCTCTTTCTACGTGACCTTCACGTTTCGCGTTTTACGCTCGGCCCAGCTTTCCATGTCTATGATCGGAACGGCGAATGTTCGTGCATGGGCTAATTTCGAATCGGGGGGCCTAAACTGCCAAGAACTTCGGCGATTCCGCCGTGTACCGGAGAGGCGACAAGAATACAGTGGCAATAACGCTGTTATCTGGCTATGCCAGGTGAGCGTTTCCCACATCGTCTTATCTGCCTATACGGAGATTGGTATCATGTCCGCGTATACATATATAATTACGTGTATAATTAAGAGCGATCACCATCGCCGCCAAACACGCCCGTGTTCAGATCGCAGTCCGTCTCGCGATAACGGCGGAGGAAGTAGGAAGAATTTTCGTTTGTTATCCTCTTACATTAAATTTGCACAGGCGAAGTCACGGCGAGTAGCGCGACGCAGACTTTTCCACTGTTTTCCCTACGCAAATAGGCACAGTGGCTTTAGGAAAACAGGAACTAAGACAGAAAAGTAAAGCGGAGACGTTCTTTAAGTGCCCCACAGAGCTGAAACCTTCTCCGCGGTAACGTGTAATCCAAAGTCTCTCATATTTTATTACTTGCCCTGAAATTAATTTCGCTAATTGAACATTAAATCGAATTGCGCGCGGCACGCTAGAAATATCACACGCGTAATTAATTCGCTTTTGAATCAAGTATTACAGCCGAACTATCATGCGTGATAGATATAGATCATCATTGGTAAATGCATAGTGCTCCCTTTCCTCCCCTCTCCCTCCCCCGCTGCGCTGCGCTGCGTGTGTATGTGTACGTATTATAGTTGCTGTATATATGCAGACACGGATCATTAGCTGACGTTAAGCGAATATACATGTAGAGCCACGTAGCAAGCGAATATTCGTCCAGGGAAATGCCCATATGGGCGAACGTCTATATGGACATTACGAATACGAGAACGGATAGCTGCTCGGATAGTTATGTGTTTGCGTCCACATATGTGCGCCGTTCTTTTCTTTTTCTCCGCGTGAGTTAACGCGAGCTAATTAATATGGTATTTGTATGCGATCGGTTCGCGAATAAGATATTGAATCGTATATTTACGAGCTTCGTACACGCGCGTCGTTATACAGCGCGGTGTAATGTAGTTACCATTTGCCAACATGTATGCGCAAAAAATGATAACGTTTTGTTATTTTCTGAATACGCAGAAAATTCGGATGCTCTGCGATCAGCTAAGAATCGAATATCTGCCGTGCTATTGGTTCCTCGCCATCACTGGAGAGACGATAGATTTTACTTGGATGAAGAGAGAAAGATTTAAAAGGCGTATGCGCCGAATCAAGCCTAAAATGCTAAATCCACATATTTATAGATGTACATTGTATTTCTGACGTTTATTGTGCGTGTGCAGGCGCGCATGGCGAGTATCATTAGTCGATGTTAAGCGAATATACGCATATGTATCTACGTAAATTGCACTGCCGGGTATCAATTTTGGCGATGTATGCAAACGACGTGCGCGGTTAAACGCCAGCGAGAGGAAACACGCACGTGATGATTCCCAGGCGCGATAGATTTCCGCGTGATGTGGTTTTGCGCGCCTTTCGAACGAAAGAAAATTATACGATACATCCCCCGCGGCGAGAAAACACGCTTATAGAAATTTAATTCGTTATTTCATCAAACAAAAGCGTTACAAATAAGAGAGAGAGAGAGAGAGAAGTATAATTTTCTCAAGCTCCATACACAGAAAAAAATTTAGTATCAACAATTCATTGTTTCATATATAAGCAAGAATATAAAATCTTGTAAGAATTTATAATTTTAAACAGATATAATTTGCTTACACGAAGAAAATTTGTTACTTCATGCAAGCAAATTATGTCCGTTTAAGATTATAAATTCTTCCAAGAAGATTTATATTCTTGCTTATATATGAAACAATGAATTGTTGATTTGATATTAATTTTTCTTCTCCGTACGCGCGTCTAAAAATGTATTTTGACACAAGTCTACAGGCCGATCTAATAGAGAAATAGAAATGGATCGGTGCACCCTGCGTCGAACTATCTTTAAGTTAATCGCTGCCGCAAAACGTTGTGCAACCGCCACATCCAGTTTGAGGGGCAAGAAAAGTCCGAAAATGTTAATTCACTTTCGCGGCGGTAACACATTTTGGCGTAGCAATTTGTCCCGCGTCCTGGAAAATGCAGGGGCATAAACTTTGTAATTTAGTTACGTTTTCTCGTTCACGCGCAGCGCCCGCGCGGTGCATGCAAATGTTATTACTCGCGTCGATCCCAACGTCGAGTATCAATTCTGGAGGTGCAAATGAGAATGATGGGGAGAAGGAGAGGAAAGGTGGATGCGACGCGTAATTTTTTCAAGAGACAAGCCGAAACAACGAAATCGATTTTACGTCGCGTTAACGGTACAATTAGATCCTCTGCCCTCGAAATACGGTACGAGTACGTGCTGAGTACGTCTGCGTCTGGGTTACATCCAGCACTGGCTAATTTCGAAGCTTGCGGTCGTATTTTCGTCTGCGTACCATAAATTCGAATTTTGCGGTTAAATTTCCCGGCTAGATTTCGATATTACCGAGTGAATATGGAAGCGGCGAGACATTTATTGCATAAACGATGAGCTTACGCGAGGGTAAAGGACCAACGTGTATATTCGTGAAATATTCCAGACATTCGGATGGATGTCCTTCTATTTGTCGATACTATATTTATACGCGTATATCAATGATATCTGTGCTCTTTTTAGTCTATGACCGCCGCGCGTTATAAATCTCAGCCGGAGCTATTAAAGCGAACGAATTAGGAGATGCAGTTTTTAAACGACTAGGCGGTAACGCGGATATCGCATCGGGTATATCGCGTCTCTCCACCGATAGAGATACACTTTATCATCGACGATTGGAATAAAAATGAAAATAAAAGCGCCGGTTATGGGACACGGTAGCACAGACGCGCGCTCACGATGCGCGTACGCGATACGTACGGTGTTGTTCGGAAATCGATTAACCCATATACGCCAGGAAAATATGCCTCGCTCATAGATGCCGAATGTTCGTGTGAATCGTGCTCTCGTGTCGCAGATCGCTTTGTAACGTTGTTACGCGAGGGATTGCGCGCTCGCGAGTGTACCATAGTAATCGTTGCAGGGAGAAAGAGAGAGAGAGAGAGAGAGAGAGAATGTGATTGATATTGCGTCGAATGTGTAATGTGCAATAAAGCGGTAAAGAGATCGGATACCCCGCGGCCCTCGATAATAGTTTAAGCTCGCGCCTTTGTCAATTTTGCATTAAGTTGGGTTAATCCGTTCGTTACGCCGCTGTTTCGAGGGGGATCAAACGGGAACGGGCGTATAACGAAAATCAAAGCTGCGCGACGTGATGCAAAGTTCAATCGGATTACAGGATGGACGCATTATAGCGCGCGGAATGCGTAAGATGAAGTTACGTTCATCCATGTGCGCCCGCGCGCGCGTGTAATGCGATTGTGTTGTTCGGGAAAATTCTCGTTCTCTCTCTCTCTCTCTCTCTCTCTCTCTCTCTCTCTCTCTCTCTCTCTCTCCCTCTTGTTGATTACTCGTGCAAAAAATACATGTAGAAGTACACGTTGTCACGAGCGATTTTCCCATCGCTCTCAAGTCGCACGTTCGATCAAATGTAATTGCCCTGTAGACCCGGTGCTGAGAATAACGTCGAGCATAAACGTGAATAAGCATGCGAAATAAGCAAGGGACAAGTGTAGCGTCACGCAACTACGTCTCTCCCAACACAACAATACTCTCGTTTGAAGCGGCTTCCTCTCGCAGCCGTCGGGACGACGCATCGGCATTGCTCTCGTCACCTTGGCGTATTTACTGTAATCAGACCTTAATTGGAAACCGGGTGCTCTGTGCCCCCGGGGACAAGGCGCTTCCTTCCGGTAGAACTTGCACCAAGATTACTCGGTACGCGCGAGCACGCAAACACACACGAGAGAAACGTTTGAGGGCGACCAATCAATCGCTCTTTCCCGCTATACAGGAGTTTCACTCGCGCGTCTGTCAAAAGCCCGAGTAGTTGCGAATCGGTATATAACTCCGCTGTATTGAGGGAACCTGTGAAATTCGCGGTAACCGGCAAAAAGAATAAATTTTTCAATGAAATGCACAGACAGAATCGATCGATACTGAAATAATATTGTATATAAAAAATATGTGGAAGATATATATATATATATACTGCAAATCCAAGCGTGTAAAATGTGTAGTCACTTTTCACGCATTTGCACTTTTTATGCGTCAAATTAAATTTATGCTCGTGTAACTTTTGCACTTGTTAAACGCTTAGACGTGTATCAATATTAAATTACACGTCTGTGAGTATAAAAAATTACACGCACGTAAATACGTAAAAAGTGGCTACATTTTGTACACGAAAAGACACACTTGAATTGACAATGTAGGGTCGTCCCTAAGACCGAGTCACGCGCAACGAGTCAATGGTTATCGTAACCATTTTCTCGTAGAGCGCGACTCGACCTCAGGGATGATACTACATTGCAAATCTAAGTGTGTGTTTTTGTGTGTAAAATTATGTATTCACTTCTTACGTATTTATGTGCGTGTAATTTAATATTGATATACGTCTAAGCGTGTAAGAATTAGAAAAATCACACGTATAAATTTAATTTAATGCATAAAAATTACAAATGCGTAAAAAGTGCGACTACACGTTTTTCACACTTGGATTTGCAGTGTATACCGAATATATATGAAGTAAATGTGAAAAAAAACGAGAATCAGTGAGTCTAGAAGAAATATTAATTATGAGACGATTAAAAGTGCGATAATCATTAATCACATAATGGAATTAGATCATATTTTTGACTGGGAGAATGCAAACATTATAAATTTAATTGTTATAAAAGATTAATTTTAGAGATGATAATGAAAATATACAAAAGAATTGTATAAATTGTACAAGTGATACTAAACTTTTAGGTATTTCTTATTTCAACATATTCGTGAAAATGTTTAAAGAAAGCTGATACATGTGTCTTTATTTACAAGCATTCTTGGCGATGAGAACATCTTTTGTCATTTTAACATATTTCTCGGTTTAACTTACGCCGGTATTCATAGTCATAAATAATTTTCAATCTTTGATTGAAGGCGTAGTTAATTACAGAGTCACTTTTTTTTTTCTTTCAAAGATTGAAAATTATTTACGACTGCGAACCGGTCGTTGGCTCAGTCTATCAATGTTAACGACGTTGCGCAGTCATATCATTAGTCCAAACATATAGTTTCCTTAATTTACGATTGATTTTACGACTGGTACATGAATCATTTAATCACACTGTAAATCTGCTGGAATTTTTTGTTATATATGTAAATTACGTGCTTACTACATACTTTCACGATTCCGTTTCTTCAATTTACAGTTAACATTGCAATTTTTTGGCGTACACATTCCGATTTTAGCTCTTGATTGATCGCTTTTTTAACTTGGATTAAATCTCAGCCCGGAAAGACTTGATGATTTTATTTTCATAGCCAAGTTATTTATTGGAGGATCTTTTATGCTGACTAACGCCGGCGTGTCGCCGACACGCTTGCAACTGATAATACATAGAGTAATCGGTTCGTAGAAACTTGACTTCGATATTGACTTCTGTTACTTTTAATTTGCCGTATTAAGTATGTTTTTATAACTGAAATTTTACGTCATTTAATTTTCATTTTTACGGCTGAAGGAAACCAAGTTAGATTGAAACATGTATCGATTTAAATCTATTTTTTTTTATTTAAAATATAATTAATGTTCAAATTAATGTTGAACTAAGCACTGCCACCCTTGCTCTATTACACGTTTTCAAATTTCTTTTTACACTGACGAGCTTGTACTTTTATTAATATGTGAAGTTTTCTTTTATCACAATTGAGCGTTTTTTTTTTCCTTAGATGCAAAAAGCACATTTCTTAATAATTGCACCGTAAAGGAGTGAATTGTACTAATGCGGATAGTGCAATGACACTTATCGCAGACCTCAAAAGGACACTTTCGGCTATGTATTATGATTTTATAACAATGCGATCGGCTTTGATTAATAATTGTGTTACGATCGTAAAATGTCACGGTAGATTGCATCAAATCGACGACTCTCGTATTGAAAAACGATCGTGTGACTATATCACGCGTGGTTATCGCCAATCCTCTTGTTACCATCGTAGTGCTCATTTTGCTCGTTAATTCGCGCGATTAATGACGCTGTTGACGTTATCTCCAATTCGATTACTTCTCCATTTGCGTCTCCAAGCAAGCGTAGAACCAATTTTTAAGCACCAACTTTAGGCATCTAATTAAGCACTCTATTTTTACTATGAGACAGTGCAAACATTCAAAATCAATGTTTTAATTGACAAGATTGACACTTTGTATTCATATTAGTTTTTGGCACCTTCTTTATGACAGTTCCGAGTTCATTTTCATTACTTTTACAAGTGCATAAAAAAATCTTTAATGGCATCTCATAAAGTAAAAAATCATTTGAAAAATTGTACAAACTCAATTTTCGTTTTTTTTTTTTTTTTTTTTTTAGAATAACTACAAAATTCAGAAAGTATACTTTAACATGTCTAGAAAGATTAATTTATAAAAGAAATGTACATAAATGCAGCGCTCTTGGTTTTTCAAAGAAAAGGAATTCGAAGGACAAAACTGTCGACAGACTTGCGTACAGAGTGATAAATTAACTCATCCATTAGTGTGTGCATTAATTTGGAATCTAATGCTCAGAACAACTTTTAGCTACGGACGAGTAGCGAGTTGAAATCATATTGTCCGCCTCCAGGAATAAGCGCGCGAATCACTTTCGTTATTTTATCAAAAGTTGTAATATCCGAGGCGTAATATCCGAGAAGGAGAGAAATTCTATAAACGTGAAATCCCTTCCGTTCTTCTTGCGATAGATATTCTCGAATTGAAAATACGTATTTTTCGTTCCCCGCGACGGGTTTCGTCGCAACGTAGACGCAACGACGACGGCAATATACCTAGATGGTGTATATTGTCACGATGTGCGCGCGCGAACGCGAGCGACGTTTAAAATCACAAGACAGACATTGGTCGTCGCCGTTTATTCAGCGTCCGCTCGTTCGACACCGTCGTCGCTTGACAGACGCCGACCATTACTTTTGACACGTTTCTATACCGTATGCCGCCCGTCGCGTCGTAACCTTTCGTATAGGTTGTACCACGTCATTTATGAAGCCCCTTTCAGCGGCGAATCGCAAAAATCGAGAAAACTTTCCGCTTTCCATCCCCCCCCCCGCAAAATCGTCCTAGCAAAGTACATTTCGAATCGTATCGCTGTAACCAGCGCGACATTTTCGGCATTTATACGTCGAATGCGATCGAACGCACCAACAAGCCCGATAAAAGTTTGTCCACTCTTGATATTGATAAATTGCGGTTGCAACCATTTGTCAACTCTTATGGTTATTTCTGGCATTACGGGCGCCCGATCTATTGAGCAATATTTTGTATAAAGAATCCCGCTGAACAGTTTTTCCCAACGTTGCTATTGTAAAAAATGGTTTCGCATGGCGCACATCATTCGCGCGAAACTGCCCGTGGTTCCGGGTTATTGTTCATATATATTTATATAATACGCAAATATAATATGTCCATAAACAGCGCGACTACGCCTATTACGTATTCCGCGCCATTATTATGAACCTATAAACTCAAACAAGTCCAGTTTGCTCTATTGTTGGAAATCGATAAGCGCGCAACAGTGCAACTCTCTCAATGGTAGTGCGGAATAAATCTTCATTGAATAATGCTCATTCACGCGAAAAAGCGGACTATTGAAAGGAATTTAATAACACTGTCATTGAAACGCGAGCAAGGAAAAGACGTAACCTTGCACAAATGAGGAAATGAAGGTAATAAACGCGCGAACTGTTCCCAATGTGCGCGTCCTCACCGGATTTCAAGTGAGAATTTTACGAGCACCTAAAATATAACGCGACGCTCGCTTCGACCTCTCATTTCTCTCACCTTGCAACCTTCGCGAAATAATGGTATCTCTCTATATAGAGGTACAGCCGAGATAATTCTCTGTTAATCCTGCAGGAGAGCTACACACTTCTCTACTGCACACACATACAAAATTATTAGCGCCTATTAGCGCTAATCGATAATCATTATCGCGCGGCGAGGATAATAATTTTTATCCCGTGAACGCGAAGAAAGCACAATTAGATAGAAGTTTAATATTAAAACTTAATTTAAGAAATTCAAATTTAATTTCATATCCATATTTTTTTCTCTTCGTTTTTAAAGCGGGAGGAGAAATCATCCGGAGAAACTCTCTTCGTAATTTATTTCGCGAAGCGCCCGGCGCAACCGATGAATAGGTAAGGGACCCAAAGTTTGCCCCCGCGCGGCGCCTCATTTCACCCCCTAGCCAATCTCAGCTATTAAGTATCGCAGCTTGCTGACGAGTGGTGGAAACTTTTACTAAAGCTTTTACGTTTGCCACGAACGTCCGTTCCTTTCGCTCCAAATTGTACCGTTTGTTCGCACATAGCTCGCGTGATATTTGTCAATTTTTCAAATCGAATTTCAGCATCCGAAGACATGTAATTTTATCACTTATTTGTGCCTCGATGTAGTATACCGTTTCTATTTTGAGATTTTTAAGTGGCAATCTTGTTCTGCCACGTGCTGTAAAGAACCGGCTATTATAATAGAAAGTGGCATTGTTCTCACTTTTGTCGCTTCACATAGTCCCGAATTTCCCTCGAGGCGACATTTGGAACACATTCTCTTTTTCGTGTCTGTGAAAACCATCAAAGTTACTATTTGCGTATTTTAAACGGGTACCAGGTGCCTTAATTGATGTCATGAGGTGTGCATATCCGAGCCTCACGCAAAAAAATTTTTACGCGATTTTTGTGCGGATCTATGACTTTACCTTCTAATATTTATATTTTTTTTTGCAGAGAGATTGAAACGCTTTTTTGGTATTTTCATGAATAAATGTTATATGAACATATAAAAGTTGACTTGTGAATTTTGTCAATCTTTTTTTTTCTTTTTAAAAGAAAGGCAAAATTTAGAACACTTTTGAAAAATAGAAAAACGGAAGTTTTCGCATTTTAATTTTTTATTTTGTTTGTATGCACTATTACGCTTTTATGTATAAGAGAATAACATTGTTGTAAAAAATCAAATATCAGAAAATAACACATTGATTGAGAAACAATCATAATTATTCTTAGGAAAGGAATATTTTATTCTTAAATGAAAAAATTCTAAAATCTAGAATAAAAAGATCTTGGATTTAGATTGGACAATGAAAATTTGTAGCAAATCTCATAATATTCTCAACTTAACAATAGAGCTGAAGAAACTTTGAACAATTATTTTTTTCTAATAAAATGTCACAAGAGCCTATAAGGGAGCTCGCTTCGTAAATATTAAAATCTCGTCCCAAAAGGGAAAGGCCCGTGAGAATTCGTTTTACGCGTAGGCAGAGGCTGTTGAGTTTTCCACGAATACGTTATTTGTAATGTATCACGTACGAATTTTTCTTACAAAAGAACGCACAATTCCCCATTGGTAGTGTCTCAAAATGCGTAGTGATTAATCATCGTGCGTTGTAACATCGAGCAAATTTTTTTTCTGTCGTAAATATAAGAATATATAAGTTGAAATTTACACGTGTTACTCCTGTCTCGAGACAATAAATCAATCTTATTTTATGCGATGGAGGAGAATAGGAATTGTAGACCTCGTCTTAATATTTATAAGATTGCAATAAGATTAATTACGGCAAGATTTTCATCTTGTTACACCGAGAAAAAAATTGTTAGCTTGACTAAAATTTACAACTTGATTAAATTTCTTCAAATCAAATATTTATACATTTTTAAGATAAATATATAAATGCTTAAAATTAAAGTTTTATATATTTTAATTAAATTTGAATTGAAAAAAAATTTAATCAAGTTGAAAAATTTAGTCAATTTAACTTTTTTCTTACAGTGTAGAAATCCTTTCTGAGAGGGTGGACTTTTTTGAAATATTGATTACAGAGCTTTTGAGCTAAAGTTTCAAAGTAAACGTATACATTTTTACAAATTACTTTGTTCATTAATTTTTAAGTACAAGGTAAAAAAAAAATCTTAGGAGGCGAAATTTGGGTCATTCATCCTACTCTTATTCACTCGCGTGAATGCTCGACAAGACGTTCGAGGATATCTTGAAAGGAGGAACGAGACTCTCTCGCGTTCTAGAACTGAGCTAAACCGAGCTTTTCACTACAGAGAAAGCATCGTCTATTTATTATTAGCAACTGCTTATGCCAATGTTTTCGTTTAACGTACCTTTATGCGCACAGCCATTAGCTCTCTCTCTCTCTCACGACGTTTCCATCCCCGCAAGCGCGCCCCGTTAATAGCCCCGTTTTCGCTCGCTCGCCCTGGGAACTCGGCAGACTCCTCCCCGGCCGCACGGATTGCACGGGGATAATCCACGTTGAAAAGCCGACGTTGCTGCGGCACTCGAGTTAATAGAAAACCGCATGACGCTGCCGCGCGTATACGTGCGTACGGGAAGCAACGAGAAGCGCGCGCGAGTTTTAATGCACACGGTCGATGTCCGCCAATGTCACGCGTGCCGCGTGCATACCGCGGTCTCTCTCGAGGGAGAGAGCAAAATAAAAACGGCGGATGGTCGTCGAGCGGGAAAATAATAACGCGAGCAATCCTTTCTCGTTCAGATACGCGCGCGGCGCGGCGCGGCGATTAAACGCCGCGACGTTGGTCGAGTCCCTCGTGAGACGGTATTTCTCCGCTTCGCGAAATGAGAATAATAACTCGCGACCGTAATAAAAAGCGGCGGACTGTCCGAATGAATTTCGTGTATGTCGCGGCGGATAATAATTCGCCGTGGCGCGACGCGACGCGATCGCATTATTACGTTTTATATGACGATCATGGGAAACATTTGCGCGGACGGGCCTGGCAAAAATACCGCGGGCCCCGAGACTAATTGCGAAGCTCACATCCAATTAAGCGATCGAAATCGCATAACGATTTAAACGCGGTTAAACATTCGCGAATTATATAGGCAAACTTCATTAATTATGCGACACAAATTGCGCGGCATAAACGAAAAACGGCATCGCGGATCTTCGTGATGTACACACGCATCTAATTGTCAAAAGAACATGTAACTAACAGCAACAACAGTTCATTTCTGGGGGGGATGGGGGTTGGGGAGTTACGCGCTGGTTGAAATTCAAGCGGCTGCGAATCCGCGCGCGCAGAATTTTCGAGCCTAAAGTTGGAACGGGGGCTAACAATGGCTTTCATTAAAAGCCCGCCCAAGTCGCGACTTCGCGTTGCCGGAACTCCCGTGCTATCGCTGGCCGTTGTAATAAAGCAACGTCGGATATCACTATTCATTCGGCGCGCGGAGTCGAAAAGTCGAAAAATTAACCGGTCCGATCCAAATTCATTCGCGGATCGTGTGCGGCGCGCGGGGCTAAAGTTCCGAAAGTTCGAGCGAGAAAACGGGGGGAAACAGCCGGCCGTGAGCTCTCGCAACTTTTGCACCTATACAAACTTTATTAGCTGGAGAATCGATACAGGCAGAAAGGCAAGTTTGCGGATGCCATCCGGTGGCGTGATCCCAGGACGGCAATCCGTCTCCGTAGGACGCCGAATACGTTCGTCGATGGCGCCGCCACCGCGCCGGTCGCCATCCTACCCTATGCAGGATCCCTCGCTCTTCGTAGGCGAGTCCTTCCCACATTTCACGTCCCAAAACTTGAAATAAATATTACTCCATCCGTTTCTATTTCAGAACAGTTTCGTTTATTTACACGTCTGCATGTATCTTGCACCCGACCATTTGCCATGCAGCATACAAAAAGACCATGTAAGAAGTAATAGTTCTTTTATTATGCGGTTCGCACGAAAATGTTATTACGTGATAGAGAAACATGTATAGAGAAAAGTCGCCAATACTGCCACCTCATTTTGCGTTTGGGTAATATTTCTTAAATAAAGGCTAAAGATAAAACTTTGAAAACAACACCAAAACTAGAAAGTGTTTTCTATCAGATGATGTAAGCATAACAGGAAACTACAAAATGATCTAATATTATCGATAATAAACTCCCTATTGTTTCGACTATGCATTATGCAATTTACAAGAGAAAATCGTGCAAATTTTATTTCCAAGAATTCGTTTTTAGCAGATTTTAAAAACAGAAAGGAAAGTTATGAATGTGAACTATAGATTTTTATTTCTTTAATTGTCCAAGCAGATCACGTTTCTAACAGTTTAGTTTTCGAAAATCACGTGGGATGCCACTTTAGGAAGAATTAGCTCAGTATTAGCGACTCTTCTCTATATTTACTAAATTAATTTGTAAATTAAAAGGAATATCTCGATAGATATCATAATCCTTGTAGTCTCGCGGCTATTAATATAAATTACAAATTATATCGAGCGAGCTAAACGTTATCTTTGTTCAAGCTCATCCATTTGTCACTGCGCAACTAGGGAAACTAAATAGGTTGTGACATGAGTGAAGAAAAGAATACGTCATTTCCGTGATAAATTTCCCCTACAACTTTGACGCATGTCCTCGGGCTATCTGGTCGCGTTAGTCCGGGCGTCGTGTGGCCTCGTGCTCGAAAAGCGGTATTTTTCACAAAAGATGATGAATACAAAATCATTCCGGTTGCCAGAAGCGACCAGCGTATTTAGATAGTTCACCTAGCGTTCTCTCGTTCGGCAGCGTCTCGACAGCTGGCGTCGCGTCGACCTAGCCTTCCAACGGCGTCGACCGTCATTTATATTATTCGACATGAAAAGGCGAGCCGTTGAGACGCATTGAAATTTTTCGCGAGTCATTAGGAAGAGAAAAGAAAGAGGCAGATGTCGATCCCCGAGCGATGCGGAGGACGGGTCGCGTCTGAATATCGCAATTTTCACCCTCAAGACCTGTCGCGGCTATTAAGAGTCATTTTCTCTACCGGTTATTCGTCGAATTCGAAAACATGAGAAATACATCAAAAACTGAACGACTCTTTGATTTTTCATCATCCCATCTTATGCGCAAATGTGTAAATTAATGGTGATAACTCACCGTGCGTGGAAGATATCAAGTCTCTCCTCGTGGCTCAGTCCTGCAACAGAATAATAATTAAGATTAGGAACATCGTAAGATCGCAAGCTGAAGAACTTTTAATATTGGTAATCATTCACACGCGAAACTTTTAGACGAGACGTTACGCGCGAAAAGTGCGAAACTGGTCTTGGAATTTCGATACGGTAGCAACATCTGTTGACCCTGGGGATAAGGGCGGTAATATTTCACCCATTTTCTCCCATCAAAATCAATAGGCGGAGACGGACGAAATCCGAGGAGAAAGGAAGGAAAGGCGAGCGTCACCAACGCAACCACCTGCCGGCCTTTCCGTCGATTTTAGCCGAGTAATTGCCGCGGCAATTACCGCGAATTATGGCGATAATTACCGTCATTATGCGGCGCAGTAATTTTGGTAATTACTACAGTAAATCGCCAACTATCCGATTGCAACCCGTCGCTTCTCATCTTGCGCGGTCAGTACCGGATAACTTTTAAGTTATCCCAGCCCAGTAACCATCGGCTACGTAGTCACGAGTCAAATTGTATTTTTATCCGTGACACTACGAAGCCGAGAGAAGCACGTTCGGGGACGACGTAACTCGGCGATCAATCGCAACGCTAAATTGCAAAATGACATAATTCGGTTTAAAAGTCGACCCTCGAGATATTATCCCACGCGATTAAGAGCAACGACAAGCTATGTCGCAAAATAAGAAGAGCGCTAATTAAGCGGTGAATGGAGCCGGCGTGTTTTTCTTTTGCACGTTATTCGCACCCGTAAAGGGGAAGAGTTTTACAGGAGGTAAGTGGCACACGCCGGCTCCAAAATTAATTCAAGCAAATGAGATCTTTCGGAGTTATTAACCGCCCTCTGTATTTTCACAATCAGCGGGAATTCGGTGTAACAATGAAACGACGCTACTCATTTCGGTTTCGTAATGAAACGAAAATAGGTGAAGGGGGAGGGGCGCACGCGAGGAAGAAAAGGTTCTAAAATATTACCCCGTAAAAAAGTTCGCGACGATTTAATTTATTACATTTCCTTCCTGCTTCGAGATACAAAATTATTAGCGTAAATAGCAATAATATATTTATATAAACAAAAAAAGCTTAATAACAATACTTAGAGAATTAGGTGCTTTACGTGCAATGCTGTTCGGAAAGAGATCTGATATAAATTACATTCCGATTTATCGCCAAGAGTTGTATAAAAAAATAAAAAATATAAAAACAAACAAACAAACAAATCACTAATGACAACCTAGTGTGAGGTATGGTTTCTTGTATACGACATACGCGAGTGGGAACGATCATTCTGTCTGCTCGTTCGTAGCTCCGTTTCGATATTCTAGACACGAAGTTATTTAATGGGCTGCGAGAGCGACGGCTGCTGCCGTAAGAGGTATTACGGCAGTTGCAACAGTAACGACAGAAACCATATACCACGGCTATTCGATCCAACTTTGCGCTTTGTCGGTATGGGTCACCTTTCATCCGTTTTCGAGACTCGTGGAACAATATGTTCCATTTCCCAATGTTTGCCGTCGCTCGAAAAATGTGAAGTATATTAATCAATAAGGCACGATAAATATTTCATCAATATGCACACATACCGATTTCGTTGTACCTCGTTAATGAATATTAAAAATTTAATATTCCAATAATGCGTACCATGTGACGATGTCGCCATTCCGGAGCATTCTGAGCGTAATAGGAAAGCCAATATTTTTAGCATTGCCGTTGATCGGAACTTTATTGTTGAGTTCGGTGTGACGATCACTTCGCCGGAATATTTGTCCGGACACAACCGGGCGGTGCATTTGAAATGATTACCAGTACGCTGCGTCACAGCATTGAATGGCACGAATTGTTAGCAGCTATTTGCGAATTTATAAACCACTCAGCCAATGACGATTCGTACACGCTGAACAGCTTGTTCATCCCATCTTTGCGGTTTCCCGCGGCAAAGATAAATATTTGTAAAAAAAACTCGATATCGACGATAGGGGAATAGTAAAATAGGCAATAGCTATGTCAATATCTCGAAACTTTAATCGGAATAATATTAAAAATGGTAAAATTTATATTTCTGATCCTAACTCAGCATTTTCTATTGCTTATATCTTATGTAATGCATCGATTTCAATTCATTAATTTTAGATAATTATTTTTTAAATCGATCGTTTAAAGTTTGAAAAATAAAAAATTTTCTGGTGCAAAAGTCGTAGCACAAAAGATATTTTGCAATAAATAAAAAAGAATCGGAAAAAAATGTGAAAAAAAATAAATTTTGTTCAAAGTCATTTGTGTCACAAATAAACAAAAAACGGTTTTATTAGTAACAAATTAACAGCTCATGAGTTGAACTTTAAAAAAGGTTTCACAAACTTTCAAAAACAATAATCAATTTTTTTGCGAAATAAAATGAGTAACATCAATCTTTTCACGTTCGTATTAATAAAACAATAAATAATTTAATGAGTAATTAAAATGAGTAATCTTTTTAATTTTAAAACTAAACATTATGACCGAAAATCTTGAAAGAAATTTTGATAAAAATAAATAAGAAAAAATGCTTCTATCGTTCTATGATAAATTCTTTGATAAATATTAACAATTTGTAATAATTACAATAATTTTAGTATTAATTAAAACTGACGTATTAAAAAATGTCGACTCACAAAGATAAATAATATCACATTTTTTATTTTATTTATTTATTTTTTTTTTTAATAAAATATATATTAGAGCATAGATAAAAAAAAATAGTTTATTAGAAAAATTTGTTTTGACTTCTGTCGTCTGCCTCGACCATGATTTTGTCAATATAATTTCTGTCGAAAAACACAAAAATACATAAAAATTTCATATTAAAAGCACTCATCACTATCCAAAATTCATATTAAAAGCACTCATCACTATCCAAAAACTACAAATAAAGATGCTCCGAAATTAGACGCCAATTTGCGTCAGGCAGTGTGGAATTCCTTTCTCTGGCATTAAAGACACAATAAAATTAACTTAATTGTTCTTTTAACGTACACTCGTGACTCGAATAACAAATAATCCAATCACCTCTACTTTTATCTTAACTTTTTCGTAAATCCGGATTTCTTGACAATTTACTCATACTGGGTTAATGATAACGTTAGCACGCACTTTCGATCCTTACAACTCCGTGACTAATGACGTACTAAGGGAATTGTAGAGAGGATACACAAGTTTTTTCCCTTCCAAATCTAAGCGTCACCGCTCAAAATGTGTTTAAAGCAGATCTTCCAGATCCGAGCTGCTGTGTCATCGAAAATATGATAGAGGGGGTTCTAACACTAAATAACAAAAGCCAATCGGTGCGGCGCTTAGTACACACGGATGCGTGTGTTTGTACGTTTCTCTTCGTTGGAGTGATTTAGCAGCGACTTGGATCCGAAAGGTTCAACCTTGAACTTCAAGTGCTACAGCTTTAAAAATCAGTTCGGATTACGGCTAACCCAATGTGCTGAAGATCAAAAGCCAATTACGATGGTACGCACCATTTCGTAAGAAGTATTAAATTATGAGTATCGAAGCCTCGAGAGTTAACCGCGAGATATTTTTATCCCTGACACGTCCTGTTCATCCTACCATCGTTCTTTTACTTAAAAGAAAATGATGGCAAGGGGAGAATCGTATCCAGCGACTCGCATGAGCGGACTGGTAAAAGGCCCCGCTCTTGGAAATACCGAAAGTTATGAAAGTTTTATGACAGGCCATGAGAGAACGTCGGAAGATGCGGAGAATGAGGGTATATAGTGCGGAGAAAAGGGGAAGGTGGAAGAGAGGGGAAGCGTTTCACGCTGGGCAGGATGGCGATGGGTATCCCACGGACATTTACGGCGAGCCAATTTTTTCGTTTGATTATTCAACGCGCGCGAATGCTCTCTCGGCGATTGCATCTGACGGCCGACCGCGGTCTGAAATTTTTGGAAACGGAAAAAAGCGCGACGGAAATTCGAAAAACCTGTGGTGACCGCAGCCTGAAAAATATAACGCCATTCTCGGAAACGATGATCTTTATTGCTGCGAGCGAAATCGACGCTTCGACCGCTAGTTACGTGGGATTCTTCGAGATCCTCGGATACGCAAACTGTCCGCGATTTGTTATTGCGTTTTGTGAAATGGATCGTTGAGGGGTAGGAGGGGGGGGGAGGAGAGCGTGAGAGAAGCCAGTCGAGAGTAAGGCGGGCGTGGGCGATAAATCAGGACTCGCACGATAATGAAATTCAGCGCTTCGGGCACGGGTGTGCGTCAGTCGAGTTTTATCAAAAGCACCTATTTATCTTTCTTACAAAACAGTTTGAGAACAGTTCGCTCATAAACGACATCGGGCGGAGAGATTCTCGTCCTCGAGTCGCTCCGGCCATCGCCACTCGTGCCGCGAAGCGGAACTGGGACTCTGAGATTGATGGTTTTTCTTTCACCCTTGGAATTATCCAAAAATACTACCGACATTCATAAATTTCACAAAAGTCCTCGGGTTAAGGCCACACGAGAATTCCGTGGATTATAATAATCTAGAGATAATCGTCGATCTTCAGATCCAACCCGACATTGGATTTCATTAAAACTACGATAAAATTATTGCGATAAAACCGAATTACAAATTAACGATGAGACTTACCATAACAGCACATGAGATCTAATGAATATCGTGATAAATACACGTACGATATTATGAAATTGTACGAATATTCGTACGATATCTAAAGTATTCTAGAATATTCATACGATATCCTGCGCTGTTAGAATATAAATTATGAAAGATATTACAAGATCTAAGCTGAAAAATTTGTAATGTTCTTCTATATTATATATAGAATATCAGGATATCGTACGATATTATGATATTGTACGAATATTCGTACGATATCTAGAATATTCTAGAATATTCACACGATATCTTGTGCTGTTAGAATATAAATTATGAAAGATATTACAAGATCTAAGCTAAAAAATTTTTAATTCTTCTATATTATATATAAAATTTCTGAATATTGGACATAAAATTATATATTATTTGTTGAAAAACTAAGCACGTACGGATAGATTCCTAATTCTTCGTCGTAGTTCATGTAATTATCCTTTTATAATTATATACAGTAGTTTCACAAATCAATTGGAAACGAAATCGACGAAATTAAACAAAGGGCGCTAAAACAAGAGAGGAAGTAACACTGAGAGAAATAAAATTAAAAATACTTTCAAGTTTATCATGCCAAAGAGCGACAAAGGGAATCGCTAAAGCTCCAATGGAGTAAAAGAGCAATTCGATTTGCACAATCGAACTTAGATTCTATTCTTTCATCAAGTTTCCTTGCTCTCGTCGTGTCCTCTGTCTCTCTCGTGCCCATAATTTCCTATTGGCTTCCTTTCCGCATCACTGTTATCCGCCGTCTTCGCCAGAGGATACAACATGGTTTAACGAAATTGAGACGTCCAGAAAGCGAAGGAGAAACAAGATAAGTAACGTATCGCGCGACTGAACGGCGACGAGCGATTGACGATAAGTCCTCGACCTTCCGGAGAAATTGCGCGAGTCGCACCGTTTCAATTTGCGTCCGTCAGGACGCTGAAACCATCGTCGTGTGATCGCCCACACGGCATCGTGTAATCACGAACAGCGTTTCTCTCTTTCTCTCTCTCTCTCTCTCTCTCTCTCTCTGAAATAAATAAACGAGTGCGCGCGTAGTCAAAGAACGCCGGCCGGGAATAAAAACAGACGCGCGTTTACGTTATAAATAGATTGCAGAGCTTCAAAACTGATCCCTCTGTCGTGCCTTCGTTATCGTTTGCGCATTGCAAATTTCAGCGAGCTCCGTGCGAGGCCCCCGCCCCGCCGTGCGAAGGGTTACGATAGCAACCGATTTGGTTAGCCGGATGTACAATTCCCCGCGGATTAGTCTTCAAAAGGGTCGCAAGTGTACAAATTAGCGGTGACGGACCGGGTATTCAGGTGTCCATCGGAATACCCGGCGTATAACCGGCTCCCAGTGTACATACACACTAGACGCAACATTCAACGGCGACATTCTCTCGTTGCGAGCCGGCGCAACTCTCCGGAACGGGATTCGGTGCTACGTATGCATCGTATTTAATCCACGTTTTACGCCTCGACGGTCCGTAGCGTGATTCAATTACGTCGTCGGGGGTAGAAGTTGAGGGGGAGGGGAGGGGAGAGGAAGAGTAGGTTCTGTCGGGATCGCTGCCGAGTCTTGTACATACCGAGGATGATGACACCACCTCCTCGTTTAGCATCCCCGTTCCGTGCCTCCAGCATCTACGGACTTCGCAACGAGAGGTTGTTTCCGCGTGCGCTTGCGAGTAAATTAAGGTTCGTTTACACTACGTCGCGACGTAACGATAATAAACTGCGACAATGGTAATCGTGAATCATTGTACGAGGGGACAAGCCGGAATTTTAATTGATCGAGCAACCGTTATTAAGAGAAATCGCAGAGTGGCAAACGTATCCGTTTGACCGTTAATTTCGTTAGTACGGTAAAATGCTCTAACAAAGCGTAATTTATAGCGCAAAGTGAAAACGATTTAATAACACTTACTACAAGTGATAGCTCTCAGTCGCTTATCTTGAAATAAAATTTTACGATTCTTCCCGCGCTATTGTGACTTTGAATTAATTTTAGCGTGGTCGCGCATTACGTCGCACACGTCTTCTCGCGGGAGGATTTCCGCAAAAACAGAGTAAACTTTGCCTCTCGAGGGATGCAGCAGCGCCCGCAGGGTGTGATACAGTGCGGGAGTTACGTAAGAGTGTGCACTGTGTAACAGGCAATCCGGTGCACGCCGGTGGATCGCGGCGGAAAGAAGGTAGCGCAGAACCCCGTCGACTCCCAAAACGCACGTAGCGTCGCCGCGAAAATTTGACAACGCGGCGGCGGAAATTAATTTCCGCAAAGGCGGGGGTGTTAATGCCGGCTGTACCCGGAGTATTATCGCGAGATCCGCCGTGACCTGACTTAGGGCGAGACGCGTCTCACGGTACGGGGCTCACCTCCACACGTACGAACGTACGTAATTGTTCAGAAAGATGCGACAGCACGCGTCGCGAAAATTGAACAACTGCGGGGGTCTAATGTGGCCATTACTTAACGCCGGTGCGGCCGGGACACGTATATAAATACGGAGACACATATGGGACTCTACCAGGTTTAGAGGGAAACCCGGTAACGCAAACTTATAGCTTCGCAAATGCAAAAATATGCGATTTTCACGAAATAAAGTTTGCGCTAACGGAGATTGGAGAAAATTATTATATTATTAAATTATTCATAACAATTTATACCGGCGGATTTAATATGCGCATACATTTAGCAGCCGTTTAATATTTCAATCATTTATGGTGATATACACAAATTATTTATTAATCGTATTAATAAATATAGAATTGGAATAATTTCAAATAGTGGTGTTTTCCCGATTTGAAATATGCACATTTATTTTACAACAAGCGGTATCTTTTTCATTGATCGAGCGTTATTTTTTTTTCCTATTAACGAGATTAATGCGCTATGAATTTTTCGCTGCTACCATATTCTCGTTTCAATAACGAACATTGATGTATATATAGTATGTTGCTGTAAGAATTGGCTCGTTATATGCAGGCATAATGGGCAGTACGTAAATCTGCCCGATATGAATTATTGGAATCATAATATAACAATCATAAGGTCACACGCATGTGCAACGTTGCTGTATATGCATCAACCACGTTATTAATCTCGCGCTATGAGAGGGTAAATACAGCGACCATTACGTCGGCCATGTTTATAGACTACCTAAGGCAATGTTTCCCAACGTGGATGTTGCTGAAACTTGAGATCTTGAAGGCCCCCAAGGGATGCGCAAGCTCTTTGGTGAAGCAACGAAATCATCGTGACATTGTTACGCAACTAAGGAAATATCCATTTCTCGTCCCTATTCGTTGATTAAAGCAATTTAATTCCATTTCTTTTCGCCCGTCGATGCCGAAGGAAGCGCTAGGAATTCCTAAAAGCTCACATTCAACTTAACATTTAAATTATAAGGGAAAAAACGACTAACCGGTAGAAATCGGAGTGCTCAGTAATAATTTCCTAGGTGAATTTATATACAAGTTCTCCTAAATTGCGCGCCGCATGTTTGCCTTTCAAACGCAGCTGATAAGCAGAACTCGAAATGTAATATCGCAAATTAAATTGCTAATCAATTTAACATATATCAACTTAATACCGGTGGGAAAGGAAAGTTTCGACGATGTAAACGCCGCAGAAGAGTAGCAAAGTGACGCGTCTACGCGATACAGTACAGCGTTGACGAAACGTTATTAATATTTACATATTAACAAAGCCGCGCGTTACGGGGGCGCGTTTCCGTATCGCAGTCATGCGATCGCATTTGTTATCCGTGTATATCAATTCACGGCGACGACGTAGCCGGCAAATGTACAGGCTAATAGGTTCAGCGTGTTTGTGGAGCATCTAAGTGTAAATGCAGGTACATTCTCGTGTGCCCGACCGTCCGTACGCTTTGACGCTACCGCTCTTGTGCACCCGCAAACCGGAAACCGAGCGTTGCCCGCGCCGTTGTCGTCATCGGATGGCAGCGTGATAGTAACGATTTCACGCTCCTCGGAGCGTTCGTAACTTGCTTTTTTATCCGCGCCTATCCTCCCGCGGCAAGAATGCAGCGGCGCCGCAGCTATTCCGTCGGAGATGCAGGCCGCACATTTTCTTGCATTCCTGGAGTACCGAATTCGTCTCACTCGCGCAGCGATTTAACTTTGCACCCCTGAACGGTATTCACGTGGATAGAGCAGGGCTCCCTTGTTTCACATACATTTCTCGTGTATATTTTTATGCGTGTGTAAAAATATTATAGACAAATTAGATTTTATCGTTTTAATGAGGAGACTATAGAAACAATGAAAGCGTTTAATGCAAAGTTCTGACAAATTCATACATCTGATGGATGACGTTCTTTATTTTTTTTTGGCACGTTACACGCTTCCACAATATATATCCGTCAATACGATTTATTATGCGACTATATCGGCGCATTAAAAGAGATGTATTTGAAACTGTTGCGACGGGTGCGCGTATCAAAATTGATATTAATCGCGGCTAGATGAATACGAGAAAGGTTCACGATCGATTATCCTGTCTCGTGGTACTCTAACTCCGGAGCGTTTCCGCGTCGCGCGATTTCAAAACGCGAGATAAACGAGCAGCCGTTTCACTTCGCTAGCGCGTGCACGAGAGTGCACGGACGATTTTAACTTTTGCTGTCCAATATCACGGGGGCGGAAAATCCTGGTTGGCGGCGGCGCAGCGGCCGCTCCCGCTGGCCGTTGGAAAAATATAAAAACGTCCATCCGCCGCCTCCCTCCCCCGCTGCGAGGAACGGAGGCAGGTCGAGGGCAGGGAATACCCAGTGGGGTAGAAAAGTCGCGAGGGTAAATTCCTTCGTGCCTCGAAGGTGCATGGGGGAAGAGCGGCGGGCGGTATGGAATTACGAAGTTTAAGATAAAATGGATTCGCGGAATCTGAAATAGAAAATTCCCTAGCTAATACCACGGCAGGATTCTCATTCCCCTCGCATAACCTTCGTCATCCGGGAACGCGCCGCTTTCTTCGTATTCCTGTCGCGGTGGACCGTCTGCCTCCCCTTAGGCAACGGCGCGGGAATAAGAGAAGATAACCGAACGTGAATGAAATCGGTCGCGTGCCTTTCAATCATTCCCATCCCTCCCGCAGTCTTTTAGTCTCGCGATAATGAAGTGCGAAAAGTAGAAATCGCAATTGCCTCCACATGATTTTTCAATCTCGCTCCGTGACGTCAGCTTGAGGACTTAATCACTTCGATTCGCGGCGATCAAGCGATACGTGCGATAAAGACGAAGACGTATCTCGCGGGCTGCCAAGTTTAGCTTTCCACTTCAGCCGCGCACGTGTTCGCGATTCGCCGATAAGACTCATTATATGAGTCACGCGTCTCAACGTTATAAGAAACTAATGTTAAGAGATTGGCTCGATTATTGGCTCATTCGTTGCGATTACGTACCGAGAGAGCTAAAGAAAGCCGAGCGTTGGCGACAGCGTGCTATTTTTAGCTCAATGCCTCTAAGCATAGTCAAAGACGAGGAGACAGTAAGTGAGGTAATCGAAAGGAAGTAATTGTGAAATGAAAGCAAGTACGTTTGTAACGGTAACTACTCGCTTTATGCTGCGCGTCCGTGGAGAGACAAACGGCACTCGTGGCCCGCGATAGTGTTACTTACCAGCTTCCGAACAGGTTGAAAAAGAAAATAGAAGCAACCAATACCGAATGAAATCGAGCGTCTCCGATTTCCTATTTTCCCACCCTATTTCCAGTCAGGCCGTCCACCCGAGAGCCAAGAAACCGCGTTTACTTTCTCTTTTTTTTTTCTTTGTAGAAAAACAAGATGTGAGCTCCATTATTCTTTTTTCTTCTTTCAATAGAAGAGATACCCCGTGAATCATATAAGATTAGTTTTTATTACACTGGCGATATCCTCCTGTCGCGTTTCGACCGATCATAATTTCATTAACCCCCTGTGGTGAGACACATTTTCTCTACCTGACGGATTTCTATGAAATCTTCTATGTTTTTGGGTCGTTGATTATGAATCTGAAATCAGATTTCAAAAATTCAAAATGGCAGATCCAATAAGGCTACCATATAAGAGTAAATTAGACCTTCCCGAAGTTACTGGAACATCTGGTCCATGCGTCGCGATTTTATGAAAATGACTAAAAACACATTTTTGGAAGTTTCAAATCCTTCTTTTTTGAAAATATTATCTAAGAGATAATTTATGAGGCCATATTCGTATTCAACGCATCTTAATTACTAAAGAATGACCCTTTATGACAAAAATGAAATTTGTTATATAATGTAATTTTTATCTTCACACAGTAGACCAGTAATATTTTTATAAAAAATCTAGCGCGTAAAAAATTCTGGAAAAAACATGTATTATATTTTGATACGTGAATAATATTCAATAAAACTTTCAGTCTTTTATCTTAAATAATTTTTAAAAAACCACATTTTTTATAAAAAAATGTTCCTTTTCAATTTTGCTTCTTTATAAATAATTAGAAGTAAACAGTCGGGTATAAAGACCAAGAAAAAAGTAGTAATATTTCATAAAAATGTAAAACCATAATTAGTTTCATTAAACTGTGAGCAGTATATTTTATGGAAAAAAAAGATGAGAAATAAACGTTTCCAATCGAGAAATAAATTTTTCAAAAGTTTAAACTACTGCAAAAATATTATTTTATACTCGAAAAGTGACGCAGTTCCGTAATATTGTTTCTATATGCGAATAAAATATCCTTAATCCTCGACGCGTGCGATTTCGACGTCAATAAAAAAGTTTCCTGCATCGTGCGAGATCCTATCCCATTAATGTTAATTATTAAGCCACCAATATCCAACGGTATGCCATTTTATCGACCTCCGGCCATTACGGCAAGCGATGCAAGACTCTCACACGCCGTCCGATAAGGGCATTATCGATCGTCACCTCCAGAAGTAAGCGTGCGCCCGAGAAATGGTCGCAGATGGAGAAGGTGAGAAAAGATTATCAGTGACGCGCGAGAAAATAAAAGGAGCATCCGGAAATAGAGGCGCGTCGCGTGAGTCCAATGTATAAATTAATGGCATACTTTTGCTGGCCTCGTGTGCACTCGCGGTCTACGCCGAAGTTCGGGAAACGAGAGCGACGAGAGGACGGTTGGGAGAGCCAGGTGAATTATACTACATCCATTCTAGAGAGAGAGAGAGAGAGAGAGAGAGAGAGAGAGCCGCTAACACGCACCCGCCCTTTCCGGTCCGGATGTGCGCACACCCCTTATATAACCGCCACGCTCGAGGTGCTCTCTGCTAATCGGATTTTTGCACTTCTCGCCACAGGAAAATCCCGAAGTCACCGCGGCGAGATTGCCTTTTCATAGATAACGCAGCAACATTCGCGAGAGTAAGACCACTAAAAGTGCAAGCGCGTGAAACACGGCAGGAATATACTGCGCGAGACATTTAAATTCGCTCGGTCATCGTGCGCTCGGAATAATCGATTCCTTTTCATGTTGCTTGGACAATATCTGTAAAGATTATATTGTAAAGAATTCCAAAGGTCAAGCCTGAGAATTGATTACGTTTAGTTTTTCATTAATACGATATTGTGACGTTTGATACAAGTACTTCCTTTGTATTATTATGCCTTCAAATTTTAATTAGAGATTGATATAAAATGTCGCAGTTGTATGCCTTTATTATAATATTTGTACTAAAGTGATTATTAATTTGTGCAATTATATTTTATACTTGTCGGTAACGTCTGTACGTTTTTCACGTACTTTAATACTGTTAATGAATGTAAACGGTAATTTTCTCAAATTAGCTACCTCTAACATCAATTTGATGACAATCCACCACCTAACTCAATCGATCCAATTTTCAAGCGAGTCACTCGTTACGTTCTTGCCGAGTTCTTGGTTTTCTTCCTTTTCTACTCCTACCGGAGCCGTCGATGTCTAATTTAATCGCGGCAATTAAGGCTGGTTCCAACGAAGAAAGTACCGTAACGATTCAGAGGAAATTGAGAAATTAATATTTCTAAGGTGCGGAGGTTACGAGGAGCGTGGCGGCGGAAAGGGGGTCGTAGGAGAATAATTAACAGCCGCTCTATAAAATCCAATCGAAGCTCCGGAAGGTGGAGGGACAGCGAGGAAGAACGAGGAGAAGGGTTACATCAACGACTGCTCCAATGAACAAAGAAGAGACTCAGAAATGCGTCCGGAAGTATATTAATGAATTCATTTGCGCCCTTAGCTTTCTCTCTCATGGCACAAGAATCCTTTGAGGCGATGATGAAACACAAGTTTCGGAGAAAGGATGATGCTCGAGAGTGCACAGGCGCTAAGTGAAATGGTATACAGCTAAGATGCGTAATAAACTTCCAAAGTAAAATTTTGGGAAGAATATTTCGGTTTCGCAAAGATTCCCGATCATATCGAACCGTTGACTCTCCACTAATTATAATAAATTATATTATATTAAATATCGTTTCATTTGGGTTTCTAGATATTCTGGAAAGCATCTAACAATGCAAGACGAATTTATTGGAATTACGTATTACAAACTATCGACATTTTTCTAGCGTAACGACGACTGCGTTATCGACTCTTCCCACCTTTCATTTCCATATCTCTGCTTCAGATGAGCAAGCAAAAGCGTCACCGAAAGGAGCTAGGGAGGAAGAAAAAAGACACAAATGGTGGCTGTCGCCATTCGCTTGCTCTCCTCTCTCGATTTTTGAGAACCAGCCCTCGGCAAGTGTCGTCCAATTTATTTTTTTGCTTATACTGAAGTCAACGAGTATTCTGTCCTTTTGTTTGCCGCCGAGACCTGGTTTCTCTCTCGATTTGTTCAATCTTTTATATATATATATATATATATATATAATACTTTTATATATATATATATATATATATATATCATCTCCTCGCCACACGGCATCTCGATTCTGCCCCGCCCCATCTCATTTTCCGTGAATAATTCCAGCAATAATTATCGATTCGAACAACTGCCGCGAACGTTTTTATGAATCGCTCTATCAACTTCTTACTGCTCTGAGTGGAGCAATAAATAGACTAGTTAATCGAAAGGTTAAGGGTAGAAAAGAATGGCATAATATTTCAACATTTCAACAAAAAAATGTGACGGCATGCGAGGCGCATATAGCAAGGTTTCTATGTGTTTTATTCGTACGAGTTTTCGAGAGAAAAAAAAATACTACATTCCGATTTAGAACTTGTGTTGATTTTTCACAAAGTAGTAATACATCTCGTTTGGCAAAGTTAAAGCGAATATTAGTGTAAATTCCATATTCCGTTGTCTGCGTTTATCTTACTTCCGAGCCTTTAATGAATAATGTCCAAGCCAATAATAGTAAGTACGTTTCGTCGAATTGCAGCAGTTGAGCTTTTATGCAGATCGCACTGGTTCCACATGTCGTGCACACCGTTGGTGCATTGCCCGCGGTGTATCGGTCAATATCAAAGTTCGTTAATTACAGAACAGGGCTTCCCGCAATCGTGTAACTGGATGAAATACCAATTTAATAGTTATACCCTTCTCTCGACCGATCAGCCGTACTAGTGCGTATAGCACGTTTGTATCGCGATAAAATTAATTACAACACGACTCGACCAAATAAACCAAGGCCTTTACATAATATAAGCGCACGTATGCAATTTTAGATGTTAAGATTTATCAATCTCGCAGATTTCAGTCGATTTACTTTTTTTTTCTCATTTTCTTACTTCAACTTATGTTTAAAAGAAATTAATCTATCTTTAAAAAAGAAAACAAACTAATGAATGCAAGGTTTAAACCTTTACAGAAGTTTCTGCAAATCAAATAAATCGTTTTTAATGGAAAATTCTTACGTTTAAAAAATAAATAAAAGTAAGAGAGAGAGAGAGTAAAAAAACGATATGAAGAGCAGAAGAATATGAGTGGAAAAGAACAATAATTCGTGAAAAAAAATTATGCGTTGTTGATTCGTTTATAGTGGTGACCATCTGGCAACTTGTATGTAAGAAAACTCGTAGAGAATGCCATCGCCAGCGCGACATGTCGTGGACGTGTCGGAGGTCAGGTTGGAACGACCCAGCTGGGTAAAGTGCGACGTGGGATATGGCTTTTATAATAAACCCATAATCTGGATGTTCCGCGGGGGAAACGAGGCTTTCAGGACGCCGATCTAGGGGCGGAGGAGCAAGGAGGCACCAGGGTTATCCTTGCTCGCAGAGCGCATCTCTAATGACGGCCTGTGGCATCGCAGAAAGGGTAAAAGGATATAAACATATTACTAGATAACGAGGGACTACCCGCTGGAAAATGCACTATCCCCGTTCGCTTATACCATATGCATATAAGCACTCCGTTTGATTAATCCGAACTGTAAAACTTAAAGGGAGAGGCGATAGAATTTTTTTTAAAAAAAAAGATCGAACGTTCCTTTTATCGTGGCTAAAAGTGCAAATAAATTATTACATTTCGATTAAAAATAGGATAAGGTTGCCGAAATCGCACCACTTTTGACATAAAGGCTTATAACTAAGAAATTATGAGGAATATTTTTTCACTTTCTTACGTCATAATAAAGTACAACAACATTTCTCCTTTCATATTTATTTATTTCAGAATTTTATGCATTGTTATAAATTTTTAAATGACAATTTTTAAGAAGCCTTCAAATAGTGCGATTTAAGCAATTAGTCTCCTAAATCGCACTACAGGTTAATATATTCTTCCTGGGGTAAAGCAACACTTTTTCTGCTAGATTCTTTCTTCTCTAGCAAAATGCATTAGATAAGAATAATTTTATCAATATTGGAGATAAACACCGTAAACTAAATATAATTTCCGCCAATGTCAATCATTTCGATAACTTTTCGTTAATATTGCAATAACATTGGTACATTACGCTAATTATAGTTATAATGTATGCTCTGTATGATTATTATATTTGATTTTGTATATATAATTACGATCAAAGCAATAGTGCAATTTAGGAGACTAAAGCATTTTGTAAAACTTTATTTATTTAATTTACAAATAAGAACACAAAGTTATTTAAACTTTGTTAATCTAGTAATTTTAATAATATTTTAATCATTATAAATTGTGAAAATTTAAATTATTTATTTTACCTCTTTTGTAATCAAGCTACGAAATGCGTTGAAAAATAGCAACAAAGTTACGATGTTTCTATAAATAATAATAACAAAATTTCTATGTTTCTTAACGTGTTGAGTTCAATGAAGGATGATGATAATGTTATGTAGTTCCCAAATAATTTCACAAAAAGTGTACAAGTACTGTGGTTGAGTTTATACGCGAGTTGGTGCGATATCGGCAACCTTACCCTACATTCAATCGTACAGATAATGACGCTAACAATATTTTGAGATAAAACAGAGTGTCACAAATTATATTTTTCATCACTCCCAATCCATCGAATTTACGATTTGAAAAACGCGTGAAAACTTACTCGCTGCACGTACACGCTTCGATACACATTGTAGAATAGAGCGCGCGATATCCGCCTTGTTCTCCGACATGTTTCGACACTGCGGGATTGGCAGGGCGCGGACGAGGGGGGAGGCCACGGTCTGGCGTGGACATAAATTAGGTGGAAATCTCCGGCAAACTAATTATCGATGCAAGCCCGACGCAAGCACGCCTCGCACCGGCACTCGATAATACGTGTACGGCTGCAAGCTACACGACGGGGGATTCGTGATCTCTCGGCGCCTGTTGTTGATAGCGGACTTGTCAACGCGCGAGTCCCCGTTAAACGCCGCGGAAGACGCCGAGACCGATAAGACGGTAGACGCGATAACGAAGTGGGTCATCATTTTGACGGGAAAACGCGTGCGTTTCAGATGCGTTCAAATCGAGGTACAGACCTGTCAATGGAACGGCGCGATACATTCAGCACAATACGACACGAGCGAGCGAAGTCTCATTGCAATTTTGACGATTGTCGTATTCCGAAGACGATCAATAACGAAGAAAGGAGCTTTTCCGCGAGAGTCACGCGCGCCGCGCGTTCGCATTAACATGGTAACCTCGATGAAAAATGAACGGACGGAACAGAAAAGAGTGAAATAACGACTATAATATGATCGTAAAAATGTTGAAAGAACGAGAGAGCGAGATGTATCACCAACTCGTCATTCACTTATCATGCGGGGCTGGGGGGGGGGGGGTTCTTTCCGTAAGAGTGGCGGTTTCTCTTTATTCTACGCCCCTCTGTTAGATCCCTTCTTTTCTTATCACTACACAATGTCTAGTAATGATTTTCTTGTTCCCCTGAGTAGAATAAAAATTAACTGTCGTCTCGCAATCCAACCTCATGGATCTAGTCGGAGTTGGTGTTAGTGAGCCAACCACGTAACACCGAGCCCCATTAGCTGTCGCTAATCATTCCGCTAATCTATCTTGCCGATCCCTTTTCTCCCTTCCGCTCCCGGCTCCACACCACCACCGTCATCCCCAAAGCCCGTCACCGTCGTTCCCTGCTCCCGCGCAACTGGTTTAAAGATAACAAATGTCGGGCGTTTAGGGGCCGCGATTACGACGAGCCATTCGTTTCGCGCAGCAGGCTAGTCGGTACCCCTCCCTTTCCCCGCCCTCTATCTCCGGTCCGAGGGAACTGGAAACCGCACTCTAAAACCTCCCCGCTGTTCGTTTCGGCTACAACGTTCCTTGTACACCCTAAACGCCGTTGATGACGTCGTTACGTCAGCGTGTCGCTGGAACCCTACCGTTGTGTAATGATGACTCGGGCAGCTTACCTTCCCCGTCGTCCCATCCGTGGATTTGTTAAGGGCTCGATCCTATTTAGCCCTCCCCCCCCCCTCCCTTTTCACGGAAAATCATGAAAAATATCGTCCACTTTGGACTGATCTAAGGACGGACCGGATTCTCTTTTCGGCCTCGAGGAGAAAATAATCAGATTCCGAGAAATGCGTCCACTTTTTCGAAACCGGTTCGCTCTTTCTCTCTCTTTCTCCCCATGACGTAATAGATTCCTGGGTGCCTTCCCAGAAATTGAAACTTAATCATAAATCCCCTCATTCGAAACGTTGTTCGTCGGCGAAATTCAACGTCGCGACGGAAAGGTCGCAAACTAAATCGTCTCTGCGCTTTTCTCAGATACGTTTATTCTTTTTAAGGTGTCGCGCAAAAAAACATGTAGATATCGCGCCGATTGCATCCATTTCAACGAGGGCAACGAGGGAGTCGCTACTTGGAAAATCGGCGGGCGAGCGTCTTCCGCTTTGTCGAAAGGGAAGAAACGCGACACTTTTCCAGTGGCATTAAACTTGCAAACGACACGGATATAAATATCTGCTTTACTGCAGCCGTTTAAATTATGATTTCCAATGATTTCCGCGACGTTGTTCGTATAAACTTTGAGTTTCCATCCCCGCATCGAGCCGCAACGCGTTTAATGCATTTCTACAAGCGTCATTCTACGTAGCGAGCAAGTTCCACGGAGTTTCGCGCGGACGCAAGTTCGCACTTCAACTTCCAGCGAGTTCGCGCCCCTATCTGCAGCCGAGCAGCCGCCCTTCGCAACGAACGGACCAATTCGGTGCCTTAGCGTCCGGACGCGTGGGGCACGAAACTAAGCGAAACATCTTCGCACTGACTGCCGCGTTATGCCCGACCCGTGGAGCACGCCACCAGATTAACTCGCTTGTAATCCCCCTCCTGCCATTAGCGCTCACCACCTACTTTGGCTCATTCAGCGCTCCTTCATCGCGCAGTCAATGAATACGAAATGCCAAGTACGACGCGACTATCATCCTCTATCCCGCCCTCTCGACCCGACGGCGCGGCGCGACGACCAGAAAATGAGTCCATTGTTATATCCGTATGACGGTTTAGCATATGGTATCTCGCGACACGCACATCATCGTCAGCCGTATCGTGATTTATTAATTGAGCTCTCTCTCACACACACACACACACACACACACACACACACACACACACACTCGGTATCTCTTCAGTGAGCGCGTCCGCGTCGTCACTTGGACTCGTAACTCGTTTCGTTCGTCTTTCACTCGTAATCGCAGCTAAAAACGGCTGCAGCGCTCGATTTGTGAGATACTTTACATTCCCGCAAATTTTTCGAATTTACGAGTCCCCGAACTTCCGCACGAGTTCCATGCTAGCCCGTAAATTGCCTGACGTTCGATAGAAAGAGTATCACGTGGCTCGCCTATCAATTTTTATCCTGCCTCCTCCCTCCATCGCATCCCACCTCGTACGTATGTGTGCACCATATTCGTCGTACGTGCTGCGCCATATGTAACGCATGCATACGCATACAAGTCCGAGTGTTTCTCTTGTTTCTACCGCCGCTTTTAGTTTCCTCGCTCCGACCGTCACTCCGGTCGCGGACAATCCTCGCAGTCGGAGTGTTACCGGATTACAATGTTTGTCGTGGACTGTGTAAACTTCCGCGTAGTTCTGCGCGGCTGTCCTCCCGCATATAACGCAGCTACGCGCGCACGCAACGCACGCAACGTACGTGTCGCCACCGAATTGTGTGCAGCGCGTATGGCGTTCGCACGCGCGTAGATAGCGCGCCTCCAGGGATTCCATGTTGGAACAATACAAACATTGGCTCGAATGGCAACGATGTTGCGAATTAAAACAAAAATGCGTGCGATTTCCGGCGAAAACTTCGAAATGAATGTTCGGAGTCGTAGCCTCGGCGTGCAAATTGCCGGGAATGGTAAACGCGCGTTCTCTCTCTCCCCATACCTCTTCCCTCACACATTTTTCGCTTGCACTTTTTTTTGGCATGTAGATTGACCGCGAATGCACGGCGATATGTGCCCGCTGCCGCTTTTTTTCCCCCCTCGATGCCGACAATGCCATTTCGCGGTGATTAAATCGTACTCTGATCGAACTACCTTGACACGTCAATTGACTAAAAAAGATGGTGAGCGTCGAGAATTTACAAAATTCTTCTCAAAAGTATGCGAATGCTATTCATTCGTGACATTTAAATAATGACTTGAGCGTTAAAGGATTAATACTTTCGCGAAATTGGCAGAACGAGCATGCCACGAGGAAATCGATGAATTGAAAATGTCGCTGATACAACATAATACCAGTAAAAGTTGCGCTCCTGTTAATTATTAATTTACTGTCGCCGACGGTACGTAGCATCGCGGCTCGCATGCTTTACGAGCACCAATAATGCGGCGGCCTCCTTCAGCAGTTAAACCGAACTCCAACGGCTATAACGACGCAACAACCACGTACAACGGTCGTCATGTGCAGTTGGCGGGAAAGATAGAGAGCAGTTAGACCGTTGGAACTAAGGCGGGCAGCATACACACCAGAGCGCGAGGTGGCGAAACTTGACGAAAGTTGAAACACTTGCTAATGAGCGGTACACATTACGACGACGCAGAATGCGTCGTTCTCGCGCCACCGGATCTCCAGCGGCAGCTACCCATTATTGCGAAGCGAGACTTCCGGGTGGCTCTACTACGTGTGCCCCGAGTTTCGCATTGACCGAATCACAAAGTAGTCCCGCCAACCGAGACGCATCCGGCTGATGCATCCGGGATTAACCGGCAGGATTCGCAAGGCTCGGTTATCTCGACGTTAATCGATCCAAGGAGGAATTCTGATTAGCTCGTAGAGCTTTGAGATGTTTGGATAAGTCATTTGCAGTTTAGTCAACAACGATAGTCTAATGTTTGAGATGTGCTAGGCGCGCAAAGCGCATTGTGTCGACGATATGAGATAATATTACGTGCGCCAGAAACCAATTGGCTATACGGGCCGTTCATGCGACATCGCTGAAATGCTTAATGGATTTCTGAAATCGATACGTTAGATCGCAACGGGGCGATTTCACAAATATATCAGTTTTTATATCGGCCTGTACGAAATCCTTATTCAATTATGCAATTGAATTTATGTCAATAAAGATTATGAATAGCTACACTGTGCGAGTCTTGATAATGTCCGGAGTATTATTTATCGGTCGTAGTTGGGAGACAATAAATTACGAGCTGCATGGTACGAAATAAGGACGAGTGTTCCAAGAGATATTCTAAATGACGTGCAATATACTTGACCTTAATGAGGGTCTTTCTTATGAGGCTCGCAAACTATCGATAAACTCTTCAGGTTGACTGAAGTATCAATTTCAAGAGACTACCGATTATATCCTTGAGGTAGTTACAGTCTAGTCTGGGAACTAGCCTAATGTTCTCGAGAACTCATGTTAGTATCGTAACCGAATAATGCCCAATTAGAGGCCGCCTTATGAGCCGCATGTTAACAACACTTTACACAAGACTTTCCCAATTGCTGGGAAGCTGGTTTGTTCACATTAAAAGTTCACACGTTTAATCAAGGCAACGATGAGATTCTTGCGAATTACTCGTCGAACTCAGACTCAATTCAATTCTGCTCTCGCAGCTCTCACGAATAGCAAGGCTTTCAACTCGTATTAAGGTAAAAGCGGAACCAACAATCCACCGGCAGACATCTACAGCCGGGAATGTCATCGGGAGAACGGCCAACGACGAATCGAGTAAGGATGCAGATTAGTGCGAGTTGACGCACAGAATGCTTAACGAAGACACCCTCTCTCACCCATGCCAGTGTCCTGGATCGAGTCCGTGAGTAACCTGTCGGGCCCTTTCAAAGCTTCCGATTCCCGGATTACAGACTTCCGATTGAATTACCACGAGGACTGCCCTCTCGGTAAGACGACCGCGCGAAATATCGATCTCGTCGAGCTCGGTACGCGCGCCTTAGATTTTCGATCATATGCCGAGAATAGTCGCGATGCCGCTAAAGAACGGATAGCACACGTGTATTGATCGAAAATACGGTTACTCCATTTACCAAATTTTAATGCACTTAGTGGGTTATACGAGCACTGTATTGCTCAAATTGCCTTATATAATACATTCCTGCAAGAATTCAATAGAAAGACTATTTTCGAAATCAATTTCTTTCTCTTCTTATATAGCTTTTCATATAAAAGTCTGTTAAGGACATTTTGATTCTACGATATCAGAAAAAAAGTTATCAAAATTTTAAAACTGCTGGCTACTCAGATTCCTTTTTTTTCTGCTCTGTTCGAGAGTCAGCGGGGTCAGCGCGAGTACGACGATGTCGGATAGGCAGGAAAGGAAATCTAACTCGCCGAGCCTGATTCTAACACAAAATATTGTCTTTAACCTTGTTTTAATCTTCGCAAATCATTACACATTTTGCAATCAATCACACATGGGGTTTCTCAGGTCTAATTGAAAACACACCGGTGTAAAGTTAGCGCCCAACTTTATAAGAAATAAAAATGCTTAATACAGATTGATTGTACTTTGTTTGTACCCAATTGTACCACTTTTCCTTTCGATTGTACTTCGAGGGATAAAGAAATATTAGGGGATGAAGAAATAGCCAGCGCCCGACTAACAGATTTTTTAATTTTGTTTATGCCATTCGAAAGAGCATCGTTTGTATCCGTGTGTACCTCTTTTGTTTTCGTTTGTACCTCAAAGGGTTTGGAGATACAGTGCTTTTTAGTTTTACCAACCCTACCAGCGAGAATTAAGTCATTTTAAAAGATATCGAAAAACGGCCAACGGCATTCGAAAGAGCGTCGTTTATACTCGTTTGTACCTCTTTTGTTTTCGTTTGTACCTCAAGGGATTCGGACATAAAAAAAATTGAAAAGCGTAAAACTGAAAAGCGCTGTATCTTCGAACCCTTCCAGGGTACAAACAAAAACAAAAGTAGTACAAACGGGTACACACGATTCTCTTTCGAATGCCGTTGGTCGTTTTTCGATATCTTATAAAATGGTTAAGCTCTCGGTGGAAGGGGGGGAAGTAAAACTGAAAAAACGCTGTATCTCCGCACCCCTTGAGGTACAAACGAAAACAAAAAAGGTACAAACGGATACAATGCTCTTTCGAATAAACAAAATTTAAAAATCTGTTAGTTGAGCGCTGGCCATTTTTTCACCCCCTTATAACATGTTACTCCTTGAGGTACAAACAAAAAAAAAAAATGGTACAAACAAAGTACAATCAATATGTATTAAGCATTTTTGTTTTTTATAAAGTTGGGCGCTAACATTACACCGGTTGAAAACACAAATATTTTTTAAAAAACACAGCGCCAGCGCAGTGTCCCTGAATAATAAAAAGAAAAAAATAATAATATATTGCACTTATAAAATACTTGAGCTAAATAAAAGCCAGCACTAAATAGGACCCACTTTTAAATTTACCACTTAAAAACTTGTTTTTTAAGTGATAAAATAGCTTACCTAGAATCTATGCTTACAAGATGTGTTTAGGAAGTAGGTACAGAAGGGCTAGAAAATTAAAATCGGCAGTAATAAATTTATTTGTTGTAATAAAAACTTGTGAAGAGGATAAATTAGTTGTTTTTATTAAAAAAAAACAACTGTAATGTTTAGTAAGTATACATTATGATTTATTATAACATGTTATATTATTCAATTTCTTAATAGAAAGTAAAATATGAAAACAAATACATACCGATTTTTTGGAATAAGTATTTTTATAAATAATATACGTACTAAATAAGGCCCATTTATATATTTATTGTTATGGCCATTGTCATTTTTTTTATTATAAGTAACTAGCAACAGAGGATAATGATTTTCAATGATACTATGAACTCTTGAAAAGCTAAAATTGCACTCAAATGGCCAATAATCTCCAGAAGCTAAAAATTAAAGTTAATTGTAGTGTTTAACAGTAGAGTAGATCCAAAGGGATTTTACTTTTGTGACTAATAATCATCTTAAAAGTGAATTAGAAGCTAATTCACTTTTAGTTCCTTTGTTATTTTCAATTATTTTTTATATGGGCTTTATTAAAAACATAAGTATTTAATAAGGCCCAATGTCAGAATTAAAAAAAAAATGCTTTTCGTTTGTTTACAAATGTTTTATATGAAAGAGCATTTTATTTTTGTGAGTGATTGAAATAAATACTTTATTCTCACCAAGTTTATTTTAATATCTCCATAAACAGAATTTGCAAAAAAAAAAACAAGTTACGTGGATCTTATTCGGTCCAAGTACCTTACTGAAGTACGAAGGATTTTTATTTCAAGATCTTGTGGACCCCACGTGACTGAACTTTTGACTTTTATCCACGTGTCTTACGGAAGGTTCAAGACCTCAGAAGTACTTCTGTTCTTTTTACAAATAAAATTCAGTTTAGCTCAACGAGTTGGCTTTTTAGAATATCAGGACACGACGCGCCGATTCCGGACGTTTCGATTGCACAGAAACGACTTCTCAAGCTTGGGCGAGAAAGGCGAATTTGCGGCAGACTGTCTCAATTCTCAATTTGCGGCGGTAACGACTGCAGAGGGAGAGAAGAGACGCGACCGGCACCTTTATCGGCGCGATAAAATAAAGCCTCTCATTTTCGCCGCCAATGAAATTGTGACAGTCCGCAAATTTTAAGGTGACCCCAGAATGCCGAGAATGATTGGCAGCTGAGAGGCTGCCTTATCGCATCGTAAGTCGCTTACTAGAGATCTTGTAATAAAAGTGTTACGACAGTGTAAACCAAAAATGGATAGAGAGAGATAACTATATTTGATTTCTTTCTCGCATGAATGCATGAAAGCATCTCTCTTATAGCTGTCTGTCTTCTCCTTTTCTCCTCTTTGATTTTTCGAAAGTGTACGAAAATATCCAAAGTGTACCGAATGCATCATGGACCAATCAAAAGACTGGATCTGACTGTTGCAACTCCGATTACAGAACCTATAGCGTTTACAATACGCGCTTGGATGTCAGCGAAAGCGATTGTGTGTGTGTATGTGTGTGTCTATAATATGGTGTGTCTATAATATTCGAATGTCAAACAACGCAAATTGTTACTTTGCAGAAACAGCGAGTCTCCGTATTTTCCTCGAACCTATATTTTACACACAAGATAATTAAACCACTAATTTTTGCGATAATGACCACGATTCGCGATAGATTACCCCAAACATATTCAACGATAACTTTGATCGTGAATCACAATTTTGACTCTGAAATCAGTGAAAGACAAAATAATGATGAATAATCTGGCTTATAATGATGTATGCAGCGAAAATAATACATTTTGCTGCAGTTTTGGGTAAGTGACTTTTAACCGAGTAAGTGGATCGAAATGAACTTTTGTACAAATATTTATTGGAGTTTTATTAGTAATGTTTATTATTATTTAAAATTATACGTAAAAAATTTAATTCGTAAAGCTACTTTCTGATCAAGTTTGCAAGTAGTACTGCAAAATGTAATCTTATATAAGATTCAAGACAAATAAAAGATAAAATAATTTTTGAACCAAAAGAATTATGTTAAATTTTTTACTTAAATACTGAAACGTAATAATAGAACAATCTAAGAATTTTTTAAATTTTGATAATACTCTGAGATGTGATACATACATTCTTAAGCGCATTCTATGTTTAAATTTCCAAAATTAGAAATAGAAAATAAGAATAATCAAAGGAATAAATAAGACTGCAATTAAAATTAACTGATGGCAGTGTTGTTATAGAGCAAAAATAATAATAGAAAAACATATGAAAAGTTAAAAACGCTATTATTTATTTATATGACTACTTTGAAGACTTTTACTTTTTAAATATTCTTTTAATTATTATTCAAATATTTACTTTATTTACTTTTTAAACTACATAATTTTCAAAATTTGTCTAATTGACCTTAATTCAATTAATCTCAATTTAATCGTTTAAAATATCAAAAATTAATTATCACAAATGCTTCGATTACTATTTAGACACTTTATTATCTTCATTATCCGGCTGGACGACATTCAACGTGCAATCAAGACGCGCCTGCATTTGCTAATGGTACAAGACAAAGCGATCTGCCATTGTAGTTCGCGTTTGAAAGCCAGGAGACTATTTCGAACGATATCGATTATTTTAAAGCGCGCATAGATATCGGTGATTCCTCAGGAAATTATCTCGCGCCATCGAAAGCGCGCACCCGGCACGGATTTGAAGCGGCCCGGCCGTTGCCTCGCCTCGACAGAGAAAAGGCGGCGCGTGCATAGAGATCCCGGCCCCATTGTTCCATCGTATACAAGGCTGTAAATGTAACGATAACGCAGCATTACTTGGAGAACAAAAGTGTCAGGGACGAGGACGTTAGACGATGAAGCGGGAACGGGATACGAAGGGAGAACGAGTGTCCTCGCGGTGTATCCGCCTTTTAAACGCGTCCTTTATAGCTTTATAATCGATGCAATTGTCGATGCGCAGTTACGGAGAAAGAAAGCAAGAGAGAGAGAGAGAGAGAGAGAGAAATGAAAACTCGAATAAAGTACAAATAATCACAGTTTCTCAGAGTTATTGCGAGTGTACTTTGCATACCAACGCAGGAGCGACCGAAAGGAAAGAAGTTGCGACGATGCTATTCCATCGACATTCTCATCCCTATAACGATTCATGTTTGGCTGCATCCGCATGTGCGCATATTTCCACGATGAATCTCAAATCTAATCAAACTTGTGCCGTGCAATACCATAGAAAGACATATATTTTTTAATATAAAGACATATATTTTTTTTTAAGCGACCAATACATTGCAATTTCTGAATCTTTTTTTTACCATTTACTTAATTTAAAAAATCCTCAATGGTTCGAAAAATAGAAAATAAAATGATGAAAAAAAATCACCTGCAAATAGAATATCTCGCCGCTGTCGTTTTGGAATTTTTGGAGCATGTTACTATCAAAATTTGAATTGGAATTGTATGTGGCTCAATTTCCTCACTTCAAATATACGAATTTTATTAAAACCGTAAATTTGATTCGAGTCGTTCGTCATATTTGCGGTATGTATCCGCGACTCGGCAAGTATCCACAAGCGCTTCTAGCAGGCAAATCTTATCGTTACGTGCACGTGCTAGCTCCAACGTGGATTCAACCGGCACGGAGAACATTATTCAGAGGGCGAGAGGACGAGTGGCTTTATTAGAATGTACTCGGAGCTTTAGTACGCGTCCCCGCCTCCGAGTGCTTCCATTGTCCCCCGCGGGAGTCGGCGGGCAAAGGAGCTTGCTAATATGTTCGTAGGTTGCCCAAATATTCGACCTCTTGTTTGTGTTGGAAGCGTTCCCCGACTTGCCGAGAGTCTCGTTCGACGATACGGGAATCTCATTCGGCCGACCCCTGATCTCGTTAATATCAATGCGATTGTCTAGAACGTTCTTTTGATTATCATAAATGTATTATAAGCGCCCTTGAGCGAAAAGCTTTTTCAAGCGAACTATTTTAGGGTTGAAATAAACGTTTTGGAAACGTGAATTCCGTGAAATCTGCGAATTTATCCAATCCATGTAAAAACTTTTGTACTAAAAATTTTTTCACGATATTTATTTTACGTTCTTCCAATGTTCAAATTTTTTTTTTTTTTTTAGAAAAACTCAGCTTTTCGAAATATTTTTGATAATCTCTGGTATGTCTAACGCAATAACGCTCGTTTCGTCTACCATTCGCATCTCTCGAAGAGACAAGCCTGTACATTACGCTAGCTGCTGTCTCTTTCGTTGTGTGATTCCCGTTTAATTATCCCCATTTCCGTTAGCGCGAAGTTTGGAATTCGCACCGCAGGGTGCGAAACTTCGGACGTAAATCCGATACATATCGGAAGAGTGCGATAATGAAATCCGCCGCCGCGCACCACGACAATTCCCTGCCGGTCTCTTCGCAAAACGCCCGCCTTTAATGTTCCAAAATGAAAGGATTCGCACGAATATGCTACATATTTCTCGAATCATTATTCGAGAATGTGACCTCCGGGAATTTCGGAGATTCTTGTGGAAAACATTCGTTCTGTGAGTATGCACTCTTTGAAAATGGCTCTCCGCGGATACGATAATGGCACGGCACAAGCCGATCGATTTTAACGACTTTAATATAAGTCGATGCGCCTTCAACTTGTTATATCTAAGCTCCCGTACCCCAGTATTGTCATCGTAACAGAACGCTTTCTCTCAGCGGTTTGCTCGATAGAATCGAAAAATAATATATAATCTCTTTACAATTCTACAAATATACAAATCTTTCATGGAATAAATTTCGTAAACGCATGCATGCATAGAAGGGAAGTAATAACGTCTAATATCATATGTACTATAATTAAAGTGTGCTTATATACAGAAGAGGGTAATGCGGTGAGCACCCACTTTCACTTTATTGAATAACTTTGTTAATAATCAATGTTTTATATTAAAACTTGAACGATATTCGTTAAAATGTTGTTTAACAGATTCTAAACTCAAAGTAAAGTAATAATGCATCGATTATGCGGTGCGTTACATTTTTATAAATCACTTAGAACGCGATTAAAAATGTAACGCATAATCGATGGAAGAAAAAAAAGTGGTGGTAATGTATGGCAAGCTTATAAGTAATTTTTAAAAATTAATTTAGTTTAAAAAATACACAATATTTTTCTTTAAAATTACATATTTTTTATTTTCTCTATCGTTAAAAATTTTTTCGATTTGAAAATTTCGTGCATTCAGAAATTTTAGAGATACAGTTAAAAATATTATTTTATCCATGTCCAACATTAAGCGTAAAATAATAGCTCTAATGTTTCTGAACACCGCTCTCTACAGTAATAATCGATTTATCGAAGAAATATTTCGATATAAAAATTTCGCTTAAAAAACCGTAACAAAATTCCATGTTATTGTTTAACTTTGCATAACTTAAAATAAACATAGCCGAATAAAAAGTTAAATAACAAAGAAAAAAAAACATTCGAGTGTACACACATTCGTGTAATAACACGCTCAAGTGTAAAAACAATGAGGAAGTACGTGTAATTAAGTGCTAAAATATATCTTGAAAAAGTATAGAAGTGCTCAAAAGTAAAAATGAATAATGCTATCAGCAATTGTTAGAATTCGTCACTTAATAATAGCCGTAACGTTCACGTCAGCCATAATACCCTTTTCTCCTCTACTATAAAATATATCACAGTTCTGCATTAAGAATAAAAGTGTAAGAAACTCTGATCGGTTTGCCTGCAGGACTAAAATTATCTAATATTATTATCCTGAATAAGTACAGCTTTGGCCACGAAAATATCGCAAAGACGTCGCAAATTCCACAAAGTCGTCTTTTTCAGTAAAAGAAGAAACTTCCATTACTCTCAAGAAGAAAAGCCACGGCGTAGGCCATCGCTCCCGACGAATAAAGAAGTTTGGTTCGAATGTTTCCTAGTCTTTGCCACGAGCTGACGAGAAATTCGAGAGGCAATCCCATTTGCGTCCTCCAATCCCTCCCCCTTTCGTCCCAACTTAGCATCCACCCTGCCTTTCTCTTTTTCTCACGCTCGTGCTCGTCTGCTTTATCTCTCCTCGCCTTCCCAGCAACTCGAACGCGAGAGGGGAGGCCATGATACTGATGACAGTTTTTACCAAGTTCTTTGAAAACCTAGCTCAGCCTCGCATCACCTCTTCAGCAATCTGTTGAACCGGATTATAGCGTGCGCGTCTTCCTAGTTTCGGTCGACAACGTGAACAACGACGGCGGGACGACATCAACGTGACAAGATGAAGAAACGTCGGCGAAGGAACGCGCGGAGAGTCACTTTGAAATCGGCATTTCGTCGACAAGACGCGAGTTCTTTTTCTTTTACCGCGATCCGATGTTCCGAATATATTTCGTCACGGTGTCTTGTCGGATTTCTTTTTTTTTTTTTACACGAGCGTAGGCGAGCGTAAGCGAAAAACGTAATGATGACGAAATAAATGAGGTGGCCGAGCGAGAACTGAAGAGATCATGCCTCGATTATCTTCCGTTTTTATCCGCAACTTCCATTCCCGGACTGCACAACGAAGTTTCCAGACGGAGATTATCCCGTTGACTTGAGTTATCATAATTCTTGAGTAACGTGATACTTCGGATTATGCAACAGCTCGCCTCGTTACATTATTTATCTTAACTCGCGCGAAAGTGCAGACTTCAAAAGTAATTTAACAATAATTAATAATAATAATAATAATAATTTAACAATAATTTAAAACATATATTCTATTTGAAATTATATCACTAGAAATAGCTGCGTCTCCGCTTTGAAAATCCGCCATCCACTTTATTTAATTAAGATCTTCCGTAATATAAGATCTTCCGCTTATCTGTTAATTGCGCACTTACTGTGCCATGTTGTAACTTTACAGTTACGGATTCAAGAAAGAGGTAAAAAGAGATCAAGAAAGGAAGATAGAAAAGGGCAGGCCACTCTTTTGAACTTAAGGAATCTTCAGAAGGTCCGTGAAAAGGCCGGCGGAAGTACAAGTGGCACCATTAAGGAAAGAAGGGCTCTTCTCTATTTCGCTTGCGTACGAGTGTGCACGTGTCCGTACACACACGTACGCAGAATGTGCCATTATATATAATATATTTAATGTATATATATATATTTTTTTTTATTGCCAAAGTTAGCGAAACTTTAATCTCCGTTCTCTCGATTTTCTCCGATTTTTTGATGAAGCGACATTAATGAAAACTCCCTTCTGTAACGATTGAAACATTGAGCCTTTCATCAACGCGAGCAACTTCGTAAATGCTACTCTTAACATTTCTGACAGATAAAATAAATTCCTTTATGCCAGAATTCTCACCATTTAACATTTTTTTTTTCCTGGCGAATGCCAGTTTTTGATAAATATATTCATACTAAAAGTGCGTTCAGATTATCACAAAACTAAGTATCTTGATCGTTAAAGAGTACTTTTTATAATTTATGTCTTTAATATTTTCTACCACGTGATAGCAATTTCAGAGCATTTCATATAAAATATGAGTACAACGAATTAATATCACAAGTTAAACAGATTAATCTGTTTCAGCAAAAACGTTTAGGTAACTGAATTAATCTCGTGTGTACTACTACCTGTAAACATACATATATCTTGATAGTACAAGCTTGTGTGTGGTTCGCCAAAGCACAAAGTGTGTAAAGCGAAATGAAACTAACTAAAATCAGTAGTGCTGCATAATACGTAAAAGCGGTTCTCCAAAGTTGGCGCGATCCCGACGTCTCTTGCGTTGGCCTATGGTAAACTTTCAAGGGATAGTTCGAAGTGATGTTCTATAGAAACCTCTCTGGATAATACATTGTAATAATTATCATCTTCCACCATGTGATCGAGATTTTTCTCTTCTCTTATTACGTCCCTCTTTTTATACGTCAATTTTTATTTTCATCGAACGCATAAATGTGATTGCGAAAATAACAAGGTATACGCGTATTACTTCAACATATTGTGTCTCATTATGGTATGTAAAATACATAAAATAAATCTTTGCATTAGTAGATTTACCGATGATAAAATTATTTGTTTTTACGTAATTGGTAATCCCAATTAATTAATTAACAATTTTGATTAATAAAGATACAATATTTACACAAAGAGATCTGTGTTCGTACGCGTTACAGTTTTCGTGCTTTTGGACTAGGAGCATCAGGATGATTCGATTGTACAGTATTAGGACCATGTGTTTCGACCGTGATGTTTACCATTCTCAATTAATTATTCCCTGGGACACTTTTATTTACTAATGAATAGTGTAGTAAACGAATGAACTGCGAGATCAAGATTCGATTGCATTAATATTAATTTGGCTCTAAGCGAGACTCAAATATGTGTCTGTCTTTATTTATTTTGAAAGAAAGGTAAAGACGGATACATGCTTAAGCCTCGTTTAAAGTCCAAATGACGTTGCAACTGAGTTTAAGGGCTAGTTTCCCAATCTCCGGTTAATTTAATCAGTTAACATTTATATTGGAACTAACCTATCGCATTTGTCGTTAAATACATAGAATTGACCAGAAATAACCAATCACAGTTGACACTTAAGCGGTTAATTAAGTTAACCGGAGGTTGTGAAATTAAGCCTAAAGATTAGGGTTAATTTCAACCCCCAGGAACGAAACGAGGGATCGGCCTTAAAGATCGGCCATACTCCATGGCAAAGTTTTGTGAATGATACGAGGGAGTAGCATTCCTTTGGGATAGTCGCGGTACATTCCGACGCCTATAATAATTATGATATTCAGTCACGGGATGAGTTTCGTCCCCTTCGTTGATCCACACTCTTGCCTCCCCCATGCCCGATTGTGCCCCCTATCATACTACCAATGATCTCTCTTTCTCTCTTTCGCCCTGTAAGCCCGACGTAGCCCACATACGCCCACCCTCGTCGCCAACAACCCCCCCGCGCTCTCTCGGCTCCCCCCCAGGGGGTTGGGGCGCGGCCGTGTTTGCTCTATCGACCGCCGACGATCCGCGAAGTTAGCCGAACGCAACCGAGCGCCTTCGTGGAGGCGCACACCGCGTATCTCTTCGTTCGCGTGCCACCCTCTCTTCAGGAAGAGAGTAGCTATCCCCTTCTCGACCTATCCTCATCCCTTTCTTCCTTACGGTGTATCACGCTCGCCGCGCCGCGCCGCGTTGCGTTCTCGTTCGTGTCTCACGTTCGTGCCTCTCGGCAGCCACTGTAGAGTTCGAAAGAGAGCAAAAGGCAGCGGTCGCAAGGCACTTCGACTTTTCGAAATCGTCGTGCACGATGGACGGGGGATAAGAGAATGCGATGGGATTGCGATCGAAAGCTCTCGCCGAAAGTCGCGACCACCGACCTCCTAATTCAGCTTACGTATGGCGACTGAGCGTTCGGTGGGTCGCGATAAAGTTTAAATCTCGACGAACCAAGCGCACTTCTTTTACACCGGACGTGCGTCGAAATCCGTGAAAATTGAAAAATCCGATTTGTTCCCCCACCCCTCCTCAACGATCGGCGGTTTTTAAATAAATTGTGAAATTGATTTTAAAAATCTGCAGAATTATACTTAAAAAATTCTATTATTTTAATTGTGTATAATAAATTCCTTTTTACAAACTACACACATAACATGTATCACGTTACACGCGATGTATATCGCGAGTTATAAAAAATCAAATTCGCGAAAAATGGCAAATGGGCTAGAATAAAATATAATGTAGTAAAAGGGAACGCTAGAAAAATGCGAGAATTTTTGCGAAATTTCAATAATTTAAACCTAAAATAAAATAAACTACGTATGAAAAACACAGAAACTGGTCAAATAAAATCCTCGTTGTTCCATAGGGGTGTTTCATAGCATTAAATAATTATTTTCAAACCGTTCGAGCTTAAAATCAATAAGATGTCTTAACCGTCTTTAATTAAATAACTTTGTCGGATTAAACGCTCTACCCATGAATTTCCCCGGTGAAATAACGAATTCTAAAGCGATCGCGTAAAGTTATTAACGCATCGTGGGTTTGCGACTTAATTAACGATAAAGGTTTTGGCGGATATCAACCTGCGTATACGAGCGTTTATAGCCGCGTTTAACCGTGCGTAACACGATGTACGTTACGTAATTAACCGAATACGTCCCGACAAGTTTGTTGCGCAATCAATGAGTTACTCCTCAATCTATCCTTTTTTTTTTATTTTATAAAGCACGCGGCAACTGAAGCGGATTAAGTATATCCGAATGATTAAATGCGAGTTACCTCGCATCACTATTTAATTAACAGTGCTCACGAAAACTTTGCTCCATAAACAAATTTTCGAAAATCACGATATCGCGGACTCTCTAAATGGATTTCACCGTTTGTTTTAATTTTTTTTTTTTTTAATTTAATCGCTCGAAATATATGCAATGCAATCTGCAGTAATCTATAATTTTAAATTTTAATTATAAAATTCGGTCCGTCATGAGCACAAATATAAGTTTTATAACAAGATATCGTGTTTCATGCGTACGTTTAATCAATTTTATAATTAAACTTTATTCCTATAATTTTTATCGGTACATTTTAATGCACCATAGATTTCTTAATCTATGTATTCCTAATCAGTTTCTCATTCATCGACAAATTTTCCAACTGACTCTTCTGTCTGTATAAATACAATATACATACATAGCTTCTAAATCGTATCATCTGTAACTGTTATGCTGCATAATGGTATTGTTTACTAATTCGCGTCTGAAACAAAGATCGAGAGATCTCAGAGCGTCGTAGAGACACGCTGCAGCGTGACGGAAGAGGATAATTACTCGAGAACGCTATTGACGATGGCTTGCGCTACATCTTGCGATGCCGGAGATGAATCCGACTCGCGCTCGGGCGACCGAGCTGAAATTCGAAAAATCTAAACTTCGAGGAAGCTGGCGCAGCCGGAATGAAAAAGGAAAAAAAAAGAAGAGAGAAAAGGATGGAAGAGGGAGCTGTTACTCTTCGGACTCAAGAGCGACTTTAAACCGGGGTCTTTTATCTCCGTTAACTGCCGTAACTCTGTGGAAAGGCGGGCCGCGCTAACCGACACGTCTCTCTTTGAGAAAACTGAATTGGCCTTGTTAGTTACACGTACAATCATGAAAGCGATGTAATACCTATTCAGATAACAACGGCTTGTTCAATATAATCGGATGTTTTCATTTAAAGTTTCTTGAGGCAGTATCGTAGAATTTAATTGTGAGTCAGTTTCGTCAGTGGCCTCCTCAGATAGATTTTACGTATCAAAAGACTGTAATAGGAGGATACTTCTTACCGTAATGATTATTAACGTAACGCATCACCTTGCGCACAATGGAAATTTCAACGCTTCCTTGCCTGTTCCTCGCGCCCGTCGTTGTCCGTCAATAAGGATCTCAATTTACTCAAATCGATCGATGACCACCTGTTCATGAACGTCATCAGCTGACGTATCCGACGCGCTTCGTTCACAAAGTAACACGAGCCGCGTCCTTTTCTCTCGTCTCCGTTGGGATAAAAATAGCCGACGGTGCGTCTCGCCGAGCATGTTTCTTACCGGGCTCCTTTCCACCGGTCCCTCCGGGTAGAGAGCGGTATCACGCCCGGGAAGACGGAAGGGAAACACTTGGCGTAATAAGCCCGTCGCTCTACCAACTGCGCTAGCAACCGACTCGCGAAAGTTTGAGGAAAAGTAAGCGAGAGATCGAATCCCGTTCCGAGGCACTCGGTGCAATCGGGTACCACGTTCCGTTCCGTCTGATCGATAGGTTGAATTCGAGATCGCGTGAGAGAGCGACTATTATCGGTGGATACCTCATCCCGCTCGTCGCGTCGGGTAGATGGGCACTAGACGCCGCTCACGAATGATCATTCCGAATAGACGTGGAAGATTCCCTTCTCCGTCCCTTCGCGCGCGCGTCGAGATACTTGACAAAACGATAGAGACGCTTTTGATTTTCACTCCGCACAAAGGCGCGCATCTCGTTCCGCGGAGCAGTAAAAACTTAGTTTTGCAGCGACGTGCGAAAATTTCAGAATGACGCGCGGTCTTTTAAAGAGCTCTCTTCCAATTCGCGGGATCGATCTGCCCGACTTCGGAGTTGGCTCCGTTGTATAAATTAAATCAATGTTAAATGCATTGTTTTCCACTGTTCATTTTTCCCGACGGCGCGGCGGCGTCGCCAAATTAAAATTTTTACAGGAGGAAGATAACACCGCGACAGATTATATTGTTTCTACGTGGTCTCCGTCGCGCACAGCTGCGAAGCAATTAGACTTGTTTACGGCCGTTCCAATCGTAAAGGGGAGCTGACAAAAAAAAGTTACTGCCATGTTCCTACAAATTATAGTGGCGTCACCAGGCTTCCCGCAATATCCCGTCGTATCGACGAGAGCGGACGAGCGTCTCGCAGAACGAGCAGATAAAAAAAATAAAAAAAAAAAAACACAAGCCCGATGCCAGTACTCAAATTAATGTCGCTGACATAAAACGACGGCTCGGCTGCTATGACAAATAACACTCCCTTTCTTTAATAAAGTCAAATATCACCTGGCAAATACACGAAAATAAATATAACAAAAGATTACCGACACCTTCGTGGCCCATGATTTTCCCCTTACCTTTTCTCCTCCTCCCGTGCTTCTCCCTCGCCGTTCAATTTTATTTTCTCTTATCCGCCGCCTTCCCTGACAGACACTTTTATTTTCCGAAAACTCCCGCAGGAGCACTCGTGCCCCGTTTTCCGATGGTGGGCCACGAGGGCCAAAGGGTAGTTGCGGATCCTATGGTCGTCACCTGAAGTGATTCCCGATTCTCGATTACACCGGCGCCACGAATCTCACTCGGACTTCCATTTTGCTACGGTCAAGGATCACGTTCCACGAAGCGCATGTTTAGACGAAGATGTACGACATTCTACTTCCCGGCGGTGTGAGCTTCGTTCGCTCCCGCGCACACGAAACCAACCTAGGAATTTGCGCGCGTGCCCGTTCGATCAATCGACGACGCGCGAATGGATCGTCGCCGTTTCGACGTCCCAATCGTGCAGTTGAGTCATAGATTCGAGGTTGGGTATTGAGACCGCAAGCGTCGTGACGCATCAGCAGGACCAGAAACTGTGAGTCAGTATTACGATCTTTGAGTCTCCGCGCTCATCTCATTGTCAGCTACAGTACCGTCACTGTCCTCTCTGCAATGTTCTCTCACACGATGCTTAAGAGGTATTCCAAGAAAACAGAGAGAGAGAGAGAGAGAGAGAGAGAGAGAGAGAGAGAGAGATGATGATGATGATGATGATGATGATGATGATGATGATGATACCGTTTATTGAGCGCTCTAGGATCAAATCCTCTCAAGCGCTAAAATAAGAGAGAGAGAGAGAGAGAGACTGAGACTTCACCTTTCGTATGCAGTCTTTCAAACCTGCCCGTGCAATTTCAAGACGAAAACAATGTGTTCTCTGCGCTCGATAGGACTTCTGGAATTCACACTAACAATCGCGAGCGTTTCGCCGGAGTGTCCGACAGAGACAAACGTACCTATCGTAATACGTCGAAAAGTAGACGCCGCGCTTTCCATGGTAAGTTCCATCTCATCAACCATTAAACAAAGCAACAACGAGTACAAAGAAATGCCAGCATTGTCGAACGGTGGCTCTACCATTAGCTCGAGACAGGGAGAGAACGGTGAGCAAGAGAGCGCCCGCTGACGCGGATCTTAAGAGGTGTTTCTGATTAATCTACGCGAACTTCTCGGTCCGTTTCTCTCGTTTTACCTTCTTTACACTTCTCAGAAATGCAAAAACAAGGAACAAGAACTCTCTCTCCTTTTCTCAAGCTGACAGGTGCCTTCTCCAAAAAAAAAAAAGAAAAAAAAATGATATAAGAACGTTGCTGAAAATAAGAGTGAGAAAATCCTTAAAGAAATGTTGGACTAAAAATTTTACACCAATGTCCCTCTGTTTAAAATGAGCGTGAGAAAATAAACGTGTCTTATACAAATTTTGTAAATTGTTAATATCAAGTCCTTCCATAAGAATCTAATATTTTCGGGTGCAATGGACTTAATAAAATGTAACAAATGCTTATACGAATTCAATGTTGGAAAAAGTATTGGAAATCGCGTGTAGGGAGCTTGATAATAACCGTGAAAATAAAATACGATAAAGCCTGGAATAAACATTCAAAAATCAATCGAGGTAGGAAGTAACTTTTACGACAGCGCCGCAACGTTATCGCAATAATCGTTTTTCGCAACTGCGATAATAATGATAACAAAGATGTAAACGAGCTTCCTAAAATTCACAGACGATTATCTGCGCCGATGGTTCTTCAACGCTCCTTACACGCACGACAACTGGTTGACGAGTAAAATTGAATTTAAAGCACTCTGCACTATCGAAAAGAAATTAAAATAAAAGAGATGAAGATTATGATAATCCTTTTTAAATTGTTCATAATTATGTGTATAAGAAGTTGGTGGGCGTTATGTAAGAATGGAAAATCTCTACGCTTTCAGTCGAGAGAGGCGTCCTCACCCGTTATACCAAAATGGGGGATTTGGAAAAGGGACGTGAAATTCAATATTACTTTTAATACTGAGTACATAGCTTGGCCCTCTCGATATCATCGAAAAGCAAAGACCGAGTCGGCGCGAAACGAGAAGCAGCGAGATACTTTATTCGATGGAAAGTGATCCTTGCTGTAGAAAATATAGTTAGCAATATGTATATATATACATACATATACATACATACATACATACATATATATATTTTATATATATATATATATATATATATATATATATATATATATATATATATACCTGCTTACTTGACATCGAAGAGCCAAGATAATCAAATAGCAATAGAAGTTCGATGGATTGTTTGATCGATGTCGCTAGAAACTTAACAAGATCCGAGGTATTGATACGCAGCGCAGCAAAGTCTGCGGAAACGAGAATCGTCGCGTTCGCTCTTTCGCATCGCAACAGCGGCAATCCGATCATCGGATCAAAATGTGCGGTGCTCTAGAAACACTATCCTCTATCCTTTTTTTTTTTTTTTACGTTAAAATGTGGTTAACGAACATTTCGACTGTAAACAATATTTTATTATTCGTGAACGAATTCTATAAAAATCTACAATCTGTGATTATTGTACTGTAATTAATAATAAAAGCATAAAAGCGATTCTAAGGATTAAATAAACGCGATATTACATAATGAGAAAAGTAATGCAATAAATCACTCCGTCCTGCAGCTCGTGCTTGAAATTGGATTGGATCGGAACGCGAGTCAAGCATAGCTTGTCTTAACAAATTAAGATCTTGCTGCAATGCTTATCATATCAATTTATCAAACCCGATTCATGAAACTGGAACAGGAGCGTCGTCGCGCAAAAGGGATGACCGAATTGATAGGATGAAATGGCAAGGGAGGGGGGGAGGAGAGAAAGAGAGAGACGTGGCGGCTCGGCGTTGCCCCATGATTCAGGGAAATAATCTTTGTAAAAGGAACAGCACGACCAGGCGGCGCGATAAAAGCGTCGGGCGCGCATGGGCAGTGCGCGAGGGTAAAAGCGCGATACGTGTATGCAGCCCACCGGTTTCGCGCGGCGGTCGCGGTGGGCGCGAATGAATTAACGTTTATTCGGCTAGCTTCCGCTAGCACGATGGTCATGCGGCGCAGTCCAAGGCTCCAGCTGCGTTTCAACCCCTTTATTAATCGACGTTGCCGCCCGTAACTCATCGCCCCCGCGTTCTCTTTTACAATTATTTCTCTCGGCCTTGCTATCTCCCGCGTCTCTGCCCCCTCGTGTGCGCGCTAGTGTGAGTACACGAGTACATAATTTATATATCGGCTTACTTAAGCGATACGAGTCTCTCTGACAATGAATCTTTTTATCGTCGCAGTAATGCAACTCGCTTTCGACAATGCGTTCACCTTTTGCACGAATGCTTTGAAGTTCCTTAAAGTATTTATATTAAGCGAATCTTGACGCTCTGTATTCTGCATTCTTTTTAAGAAAGGCATTAGAGTATTTAAGCATTACCGCGCGCTATTATCAAAGGACGAGAAACTTTAAATGTTGAATACACACGTCGACAATATTCTCGCGAGACGGAAGAAAATTTGATTTCGCAGTAATTCGCTTTCACTCTACGCTAAATATCGAATCAAAATTTCTCTCGCTCACTATGTTGCTGTATATAAATTCCGATGTGACGTTTGTAAAAGGTCAGAAGCAAAAATAGAAAATAGTATAAAAAGGGAAAAAAAAAGAGACAAAAGAGAAAGGAGAGTTGTGGCAATGCGCTACTTTTCAGGGATAATTCGATCGAGTTCGCGCGCACGCGAAGCACGAATCTCGAGAAAATTACACGGCGAGTAATGGAAGTGACGGATATACCTGTGCGCTTTCATTCATGACGACGAGATCCTGGGAATCTGCATCTTTGATCTTCGTTTTGACTAACACGATAATTGCATCGCGCTACGAAAGACGCGGCCAGTGGCGATGTGAAAGAGCAGAGAGACCGAGTTCATTTTGCGGAGAGCACACATTTCGATGTGGATGCAGGGCTTTTGGAGGAAGATTTTTCACCGAAACGAATATATCGCGCGGGTCTTTTGCGTCCCTTTTGACAAGCGCGCGTAATTGCGATTTATTTTCAGATGAATGTAGTTTACGCATCACATACGGAGGAATGCGCGTTTCAAAGGGTACCGTCAATTTACTTCATTATACAAAGCTTCTTTCGTCAAAATACCACAGTAACGTACGGTCCCTGAAAGCAGTCATTACAGTTTTACAGCGCGGGACCCTCGGATCCTTCCCTAATCCTATGCAAAACAGCGATTCTCACGAATGCTGTTTAAATATCTCAATTTTAACTGAATATTTTAATTGCCACAAGAGAGAAAAGTGAAAAGCAGGAAGAAAGAATCGCACCACTTTTGACATCAAGGCTTATAACTTAAAGGAGAAATTATGAGGAATATTTTTTAATTTTCTTACGTCATAGTAAAGTGCAACATTTCTCCTATCATATTTATTTTTTCCTGAATTTTATGTATTGTCATATATTTTTAAATGACGATTTTTGATAAACTTTCAAATAATGCGATTTAAGCAACCGATCTTCCAAATCGCACCACATGGTTAATATCACTCTTTCTGGGGCAAAGCGACACTTTTCCTGCTATATTCTTCCTTCTCTAGCAAAAACGCGTTTGATAAGTATAATTTTATCAATATTGGAGATAAACACCGTAAACTAAATATAATTTCCGCCAATGTCAATCATTTCGATAACTTTTCATTAATATTCCAATAACATTACTTACATTATGGCAATATTGTTACAATGTATGCTCTGTATGATTATTATATTTGATTTTATATATAACAATATTAATAACAAAATTTCTATTGTTCTTAACATGATGAGTTCAATGAAGGACGATGAAAAATATTATGTAGTTTTCAAATAATCCCATAAAGAGTGCCACAAGCACCGTGGTTGAATTTATACGCGAGGTGGTGCGATTTACAAGCCGGTGCGATATCGGCAACCTTATACCAAGACAACTCGCGCGTACGTGAGTTACGATTCATATAATGAATTTTACGGTCGTTGAAACACAGGCATATTGAACAGAATGTACGAGCGGCGCACGTTAAATTGTTATCAATCTGTTAATAAGAGATATTTCAAATGAGCTATTAACACCGACGTGCAGCCGGGAATGATCGCGCGAGAGAGAGACTCGCGTTACGTGAAAGCCGCGGATTCGCCGAGCGCGTTCTTCATCTCGATGGATAGAACTTGATTTCTGCGCAATGCGTAGGTAGAGAATAGACACGCCATCGATCACGATATCGCGTCGGATGATCATGATTGGTGGCACAGATCGGCGCCTCGGCTCCCGATAATTCCCCGCGGGACGTGCGAACGTGGCGCGTGTGCGTACGTACGTACGTATAATACACGTAGGCGTGTGCATCCGTACGTGCGTGTCCGCGTGTACGTGCGATCTCCCAGGTACACCGGGTACACGGGTTCTCGCTGGATACGAGAGAAAACACGAGCGTGGACGTTAAAGGAGCGCGGTGGGCGAGGGTTGGAGCTTCCCCCTCGAGAGAGATTTTAATGGCCCGATCGTGCCGAATTCCATAAGCCGCGGCGACGGTATCCCGGGTTATATCGCCGCTATACACCGCCCTCATGATCGTGTACGAATTTTAATGCCCGTGTTTCCGGGGGCGTGCTACCGTGTCGGGCGGACATGGGATCCGAGGTGGACACCGGCGCGGGGCGAGATAGAGGCGCGCCTGCCTACCGCCACGCTCCGCTGGCTCTCACCCCGGCTTTACGATATCGCAAAACGCCCCACTTCCATTCAAGTCCGATGGATGTCGTAAGCTTTACGATCGTCCTCCAGCCAACGCAGCTCGCTTTCGCGATATTACAAATCGTTTCGATTTGCCGCATGCCGGATCCCGCTGCCGAGCTACTGTACGCGGAGAAAACTGAAAAAAGGACCCCCCTCTGACTTTTTTTTTTTTTTAACGGGATTTACTCGATATGAAATTACGTAACTGCGATCGATGATTCGACAGATTGACCGACGATATTTACCCGTCGTGTTTTCAAATGTACCCAATTAGTTTCTCACTTCTTTGTTTTCAGCCGGATATGGTTTTAGCCAGATATAATTTATTGGTTCCGATATAATTATTGTTAAACGGTATAATTATCCCGCGTTTATATATCAATCTTGTGAACATAATTTAATTGGTTGAGAACAGAGTTCGATAACGATAATTAAAGCCCCCACATATCTATTTCGAAATTCGTGGAAACGCAGACTTCTCTGTGTTAATTGTACCTTTAATGTGGCAAATAAATTTGCGTGCGTTATATAATCGCCCTATAAAGTCACCTGAATACTCTTGGCACTTAGCACAATTGGCTCGATAAGAAAATAATAATTTCCAATCCGGGGACTTGACCGACCGCTTGGCACTGGCATGGATTCCGAATCTCATTGCGAGTCGCGAAATTTCGCGTACTCGCGAATACGCTTCCGGGAGAAAGGAATTTGTGTATAAAGGATCTCGCGCTTGTATACGGAATATTATTTTCTTTTCTCTCTCTCTCTCTCTCTCTCTCTCTCTCCGTGTAACAGAGATGCCACACGATTCTATCGATTTTATCTTATAACGCGCAGCCAGACATAGCTATTGAATTTTTGACCGCGGTAGTATCCATATTGCGGTTACGTCACGTCGCTCACGTCGTCGATATTTCTCGCATAAGGTCGAATTAGCGTATTCCAGAGAAGAAAAAAAAATGCGTCGTATAAAAACGTAGTCTGCGCCGTTAAAATAAATCGCGTTTCATGGGGAAAACGCTTCGCAACAAATGACATCTTAGACGCTGGATTACGAAGTTGCTACAATATGTGATGGCTTTTGCTTCACTCTACTTATCATAATGTGTAACATGCATTTTGCCTAAAGGATAACCGGTCTACGAAGGGTTTTAAGCGAAGTCGACGTCGCACCGCAAGTTCCAGCTTAAAGTTGCCGCGGAGTTTAAGTATAACACAACTTTGAAATTTCTCTAATTTGGCAATTAATCCACTTACATTACGCAACTATAACATAAATACGCACAGCATCTTCATTTTACGAGAGGATCAAACTTTTCACGTAAACGTACCACAATTACACAAAATTAATTTAATAACAAAAATGAATTTGGAACAAAAACGATTTTAATCCTAGGTCGCTATTGCTATTTTTGATTATCTTTCCCACCACATCGGATCTGTAAAACCTCGTATCTCTAAACAGAAAGCATATTTTTTTAGCTTAAAATATGTGAAATCAATACTTCAGAGTAAGATAAAATTCGATTAAAAAATATTTTACTTTATTTTAAGCAACTAAAATTGTTTAAAGAAATTATACTGCAAAAATTGGCAAAAAATAATTACATTAAATAAAAAATCTCAAACTTTTTAATTTAAACTTGAAGTAGAAAAACCGGTGGAGCTTTATAATTAATTCTTTAGACTAACAAAAAAGCGCGATATGAATAGCTTCAAATGTAATTATTCGAAATATCGAAAATCGATATTTTTGAAAAACCAGCAAATCATAATTTTACAACTAATGAGCACAATGTTATTATTTGAACAATATAAAATGGTGGATGAAGAGTCGTAATGAATAAACGTTATTGCATATGTAATTAAGAAACTCGTGAATCTCGAAAAGAGTGTGTACATTAATATGCAAAAGGCGAAAGAATATTACAGTATACGTAATAATGCGTATACTAAAATAATTCTTTTCAATTCCACAATATGCACTTGCTTTTATACCATCTGGAACTCAATAAACGTATATATTTAAAAAATCGCTGAAAATTTACGAATCAGCCACGTGGAGATATCAGGTCTCTCTTTCAAACTTTCGTGCTTATCGTATCCGTGGATGGTTTTTCTTTTAATTTTAATTCAAGTCTTCAAATTATGTTATAAAAAGGTTATAGAAATGTAAAACATGGCATAACTTTTGGTACGGTGAGCTGGAGTTAAATAAACCGTAATTCATTAGCAATTTTTCTATTACTTTTTCTTACGATTCACTTAAAATTTCTGTAACATTTAACAAAAAGATATCGTGAAACGTGTTCTGTGAGCAACTAAGGCTTCAATTAGAATTTCGTTCATGAAATGATTCTATTAATACGCTATAGAAGATATTATCGAGGCTCACCGATGGTACAAACGAGCCATTTTCCGTAAGCCATCGCTCTAACACGTACGGGAAGACGCGATCTCGCCTACGAGGAAAAGCCTGAAAACCAACTTATATGCAAATTCAACGACTGTGGTCATAGCACGCTCGATGACCTAGACTGTAAGGAAACGACACGGTCGAATCGACGTGCACGTAAAAAAATAAAAAAAAAATTGCCTCGCGTAAGCCGCTCGGAAGTAATTCGAGGGGTCTTTTTCTCTCTCGTACACGCCGCTCGTACATTATCATTTGCGAGAACCTAACATTATCTCGCTCATGAAGTTCACACGGGCAACATAATCTTGCACTAATAATAGCGACCGATAAACTATTTAAACTTCTTCGACCGCCGTCTTCCAGATAAATAAAACTCTCGGAAGATCGCTAACCTTCCCGCATAAGAGTAATTACGCGGCATAATGTGGCTTGTTTCGTTAATATATTGTATGCACATATTCTCCCCATTAATTCATGCAGAGCACGCGTACAAGTGCATAGGTAAAAGTACACCGAACGCTGGGAACGGGGGGAAAGGGCGTTACTTATTATCAAAGTACGATACCCTCGCAGGCAGGAGATATAAAAGTTTGTTCTTTATCTTTCGTATAAATACAGCGCGAGTAACTGTATGCTCTCTGCGAGCGCAAAGGAAAAAGACGCGGGGCAAAAGCCATACATCACGGCGCATCTTATACCTCAGTTAATATTATACAGCTTCCGCGAAATAGCAGATATATTTTCGGTGCTTGCCCTCTTCGGAGCCCCCTTATAAACTCCAGGCCATAGGTCGTTGGCCCGTGCACATGCCCGGATGCCCGTGCGATAAAACGTTCTGATCCGAGTGCGAAATGAACGCGCCCCCTCCAGAGAATATAAAAGTGTTAAAGAAACCCGGGACAACGATACCGCGCTTATTAATCCGGCTAAATCATCCGCGGAGGGGCGGGGTCCTGGGAAGGGGGAGGGGGTGCCGGAGAGGGGGCCGTCGGAAAATAATCCCGAAGTTTTCCAATTACGACGTTCGAACGCGCTCTCGCCGCCGACGATACTCGCGCGCTGTGCATCGGTGGTAAAACCGACCGACGCGTGCAATCAACCTCATCCGATACTGTGCGCCCCGGCGCATATAAAGGGTGGCTGGTACGCGCGAGCGTTCCGTGCACTTTCGTACGGAAAGAAGTGGTGAGTGCTCCGCGTACGGTTTCAGAGCATCGCGTAATAATCAGAGTGCGCATCTCTAGACGACGCGACGCGACGCGAGGCATGTGCCAGTGGTGTAGCCAGCCTCTCTCTGGTCGCGTCTTCGGTGTCCTCCAAACGCCACCACCCCTCTCGGTATTGCGTGGGCTCCAATCTTGTAGAAGGAACGGACGGGGGAAAAGAAGCGCCCCGTCGTGCCTGGGTGCGCTGGAGCCTCCCCTGACCTCACCTGCTTGCGTTCGCCATTATCTTTATTACAAAAGCGCCGTTACGTTTAATAGCCCGGCATTACGCTTACCGCGCGGAACGCCTCGATGTATCCCTTAAAACCGCTTTCGACGATAAAGAAGGCAAGATTTACGGTCATGTCGTATCGTCGCGTGCGACAGACATTTTATACGCAAAATATTACGCGTAAAATTATACGTCGGACGTGCGCGATATATATATATATATCTCGGGGCATAATTTTACAGATAATAATTTGGCTCCTGGCTTGGAACATGGCACCTCTCATCCGGCGACGACGGCGACGGCGATCCGAGATTCGGCGTATTAGCGAACGAGTCAAATATATCATCGGCGAATCACGTAGCTTTTCGGCGGAGGATAATGAAATCGTCTCTCTCTCTCTCTCTCTCTTCAGTTGAAATTTTGGAACGCCTTAAAAAACGTCAGGAAGAAATCCACGGGGACGGGAGCGGAATTGAAGATGCGGGAGGCGGCATTGATTAGTTCAACGGAACTGGAAACTTCGGTTATGCAAATGTGGCGCGAGAGCTCGCCCGGCGAGCTTGCACGCGAGCGCGATGCAAGTGCCCTCGCAAAATCTGTATGCACGGCGCGCGTGCGACTCTCTCCCCCTCGCGATCTTGTCACGGCGACGGCGGCGGCGGCAGCGGCGGTGCAGGCTCGCGATCGATCCATTCGTCTGAATTAACTGACGTCGATCAAGCCGAACGAAGCCGGTCGATGCGCGAAGCCCGGCCCCCGTCGATATCCGCTGACACTGACCGAATGAGAAAGATTAAATTAAATTCTACGGGAAGCCGCGCGCCGCTCGCGCGTTTCATCCCATTTCGGTTCGCGTGTCACGTGCGCGCGGCGCGGTGCTGTTTCGGTCCTTATAAACCCATGGATACACATTCCGCGGGCCTACTAGAAATTTTTACGATAATGTCGCGGCTATAAAAATCCTCCGTATCTATTAGTCACGTCGTACAATGTTCACGAGCGGCGCGGCGCGGCGTAACTTTTTAGCCCACGGACCATCGCGCTCGTTTGTTCGATTACGGAATCACTGAATCGTTTCCGCGCGCCAAATGCGACGCTATTTCGTCCGTGAAATAAGAAAAAAAAAGTTTGCTCGGTGACGAACGGTGCAGAACGAATGGCGACATTTTAAAAGATGTATCGTTGAGATTCACGGCGGCGCAGCGTTGAAAACCCGATCTCCCCCTGTAGCATTATGTGATCTCTTAACGTAAACGTGATCCTCTTTACCATGCAGCGCTATCGCGAATATTTCACGGGATAACGCCGGGGCATGTCGGGAACCGATTAACGAACGAGCACGGAACTGCTCTTGTTTCGCGCTAAATCCAGATGAGCTAAAAACACGTCCCGACGCGTATTCGTTAACATCGGTCGTTCTGCCAATGTGCGGAGGAGAGAGAGAGAGAGAGAGAGAGAGAGAGAGAGAGAAAAAAAAAAGGGAAGGCGCTACACCGGAGCATTTCCATAATCCAAGTTCATCCCCGGCGTCGCGTCGCATTTTTACGAATGTGCGCGACATAAAATTCCGTCCGTACGGGCCTTGTTCGTTTCGCGAAACAAGAAGAGAAGAAGACGCGATGGGTTGTCACGCTGGAAAACGAAGGGATCGCCAGTCCAGAGAGGCAAAGGTCGCGCGGACATTATCCTCGTCCAACTGAAAGAAGAGATGATACCGGACGCGAAAGGAACAGAATGAAAGCGAAGGAAGATGGAAATAAACTGGATGACGCGAAAGGGAAAAATGGAATGATATAAGAGGAAGAAATAGGAAGTGGAAAAGGCAGAATAGAGTAGACAGAAGTGGAGAGGCTGAGACAGATAAAAAGGGTACAAATAGAAAATAAAAACAAAGAACACGATGTGTGAAAAGAAGGAGAAAGGAAAAAGAGAGAGAGAGAGAGAGAGAGAGAAGGGGAGCGGAGGGAGGAGTGTTCAGAGTCTCGGTATTTCACCATGAAACCATGTAACTTCCGACGGAATGTACAGTGGCAATGGTCGCGTGTATATATCACTTCTACCCTTAACCACCGACCACCACCCTCCACGAGTATACGGCGTCAGCGACGTTCGTAGAGGCGCTCGCTGACCGTGACGCATTTTACGCTACGTGCTCGCTGTCGCGCTGACTGAAATATGTGACTGAAAACACGCGACACATTCGAAATTGCTGTCTTCGGCATGCGGCCCGAGTCACTCGGTCGAGTCTCTATCGAGTAAGAGGCATTGAGACATGTCACTGCATTGTTGCTCAAGCTGTAGCCGCTGTAGCCAGGGGCGGAGACCCGAGAGATTTATTCGACGATGAGAAAATATTTCTAAAATCGCGCGATATATCGACGAACGCAATTAAGTGTAAACGATATCATATATGCGCAACGATTTGGAGGACAGCGATCCAGCTAGACATTTCTATTATTTATACGGAGATTACGTGGAGAGAGAGAGAGAGAGAGAGAGAGAGAGAGAGAACGAGAGAGAGGAAAGTTGTCTGGCATTCGGTGAGCTTTTCGTAACAAGATTATTTCTCAATCGCCTCTACTCCGGATGCTCGCGAGCGGATTGAGAAATAAAGGACGACTGTGAAGCAAGGATCATGGACTTGAAGACTTTTTCGATAGTGTCCGAAGATTCACGGGACTGTATTTTTTTTTTGTCTCTTTCCCTTTTTGTTTTTCTGCCATCTGTCTGTCCATCAGGCAGATCCGATCTTTTTGAGGAGGGCTGAATAATAGAACAGAGTCATCGCGTAGCTCGAGGCTGGCCAACCTGTATTCTCGCACCCTCGGACTAGTCCGGAATAGTTGTGAATAACGATGCTCGAGAGAGCGCCGGCCCCTTGTCGGTGCTGGCGCTCCAAGTACCAGAGCCATCAACCCAACCCTACCAACGTCCCCTTTTTCGCTCGCTACAGAAGAGAGCAGCATATAGAGTTGTGTGTATGTGTGTTGGCTATACTTTCTATAAAATAAAATACATGTCGCCACCGCCTTCTCATACCAGACACATGCGGAAGACAACGAGAAGAAGAAGAGGAGAGAAGAAGTGCTTTCGTCTCTTGTTTCTCCATCCCTCCTAAACACGACGTGACGTGAAAGGCAAAGAGAACGAAGGATATCGAGTTTGAGCGCCAATCGATGGCGAGGCTTCAATCGCCGACTGACGTAAACAGATATATTTTTTTTGCATCTCGTTTAATTACGTGTCCAGAAAATTATATTTTAATTTTAATTCAAATGCAATTACTATAATAAATGTAACCAAACTATAAGGTTGAAAAATTAAATAATCATATTTTTCTCATTGTGTGTGAAAAAGTAAATGGTATTGCAAAAATAAATGCGCAAAAATTTTGGTCATTTTATTTTAACAAAATTATCACACACACGCGTGAAATAGAGCGAGAAAGAGAGAGAGAGAGAGAGAGAGAAATTCGTCCTGTGCCGATACTGTCATTTCCAAAAAATATCAACGTAAAATTTTTTATTGCACATTTTATGAGCTAATAAAATAACGTGCTCATGAAAGTATACGTAAATCGTTCACTTTTCAATTAACCGGATAAATTGAAACACCATCGCTGTCAAGGGTGAGCTCATTTTTCCACTTTTTCCTTAATTAATATTCATCAACAGCTAGCGTGTCTTGATTAAAATAAATTGTCAATTTTCAAAGTATGTTGTATCGCCGGCGTAAAAAAAAACAATTTTATCACGATTTACATGCAGACGCAATGCAAAAACGCTCGTAGATAAATCAAAATTATCGATGATGCATTATAACGTGCGACATAGTTTATATCGGTTGTGTTAAAATAAAAGTTATAACAAAAAAAAATCGATAAAATATATTTGTTGAATAAAAAAAAATTGGAAAGAGTTAACAGAAACTCAGAAATTTAAATAACTCGCGTCATCAATTTTATATGTACATATGTGCCATTTTATTTGAAGTCAACGACTTTTCGAAAGTGTAAAATAAGCTTCGAGATTTTTTTATGATATAGCTCAACCCGCATATCTTTTTTCAGCTTTTGGTGCAGTCTACCGACATCTAATTCTACAGGACAATATCCAACGTGTTAACCCAGTAGAACAGACAGAGTAAAATTTGGAATCAGTTACATCAAGATAAACCGAGCTAAAGCGGAGCAATTAGAGCGCGAGAAGGGCAAAGTCGAGACGGGCGGTGGTCCGCTTGACACTACATGTTTGGTCGCGGAAGACAAAGCAGAAACCATTCGGGACGCTCGCCACCACCGCGAGAGTTGACGAGCAAATGGGGAGAGAACTGGAAAACTTAACAATGCCCGGAGGTCGTCGTGTCACGGGGAAGGAAGGCCAAAAAGGCGGAGTTTCGTGAAGAGGTAAAAGAAAAAAAAAAGTTAATCCAGCCAGGAAAGGCAAAATGTTACTAAAAGTGTCATTTCTCATTTTCGCCTTGACATTATTTAATGGCTTTTACCTGTAGTTCCTATAATGAATTCCACATGATCGACTGACTACGCTGTTAAAATATTAAAGAATTCAATTTGAAGCAATTCCTTGAGTTAAATAACATTTTATTATTTTTAACTTCCACGTGTATCGAAATTTATTATTTATTTTAATACAAAATGATGTAGTTGGAAGAACAACCTCATCTAATGAAGCCATCTCTGTGATGGAATTGTTTAGTTTCAAAGTAAACAACATCCGCATTGATGCGCGCGTATGCAGTAAACTAAATGTTACTCAAAGTTTTTACCACTTCTCGAGTAAAATTATTCAACTCTATTGTTTTAGTTAAATTAACGATATATTATGAGCAAGAGCAATGACGATCTATAAGAAATATTAAAAATGACTTGAAATTCGAATCTGACAGCGCACGAGCATAAAATAATAAAACAATAAATTTTAATTGCTCGTCATAAAGACTGCCAAACGTTTTTTTCATTTTTACCACTCTTATTCTTTCGTTCAGAAGAGAAAGAATAAGGATTGTAAAAATGAATTGAAAAAGCGTTTGGTAATCTCTATGACTTCTTCGTTTATTTCGAACTAACAATAGCATCGACTGTTGAAAAAGAAATGAGTTTATCGGCATTATTCCACATAAATTTTTCGTTTAGGAAAAATCTATCTCGAGGAGAAATGTATATCGAACGCATGCGAGAAGAAGCGTCCAGTTATTTTCTTTCGCGAGTCGCGTCGATTCGCGCTGAGGATACACATGGGCACTCGGCCAACGTGCCATTTCGCCGCGAGCACGGAATCCTCTCTCGACACCTACAGAATTATCGCGGCCCGCCTTCCGTTTTACAATTCCCAGGGGATCCCCGGTAATACGAGGCGGATACTTATTTTTCGACACGGGCGAACGGACGCAGCTGCAATGCGACTAGTCTCGTCGTGAAATCCACAAGAGACTACCCAGGAGTGCTTTATCGTTTATTCGTTGCATACATATCAAGTATCGCAATCGAGATTTCGGATAGGATGACTTTAATGAAATTTATTAAAAGATAAAAATTATACTCTCGCCGCTTTGCGAGCTGCCGCGCGCAATGTCCGCTTGTTGACGGTAACATCGTATTTTGCTCGAGAAAAACATATTTACTCCGTTCTATTTAGTTAAAATTTGATCCTTGCTGTTTAAATCGTGTGTCTTTTCCATTTTATAATTTTTTTTTTTTTAAAGGATTTTATTAAACACAATATCTTTTTAATACGATAACAGCATTGGCATACATAGAATCGCGCAATAATAGATAATACCGATATTCTATTCTGAGAAAAAACGTTATCGACTTGACTAATATTTTCAACTTGATTAAATTTCTTCAAAAGTATTTATGTTTCTAAGTTGAATACGTAAATGCTTAGAGTTCAAGTATTTTATGTATTTGAGTTAAATATACATATAAATGTTTGTGTGAATTAAGTATATAATATTATATATTTAAATATATAAATATTAGAAAAAATACAATCAAGATGAAAAATTTAATCAATTTAACAACTTTTCTCAATGTACCATTTGCAATATATGTTACAGTAATTTATTCTGCAAATGGTAAAAAGTATATAAAAATACAACTGCAAATAATTAGAAATTTAGGTTTTTTTTTAAGATCGAAATATGCAAACTTTGTAAAATGCAACCACATCGTAGAAAGTTCTTCTAAAAAAAAGCTCTCATTTGTTATAAAAGAAATGCTCTCTAAACGATAATAAAAACAAGATTTTTTTAATTAATCGATGCATCAATCGCATTACGCACAAATGCAACGCGTTGCTCTGTAAAAGCTGCATTTACGCATAAATGCGATTCACTAATTGTCGAATTAAAAAACACGTTTCCACTGGAGTCTACGATGATCTCGCACGTACGATGAGGCGGAGCTGACCCCTCATCGCAATACATGATTTCTCCGATTTCTCCAGAACTCCCTCGTGAAGCATTCCGAACTTCCTGAAACTTCGAGATGTGATATATCGAAGAGCTGAGAAAAATTCTATTCCCAGCGGACGAAAACTCGATGCAGCCACGTGTTTTCTTCGCGTGGAAGATCCCATCGTGGGCTGTGAACGTTCCGCGAGGAAGTCGACACAAAATCTCGATGGAAACTTTCGAAAAGCTTCCGCCCGCCTCCTCGACATTACTTCCGCCTCCGCCTCGCCGTCATCCAAAATCCGTTTCCTAAATCTCGTACCTAGCCGAAGCTACTTCCACCGTAAAATCACGCGCGCGTAAAACGGGCAATAAAGAGAGAGATGAGAATACGCGTGCGCGCGCACTTCCCTATGAAAAACGGGAGGGGATTAACGAACCGAGAAGCATTTATATCTACCGTGACGTCAATGAAATGCTAAAAAAGATTATCGATACAAAGTATTTCGGAGGAAATTCACGAAGTAGTTGGATTTCTTTCGCATTAACCGCGATGTGAGCCAATTTATTTATAGAATACTTAAGCCATTTGTTTGTTCTAATCCAAAAAGATAGACGAAATAGTAGCCTTATTGATTTCTGAAACAGATTCAATTATTTACTGTCGGCAAAGAGCCGAGTGAAAATGAATAGGACGTAAGATACTCGAAAGTTAAACCAACTTGTACGTTTCAATTCTTCGGCATGTCTGTCGCTCTATATCTTACATCTCCAGAATCTCAACAGGATATGTCGGCGGTCAATGTAAGCGAGGCGAAAAGTCGCAGTCATCGGGAATCAAGCCTTTCGAAAGAATTGACTCGCGAAAGGGGGTAAAACCGACGGCATAATGGCGATTTCCATCGGGAGACGTTTAAAGTACTGTGCAAAGACGTCGGGCGCTACTACCACTATCGGAGATCAGAGGCAACCCTTGTGGGGAACAAGGGGATGAATAGAAGCGATGAAGATGGCGAATGCGAGACAAACGGAGACGGGAAGCGAGGGAGGGGGAGAGGGAGAGAAAGAGAGCCGAGAGAAACAGACGAGAGGAAGAAGCGACAGCAGGAACGCATCCAACTTTCGACTTATTCAAATGAGCCGATAGATTGAGCCACGAAGGTGCCATTTGTTTCTTTCTCGAAAGCTTCTCGTACACCCCCAACCCGATTTTGTCGTCAAGACTATTTCTCTTTCTCCCGTTGTCACGTACCACCTTGAACGGATTTCATACCGCAATTGTTAACGTTCAAAGAGCAATTTTAAATAAATTTGATATATTCTCATTAAATAACAGTTAAGTCACCGCATTGTCATTGTACAATGATGTAATAATGTTTAATTTTGTACGCTTCGCATTAAGATACAAAACGTAATAATGGAAATTTACCTACGCGAGATGTAAGAGATGAGCCGAGAACTAGTTGCCTGGATACACGTATATTCTCGCGAATGCATCCGTGACGCTGACCAGTCAGGATAATGGTCGACCGCGAAGAAGCGGGCAATTCTCATCGCTAACGAGTGCGGGTCACGAGAGTGAAAATAAAAATCGACGGAAGAAAAGTGGAGTAAGAGGAACGAAGATGTAGGTGCGTGCTGAATATGTATTACGGATAAAATATTGCATAAGAGAGAAAGGGATTATTTTCTAAATATAAAAGAAAATGTATTCAAAGCGTCATCTTGTAGCGGTTACGCTAAGAATTGTAATTGCTAAAAAATTGTAAAAATATAAAGATATAAATTTACTTTTATATAGCGCGACGAAAATTTCGAAATAAAATTCTGTTCTATTATAGAATTTCTTGTACATACATTTCGCGTTCGTATAATACATTCAATTTGTTTGCGTAAATCAAATTGTGTACGTATACGCAAAGAGAAGATGTGCATTATTTAAGTGTACAAAATGTTTAGAAATTTCAATACAAAAGTTATTATATATATAGACATAAAGTTATTACTCCATTATTGCAGCTTTCAATCCATAATCGTGACACGTATAATGAAGATGTAGAAAGTTAGAATAAAAGCCAGAAAGATAGAGAGAACAGAGAGGGTAAAAAAAAGCGATGCAACGGGCCGATGGGGCATTCCTTCCGATTTTCCACGTCATTTCGCCGCATCCGTTGCGATAGAAAATTCCCTCCGCCCGTGATACGACGAGGAGAGGAGGAAGAATCAGTCGACCGGACTCGAATCGGTGCGTCCGCAGTAACGTGTGCGAGAATCGCAAGCGTGGACTCTCTCCACCGGTCGTTCTGCACGTGTTACTTCCTCTTTTTCTTCCATCCATCCGGTCGTTCGGCGCGCACCTACCTACCTACCACCCTCTTATTTGCTCCTTTTCTCTTTCCCACAGTTTCTCACTTTCGAGTTCTGTCCGGTACCAACGTGAAAATCAACGTGAAGAAAAAGAGGGCGAGAGCGGGAATGCTCCGTTCCTCGAAACCCTCTTTTATACTTCCGTTCGATTGACGCTGAACCGTAACGAGCGCCGTCGGCTAAAAAACACGATCGCGCGTAATCGGCGCCCTTATGTGATTTTAATCGGGCGGCTGCCGGGATTGCGATTCGCCCTCTTCGAATGACGTCAGAATCTCCGTAATAAAAATGTAAATCTTGCCTTTATCCGTCGTTACCCGTTTTAATTTTATTCCACAAAATTACAGTTGTTGTTTAAGTGGAACGATCTATTTTATCGAACAGGTATATTTTTTTTTTTTAGAGAGACATTTTATCTTCTTCCGCTAACGGTAGACAATGAAATTATAAAAGTGCGCTTTTGTTATGTCCATAAGCAGTGTCTTTCTTATTCCTCGGAGCTCCTTGTCGACGTCACTCGCGTAAGAAAATATCTATTTAGGGGATACTTGTGGGCCTTCGGTTGAAACATGATGACTAAAAAAGCAAAAGTGACGAGAAGAAGAAACCATACTTTGATACCGGAAGTGGTCACGATCTATGTCAATACACACATGTGCGGGTGCGCGATGCACCTGGGTCTCGCGTGCAACTAGTAAAAGTAATCTTATATGCCGTCTCAAAAAGAGAGGGAGAGAGAGAGAGAGAGAGAAAGAGAGGGGGGAGAAAACAATAAAGACATTGCATCAAACTCGGTCTTTCTGCTGACCGTGAGAACGTAATTACGTTACGCCCGTAACGTGCTACTCATAAAATAAAAGCCGTCCCATTGTCTCTTTACTTTTCCCTCGAATCCGCAGTAGTCGTACCGAGCTAACGACTTTTCCGAAAGCGATGGCGATTACGCTAATCTTGCTGTAAGTGGCATCTTCCCGGGAACACGCGGGTAATTTATAATGGAACGCGACCCGGTGCCTCCTTACGCCATCCTTTATATACGCATTGCGTTTCCACACGCGCGTGAAGCCCTTCGGCAAAAATTTCGTATTCAGCGCGCGCTATGCGAAGCAATAAATTTCAGCGAACAATCATTCGTAGGGTAGGTTTTTAATGACTCCGACGCGAGCCCGGCTCGTACCCACGATATTGGAGCCACCTGATCGATTAGGTACTGAATGTTTCGTGACTTTTTTCACCACACCCCCACGACCGAAGCGATCGATTCATTTTATTATTTGTCCGATCCTCCAATTCCGCATTTAATAAAGTTCTTTTGTCTCAGCTCTATTTATTCACATTTAATGAGAAAACGCGAATAAACGGGACGATTCTTTGCTCGAGGTTTGTTGCGCCGTTCGTCACAAAGAACGAATTAGCCCTCGCCGGTAATATCCGGCAGTGATTAAGGTATACTTACATTAGATAATTCGAGTCTTTTTTTCTAAATAAAAATTACTTTAACATATAAATATATAAAAATTATTAATAGCACAGGTACGCACGTTAGTCTCTTTATACTTTCAAAAAAATATATAATAGTAGGGAAAAGTTGCTGAATGCGAACCGGTCTCCTAAAACGTACCAATTCAATATTTTACATTTTTACTTCATATAAACAACATTTAATTACAAAAATAAAAATTAAATAAGAAATAAGTAATAAAGACAAAAATTTAGTAAATTATATTTTGTTTTGTGCAGGCTATCAACACTTTGGAAAACTAAGTACTTTTGTTGTAAATTTTTCATTAACTTGTATAGCTGATAATAACGTATCTATTCAATTTTATTTTAAATTGTTACGTTTACGCGTAAAACAAGGCTTATTGTTATATATATATATGATAATTTACATTCATTGTATATACATATTTAAAATTATTCTAAAAATTAAATCGACATTTATAAACTCTATCAAGTTTCCTAATTCACACTACAAATCTTATTATTAAGAAATGATGCTAATGTAAGATTGATAAGTGATAATAATGAAACTAGTATTTAGTATAAAGTACGAATGTATCAGTTACAAAAATTAATTCAAGCCAGTTTTATTTCGGTGTTTTTACCTTTTCATTGATGTTTTAATTTATTATTGTTATTTATTATATTATTCATTATATTATTTCGTTATATTATGATTTAATTTATTATTGTTAATTATTGTTATTTATTAATTATTGAATATTTGATCGCTTTTTCGGTAAATTATTAGTAAAATAAGTAATTAGTTAATGATCCCTTATATTCTTAATCACTTTAATTGCACTGCAAGTACGCTTTATGCGACTGGTTTTTTTGAATCACATCTTTCGCAACGTGTTACAGAAGAGCTTATGACAAATTAATTTATTATTACTAAAAGATATAACATGCAATAATAGATGACTGAAATCGAGCTACAATTTCGAACTTTGATTTACATCCAAAGTAGCGAAATGCAAAATATAATAAAAAATAACTCAAGTGGTACGCAACTCTACTCTATTCCTTGCACGAAACACAACACAGAAGAGAGCATTTGATTGAATGTTCATTCATTGGTGCCTGTCCATTGACTGTTTCACTATTCCACGAATGAATGATAGAAACGAGAGAAGGAATAAGACCGAAGCTGAGTTCGCCATCGAGCCATCTTTCACCATCTTTCGTGCCAGCTCTGCCGCCCCTCTCCCGCACCCCTGTTCGTACTTTCAGGAGTAAGAAGTCGCTTTCCAGCCCGTAAAAGTGAATGCATAAAAGTGCACGTCGCGAATGCATAAAATGGCGAATAAACTCCGTCGTAGAATATTCGTGCTTACTGCTTTCCCTCTGCCTTTCCCCCTGTTTCCCTTTTCTCTCGCATTTCCCCGTTCTTCCGCTTTCTCAGCACCGTCTGACGTCGCACACGAGCTCCGCACATTCACCTTTCCTCTGCACTTTTACACCCTCCCTCCCCCTGTCGCCCGTCCCCAGCCCTCCCTCTTAGCTGGCACCGAGCTATATCGCGCGGAATGCGTCTATACTAGAATCTATCGACTTTCACGCGCCTGCCATCCGGACCAATCTAGTACCCCATCCCCGCGGAGACCGTAACGTTACGGAGTAAGTGCCAGGAAGCTTGCGTACCCTTCGCACCTTTGACAATATCGACTATATTCGAATTCTGAGATTTTCATCGGCGCATCCGCCGATTTTCGAGCGAAGGACTGTGAACGGTGCGATTTTAAGAGCACGGAGAGTTCTCGCGCGCATCGTAAAACGCAAGATCGCTGTCGTTCGCACGACAAAAACCGTGCGCATGGAAAAGAGATCGGTTCTAAAGAGAGAGAGAGAGAGAAAAACTCGTTAAATCACATCGTCATTATTTGCCTTGGTCGCACGTTTCTCTTCAACGTTAAACACCGATGCCACACGAAGAACGACAAGCGAGTCGCGTATGGAGCTCGATGCACTCTCCTCGAAAAAGAGAGAGTCCTCTATTTTTCCTAGCCGCGCGAAAGGATCGAAAGGCGTGCCGGGAATATAGGCGCACATACACTTTGCACGCTGTCGCTACATGCGCATATATAGGGTCGCGCTCGTATATCATGCGAGATCAAGGCGGCCGGATATTCGCGCTTTTCGCATTATCCTTCAATAACTCGAAAAGTCTATACCCACGTGCGACAAGTTCCCGTTTTTTTTTTCCTTTCAGTCAATCGCGAATGTATCACAGCTTCCTACATATGCCGGATATATGTGCGATATTGCAACATCGCCGATAGCAAGGAGGGGCCGCACGACGCGGTCCCTCTTACCGCGGTTTATCGACGGTTCGAAGCAAGCGGCTCGGCCCCTTGAAAGAGAAGGGAGGGAAGATCGAGCGAACGCCATGAAAAGCGAGAAGTATAGTTAAGCACAGTGGAAAATGCGGTAGAGAGGGTGCACAGCGAGTTTCGCGTTCGCACTTTACGTCGGTTTTCACGCGCGCAGTCAACAGTCAGCACAGTCATCCGGGGGGTGGTCTCTGTGCCGCTCTCGCTGCCTGCACCGCGACGTGACGTCTCGCGTCGTCGACGCGGAAAGACATTGCGGGCGAAGTGAGAATGTAAATCAGACGAGACGCGGAGTTACACGACTCAAGCAGTACCATCGTTCTTAGCACACACCGCGCGCGCGCGCGCGCGCGCGACGCAGACGGACGTCTCGCCGACAGCACAGTTCAAAATTTCTTTCCGTTTATCTTGCGATAAAGCAACGCGATATTTCCTAGATATTCGTTCTCCGCTTCTTCTCGGATATGTATTCAGCGCGCGCATGTACACATCCCGCGATTTGAAAAAGATTTCGCATGACAGTATTGAATGATGTCCTGCTACAATATTATTCGATAATGCACCACAGGAGAGAGAGAGAGAGAGAGAGAGGGGGGGGGAGAGGTAAATCCGATTGATTGATATAAAATTTGCATTGAAATACACACATAGGTACGTCCTGCCGCGACGTTATTGTAGAGGATGAAAATGGCGCATCGCGTCGAGCGATTCGGTCGTCGTGGACCGGCGATCGAATCTCGCGAACGTCACCGGCGATCGGAAAACGCGATTGAAAATATTTACGAGGATGTGAATGTCAGGGCGCATCATCGCGCGAAAGGATCGTCCGTTTCCCGCGGCATTCGAGACAGGTATATCCGTTCCGAAAGCCTTTTGCGTCTGACCGGGTTCGATTGATCGTTCTACCTCCGGCTGGTATATGTTCGAACACACAATGCGCGGCTCGACTTTAATATATCGCCGATATTACCGGCTTGCGGAAACGCGGCGAGAAGGAGTAACGTCGAAGCAGGGACTCGCGGAAACGAGCGTGCGGAAAAAAACGAGAGAAAGAAGAAAAAGGAAAACAAAAACTGCGAGAGAGAGAGAGAGAGGAAGTACGTGAAAGGGCATGTGAAAGTTCACGCAGGTTTTGAGAGAAAACGGTACTTCGTAAAATCAACGGATAAAGCGACGATATAATAATATCGACGAGCGATCAGCTTTTCGGAGATGCCCCAATTTCGCTTAACCGGCTTCGCTCCGCGCCAGTGAATGGTCGAACTGTCGTTAAGCGACATCCGCTATTTGCATTTCGGTTGCTCATATCGCCCTCGTGTATGCTCGTTGCGCAATACGCGACACGCGAAAAATCCTTTCCAATCGCTCAAGAGGCGAGGGAAGGCGCGCTACGAAATGTAAATAGCCAATTAAACGGCGGGGCTGCATTTAAATGAAGTCGGCGCGTGCACAGCTTGGGGCGAGGGACCGACTTAGGGATTACTCGTCTTTAAATTATTTTCCGTACCGATTCCCCGTCTCTCACGGTAATCGCAAGCCAGCTGCAGCGTGCATGAATAAATAAGATGCTCGGTGCAGCTTTAGCGAGGAGAGAAAACTGCGCCTTCAAAGAAAAGTTACCTCGTCGGTCGCCGCCGCGCCGCGCCGCGCCATGGACGACGGAGATAACATACGGATCGCTGCGCGTGCTGAAACGAGATAAATCGTTTGCGGATTTCTTTCAAACTTCACTTGTTCTTAAAAGGGGAAACGAAAAGGAACAAAAATAGAATCCGATTATCTAACAATATTTTTTTAACCGGTCATTCACTGCAGCAGCCGCCCTTATTGCCGGGCTCGCGGCTCGATTAATTTCCCGGTGCGGAAAACCATTTTCTCATTCATTCCCGAAACGTCGGCCGTCCCCTTTTTTTTCGCCTTCCGTCCCGCGCATCTATTCAGACGCAAAGAACCCTCCGCCGCGACGCGGGGTTGATTTCAATTAAGCACGCTAACTCCACCGAGACACCCTTTCCCCCTCCCCTTCCCCCGAAGTCACCGTGTCGCCGATGCTTGTATTCAGCGCGCTGAAAGAAGTCTACTTGCGACGACGTGGACGCAAAAATATTATTCCGCTTATTTTGTTCGCTGATGGGAACGCGGGACGCGGCCGCGGCGGGCAACGAGATAATGAAAATGCAAACCGAAAACCTTCGTCGGACAATGTCGCACATCGAACGACTCTAAGAAATGACTACTCTCTAAATTGGAATCAGTGTATTTTTCACTGAAAGACAGTGAATAGTCTGTTTTCAGTGATATACTTATAACTATTTCATTCAGTGACATGTGATATGTGACTGTGACAATAATACACTGATTGGTCAATGAGAGTACCCATTTCTTAACCAGAATCACTGAAAAATAGTCACTGAAGACACAGTTATAAATATGGCACTGCAGATCAGTAAAATTCCACTGGTTCAGATTTAGAGAGTAATAAAATATAAACAAATTTTATATCGTCTAAAGCACAAGCAGTAATCTTATAGATTGGATTGTTAATAAGGAAAGATAAGCAAGATAAGATGCGGTATCCCCTATATTGCGCAATTCAAATGGGAATCACAATCGAGTATACGCATTAGATATGGCCCCTCGATCGCTGAAAGTTACCCACAAGCTAGCAAAGTAGATAGCTGCATTATTGAATTAAACTACTTTCTAAATCTAAATTAGTGGAATTTTTACTGATTTGCAGTGCTATAACTGTGTCATCAGTGACTATTCACTATTTTTCAGTGATTCTGATTAAAAAGGGGGTGACTCTCACTGACCGAAACAGTGTATTGTCATTGATAAACAGTGCGCATATCACTGAATGAAATAGTTATAAGTATATCACTAAAACAGATTATTCATTGTCTTTCAGTGAATAATAGATACTCTGATTCTAATTTAGAGAGTACACTGTTGGAAAATTTGTGTACTTTTTGTAAAAATATCTGCTGGTTAAAGTTTTTGTATTAAATAATGAACATATTCATGTGCAAATTTAACACATGTAAATTTAACACATTGCACGTATTTATTAACATAAGATATGATAATGATATTTTTTAAATCATTTTTATAATTTTACATTTCGTATCTGTTAAAATTTACAGAAAAAGTGTTGATGTTACATTATAACAGAGGTGGGGATAACTGTGCCAAAGATTTTTACTATTCTTCTGTTAATTTTATCGTAAAAATTATATTAATTGTATACACAAGTAATTTCGAATTACGATCAAGATTACATTTCTCTTTTGTTGAAATATTAACGCAGTATTAATGTTATCATTTAACACATCCAGATTATGTTAAATTAACACGTAATTTTAAGTAGACCGTTTGAGACATGTGTTTTATGTTAAATTTAACACAATTTTTCCAACTGTGTATAATTTACATTTTTTTCAATTTTCTTATGATTTTATCTCATTTTTTTCACCTGTAACATTAATATTAAATTATAGAATACTTTTAAAGTATCCCACTTTGTTGACGATGATATCTCCATCTTATTCCATCCATGAGGCAAGATAAGAAAAAATGCCTTTATCTTTTTTTTTTTTTAAATAAAGTTTATAACTCTCTAAATATTTTGTTTAATGATTATATAAAAAGATTGATATCCAAAGAATATTTAAAAAGTAAAAATAATTCGTTATTATGAAAACCTAGCTTTTATTCCTTATCGAATCTTGACTATCTCGTCTTGCTCAACCTTCCCCTATATAAGTTTCAGATCGACAATCGGATTGGCGTCCATCGCGTCTCTATTCCCGTGACATAGCGTCGTCAACAAGCGGATATCAATCTTCAGCGGAAGCTACGTCGTCCAGCGATGTGTACGAACGTCTACTAGACACATACAAACGTACGTATCCAGCGAGGGACATAAAGACGAAAAAGATGTCTCCAGACAGAAGGACGGTCTCATGTCGTTTCAACGATACCACGATATTATCCTCGAGTTTCGTAGAGAACTCGAGTCTTTCGCGAGCGATGTGCGCGCTTCGTTCCGTTGGAAAAATATTTATTCGACCGCGATGGAAAGGAGAAGTCTCTCCCTATATACTTGCGACAGAAGCGCGCGGTGCATAACCCGTGTTCCATGGCCGTGTGTGCGCGCATCGGCGCGGCGCGGCGGTCCCTTTTGGATTTCGCCGGCGAAACGAGAGGTCTCAATCCGCTTGAAGCAGTGAGCGAACACGAGAGTCCGAGAGTGACGCTAGAAATGAGGTAAAACGAGGTACGTACGTCCCGATACTGGAGTCTGATTTCGCAGAGAGCTTTTAGCGACTAAACTGCGCGACTAATATCGTATAAAAGAATGCATTTGCGAACGCATACGTGTATGTCTCATCTTGATTGCAATGTACACAGCCACGCATGCCCACAGAATAGATTTCTGGATTCAATGCTATTACTCTTGTATCATAAAACAAGATTGACACAGAGACAAACATAATTATCTCATTGGCAAGAGAATATTATATTATTAAATGAAAAAATTCATAAATCTAGAATAAAATAATCTTGGTGGTACTTCGTTAATTTTCCCAGAGAGATTTAAATGAGACAATGGAAATTTGTGATGAATCTCATAAAACTCTTGATTTAACAATAGATTTAACAATTGATCTGAAGAAAATTTGAAAAACGTTCCTTGTGATAAAATATCACAGAAGTCCTAACAAGAGAACTCTGTAGGTTCACTATGTAGGTATAAAAAATATATTGTCTGATAGCCAAATGATCCATTAAATTCGAGGACTTGCGTTGTACGCGTAGCCAAGCAAAAGCTACTGAGTCTCCGTGGATGCATGGATTATAATGCATCGCATGCGAATCTTTCGAATCGGTGATGTCCCGAACTAGGTAGCGATTGATCATTGTGCGTTATGATATCGAGATCGAGCAAATTCTCATTCTTAATTTAAGAACATAAACTAACATTTATATACGTTACTCTTGTCTCAAAATACGTCAATCTTATTTAATTCAAAAGAGAAGAATAGAAATTATATACCTTATTTTAATATTGCTTTTTATATTGCCCAAGGCTGCAATGAGATTACATCAAGAATATTTTTAGCCTTATTATTAGACATCATTTCTGAGAGGGCAGTATACACGCGCACGTACGAATGCATAATTCCGATATCATAGGCGCCGAGCTGCGTTTAAATGTTCCGAGAGTACGTGGTCTTCCCACAATATACTTCTCTATAATAAAGTTTCAGGTGCTCTCGATGCTCTTTGAGAAAAATCGGGACGAAACGGAAGCAGTTGGGAAAGCGGGATGGAGGGAATTTGTGCTCCGTTAGAAATTTCCCTTCGCAAGAAATTTTAGTGGCTTCTAAGGGAGAATTTACAAAGTATCATTAAAGCTCTTTTCAAATTTGGTCTGAAATTATATTCCGCGGTGCTCTTCGGATAAATTAGTTTTCCGTTTTAATCTAATATTTTAACATTACATTCGAAAATTTTAAAACTGAATACCCGGCGTCCGAAACAAAAGCTCATTTCATTCGTGTAGTAGGTGGCGGAGGACGAAATAAATCGGCAGGCTGTTGCCACGGTCGATTTGATTTCGATCCTGGAACGGGCGAGAGCACAGCCGAGGCTTGCGTTAATTACCAGCAATTTCGGCGTTTCGCCGCTCTTTAAACACCGCCTTGGGAATTAAGCGCGGTGCTACATTGTCGATAAGGAGAGAATGAGCAGCGAGTGAAAGAGAGAGAGAGAGAGAGAGAGAGAGAGAGAGAAAGAGAGAGGGGGAGAGGAGAATAGAGACGCTCGTTTCTTGCAGCCACGTTTACAATTTATAATCCTATTACAGGATTTGGGATACTCACCGGTGTGCGTCACTCCAAGTCGACGTAGCGAAAAGCCTCTCACAAAAGGTATCCGGGCTCTTAAACAGAGAAAGAAAAGGAACTCGTTACGTTGTAAGTAAGGCGACCGCTCCATCGTTAATTATGGCCACATTAATTACGCGACTTATAATTACGATCTTGCGGTTCAACTAAAGATACTTATGGTGGGAAACACTTAAACCGAAGCATATATTTATATGTCTTATTTCGTAAAGCGACACACACACATACACGTTTGACTATATTAACAAATGTAATATTAAACCCGTAAACAGCGCAGCAGTCTGACGTACCGCTCCCATATTTCCAATAATTTTATAAGTTCTTATAAAAAATGTATATTTTCAATTATTCTTAAAAGATGTTTTAATGTAAGGATAAGCAAAAAATCTCATATATGCAAGGTATCTATAAAGTCTGTAAAACTTTACCCGCTATATTTCGGAATCAGTATAAATTATGAAAAACTGTGAAATACATATTTGATCATTTCAAGAGGCTCGTTTTTAACGAGGTTGTGCCTCCCTCAGGAGGTTCTTGCGGAACCTCAACTCAAATATTTCAAATGGATCCATATTATATCATTTGAAAGAGTACAAAAAAATTTTTTTCGATAAAAAGCGGAAGTTGATACGTTGGTCCATTTGGGAATTATTTAGTCAAAGTTCAAAAGTTTCAATTTTCAAAAAATTGTTACTCCCATTCGAAAAATTTTAAAAATCTAAAGGACCTAAAATGTCCTAAGAAAATTAAACCGTAAAAATTTTCCCAACATTAAAATGTAACATCAAACGAGTAAATAAGATTTAAAGTGTGTAAATGAAACGTGGATGAAAGAAATACAATACATACATGCTCAATACTGTGAAAAAGTAATGTAAACGGTAAATCTAGGTCTATGGGACCGCTACAATTCTTCAACCGTTTCATATTGCACGTTCCCAGCGAATGATAATGGGACCAGTGCAGTGTTTGATGGGGACAGGTGGCATACTATTAGCGAGACCCTCCTGTAAGGAGAGTGGAGCAAATTTACCAAAAGTCCGCCATTTTTAGAACAACTTTTGGTTAAACAAATGGGATGTTCAAAATCTGTTTCTTTCTAGATTATATTCAAGTGCTCCTCGAATGGCAGGTACTGTAAGTTTAGAACGCCCCTTGTAGATATCAAGGATGTTATTGTCAAGTTTCAATAGCGCCAGCATTACAGTTTAAGGATGAAAACCCTCTATAATAATACAAGAATCAATAAGTGTCTAGCAACGATTACGTTTAAAAAAAATTTGTTAAATAGAAATATATGAAAAATATTCTTTAACAGAATAACGGCATTAATAAACACGACGTTAGTTACAGCATCGATATCGCAGCATAACCGAGGGTAATATCAATATCAGATATTTCCAGGAAGTACATCATTAATGGCCTTACTCGCGGGAGAAGAGAATGGCAGCGCGTTAATTGATTTTTCATTCGACAAAGCCGCCAGAAGCCTCTTCAACGTCCCGTAGACGGAAAACGAGCAGCTCGCGATGGAAATCCTCGTGAAAACAGTCAGTGCACCCGGCAACTGGCGGATCCGAAATCCTCTCAGCGGAAATCTTTCTCCGCTGGAATATTTAGCGGTCGAACGAATCGCAACGGACGCAAGGAAAATGCACGGGAAAAATCGCTCCTTGCGTCCGGCGGGAATTTCAAAGTTCCACGGAAAACACTTTAATTTTGCGTGAAATAGCATTGCTGTTTTTCTTTTTTTTTTTTAAATCGAGCCTTTTACTTCAACTGCGACGACTGCATCGATGCTCTCTCAACCATAAGAGATCCTTCTTCTCGAATCGTAAACAACAGGCGCGTGTATATACAAACGTCCCGCTTCAAAGCTTACAAAGAGCAAGAAGTATTTCGCTACAACGTTCATGCAAGCGATAAATCATGCTCAAACGTAATGCCGTACGTTCTAACGAAGTCGTGGACGAACCAAAACGCGGAAGTTCCGACGAAATTAATTTTCTCGCACGACCCCCTTGTAGTCCCAAAACGGAAATCGCAAGGACCCGGTGCAACTAAACGCGAGGCGGCACGTGCAATTCATTTCGCTCGTTCATTATAGATTTTAATACCACTCGCGTCGGAATCCCATCATAAATTAAACCCTGACAGACGAAACTCCGACGGCACAGTCGAATCTGCGGAATACGATGCGATCCGGCGGAAACGCGGAGATCGTAATTTTTGGAGATAAATCCTCCGATTTCCCCCAAGTGTGACACGCGCTTTATATAGTCAATGAGCTAATTTCAATTTTGCCGATTTTAATTTCTCCAATTTTATTTTCCCACCCAGCAAATTGAATTTCAATAAATTTCACGGGTAAGAACGGGGAAGTTCACGTTTCGTATAAATATTTATATTTTCTATATCGGTATAAATCATATTGAAGTATGCAAAATGGTAGAAACGTATTCTAACGCACGTTGTATTGTAATGCGATGCGACATATGCACAATTTTGTGACACGCGGAGATGTATAACTGTGGAATTTAAAATTAAAATCGTATTAAACGACATACTGAAATGCAATTGTTTCATACGAGGGAATATTACGAACAAGTTTCAAGCATGATTGCAAGAGACGAGTTGCATTGAGCGGCGAATTGCAGCACGGTAAATATTAGGAATTACGCCAATGCGGGGATTCACCAACGAGCCTGATGTGTGTCCATGTGACTGTGACGTTCAACACATTCTCCGACATCGCAGAACGTATCCCCGAAGAGCAGGCCGAGCACGCGAGAGAAGGCCATTAAGTGGCACCGACCAGTTTTCCCGTCGTTTCTTCGCGATACCACCGTCTGGCAATATATTTTCCCTCCCTTTTAATTACACGCATTACTTACGCTCGTTAATTAGTCTCTAGCTGAGGATCAGAAAGCTGGAGGGTGAGTACCAGACATCGGATGCAAGCATTTGCGTCGAGTGCTACGCGCCCCGTTTCTCCTTTTTCATCTCCTTGCAAGGAGAAATCTCTCATCGCTCGATTATAATGTCAATCTCACTCGGTATTTCTACTAAATTAAAAGAAATTGTAATTTATTTCCAATTGCCGAGATTAAATAATATAATTATCGCAACATTGTACGGAAACAGAATTGAATAAGCGTAAGGAATATCTATTGGCCTTTCGAACGAATAACTTGTGCAACATAAAATTAGTTTTCACTCGACTAATAACTTTTAACAGTTCATGTATTTTCAACGAATGATATAAAGAAAGTTTTATCACATCTCCGATAGTGGCCATAGTCAAATTTAGAATGCCAATTGATGTTCTATCGCGATCACCACAACCTGAATCTGAAATCTTAAGTCGGTGTAGGTTGAATAAATCCAAGTATTTTTATATACGTGTCATGGAAAAGGAGCTTTAGCCTTTCAATTCAGAGAATATTGCGAAGGATGATCAGACAGGAACAGAAACTCGAGTTTCTCCTTCTATATACAAATATATAAAGTTTTATATACACTCGTATATATAAATAAATTTATATTATATATAAAGCTATATACATACATGTACGAGTATAAAACTTTTTCCCTGAATTCTTCTATCGTACCTAAGAAAGCCGACTTCTGCGCTTTAAAAGCTGAAGAAGTCGACGCGCGCGCGCGCGCGCTACCCCTGAGAGAAGCAGACGACAACGAGGAGAAAGAAGAATAAGATCGTCGGTAAATCGTCGGCGGAAAATCAGTCCTCGGTGATTCTTACGGCGACATTTCGCGGTGTATTCCTATGATATGCCGCCGAGCACTATATTGAAAGGGAATAAGAGGAAGGCGCATTCTTCTATTTGCATCGGAACTTGCAATTTCTCCTTTCTTCGCGGTCTCAATTACCGATGCACCATTGTCGGCTGCTCCTTTCAATTTGCCGAGTGGCACTCCAACGTACAGTTGCTAAATATAGCGAGCTACTTATAAGAATGAGATATGGATGTCGACCGAAAACATTTGGAAATTGTTGAACGATTCACCGTACGTCAAGCGCTTTTCGGTTCGCCGTGATGCCTCGTGACGTTCAATGCGATGTTCGATAAAACTATAGAAGCAAATAAATGGAAGCATCTTCCGTGATACCATGTTTCATTCCATTTGCTTCGGTCCGCAATGCCACGCTACAACATACAAAGAATTGGCGAACTAATAACGGGCACGTTATCCTCTTTTGAAATATCTTTTATTGAAGTATCGCCTTCCCATATACTTCGTGATCTACAGCTCTCTCCTGACGTCGCGACTGTTCATATCGAAAGGATGCTTCATGAAGATACATGCACCGAGCTGCCGGGAAATACAGAGTCACGGATCCGTGCTAATAATTTTACAAGTTGGTCGATAAATTTCTAGTAAGGAGGTACGGGATCGTACCATGAAAATCGTAAGCGTAGAAACGCGGGGATTTGACCGTATATCACAACGGCGCGCTAGGGGAAAAAACTTTACCACCCATTGGTAGGAAATATAGCACCCCACGGTATAGGAAGGATCCTGCAGCGAGCACCGCCCGCGACTGTCTCATACGTGCATATAACTACTGGTTATATAGTACAAGTGACTACGATAAAATATAAGCAGTGCCAGGCTGCTATTTCGACATTTCGGACAGAACGAAATATTGTAATGTATCTGTTTCATACTTTGTAGACTTTTTACGAAAGCGTCACATCCTTGGATAAAACCGAAATTTGTCTCTTTCTAATCTGTCATTTGACTATTTATCAACTTGTAAAATCGGACCCGACCTAGTCAAAGAGCTCGAACAAAAACCTTTTTTTTAATGAGTTTTTAATGAACAATATACCACATGTATAAACGAGATTAAATATATCGATAAAAGAAAAGAGAAGTAAGTTATAAGTTACTAAAGTCACGCTCGTTTACATCATTAATTTCATACGTTTATTCGTTCTCAATAGTTTTTGAAATACCTATAATGAAAAAAGCTGAAATCTGCTTTACACGTGAAGGTAATTTCAGTCATTAAAATCTGTTTATTAGCAGCAATTTTTAAAATAATTTTTTTTAACATGATCGTTCATCAGTATTAGATATTTAAAAAGCAGCAATTTTATTAAAATTTTATTATAATTATAAACAAATTATAAATAAAAGTAGATTTATTTTAAGACGAGTTTAAAATGTACACTCACGTCGGTCGACATTCATATTATTTTCTTTCTTCTATGTTCTTTCTGTGGTAAGAAAATGACAAAGTACTACCATTTCTATACATCTAGCAGTAAATGGCATGGTGTTCTTTTTTTAGCGATTTCTCCAATAAGTCTAATCCACTCTCATTTTTTTTTATGTATGAATTGTTTGAAAGGTTTTTCTCCCATAAGCAATCTACTTCTCATTCATTTATCACATCTCTAAGTATAAAGTTTCATTAAAATCAAAATTTGATACGATAAGGGGATTTCCCTTGTCAGTATAAAGCAGATTTAATATCATGAAAATTTTATTTATATCTTTTCTTTTAATGATATTAAATAGATTTCGATCAAATTATTATCGAGGATCTATCGCAATTCTTAAGCTTGAGATACGTAACAAAGAATCCTTGCGAAGTAAGGAATCTTCTCTTTCGAGTAGTCACTTTGCTTTTATTCGTGCGACCCATTACGCCAGTTGTACAAACAGATCGCGTTACGTCTTTCAAAGAAGCTCCACGAATATGGAAGTGTGTCATCCGGTCATCGTGACAACGGGCATCGCATGGCATACTTTTACCAATGCTTCGTTTCACTTTCGCACGGGGCCTACGTCAGGGTCACTCGCGCAGCTCGTCCGCGTTACGAGTCGAGTTCGCTCGCTTTCTCTCTCCGTGAACTTGAAATCGAATTATACACGCTTACGCAGCCAAGCGGTTACGCAATTCGTCGTAATCCTCGGTACGTCGATATCTGCCACAGCGTGATGCCGAAGCTACTGGAAACGTTGACGGCTCTTTGCGAGTCAACCTTCAGCAAACCTAATGCAAATCTTCCCCCCTCCTTATTTGTTGCAGGCGGACTTTACAGCAGAATTTCGCCTGTAGCCTTGCTCATTAATGCAGAATTAAAATATTGTAATAAAAAAAAAACATCGTCCGCGACGAAATTTTCACAAGGAATAAACGGGCAGTACAATGTGCAAACAGGCCGCAGATGAAATTTGCACGTAACACAAGCGAATTGTATAATGGGATTGCTCGGCGCAGGAGTTGTACACTGCAAATTAGATCTGCTTGATTTCTGATAACATTTACGAACTCTCCGTTAGTTTATACACGTACACACGCCCCGATTAACGAATTACCTGCCGCGCGTCCCTGTCGCCCTCGAAGGAAATGAAGTCGAAGCGACGCCGGAAAATTGGAGACACAGGCGAGAGAGAGGAGAGGAACGGAACCGGATTTATCGCTTAGGATCTCCGCTCGGGTCTCCGGCGGTAATATCCGACGGTGATTCAACTCGTCTCGAGGGTGTCTTCGGAGTACGGCAATAACAGAATAATCACTATTCCCACGTGCAATAGGTACAGTCATTAAAACGCGACATTAATTATTATTAGTTATGTCCACGGGCAGGAAAAGTAGAGCTCCGCCATCCCGCGTCGCGAGAGTATAAAGATAGATGATAATTTGCCTTTTAACTGTTTGTTAACTAATCTGTCATTGCCACTTAATTTCGTCGCGGCTTATAAAGTTATAATACGGCGCTCTCGCCGCGGATATATACTCTTTCCATTGTGAGCGCTTCTAATATACTGCGGAAAAAGCACGCACGCTGCGTTCCGTCGAGGCCTTTGCCTGGTTTACGCTCGCCCTATTGTCCCAAGCAACAACACCTACAAGCAGCAACGCCTACGATCGTCGCAGTGCCAGCTGTGAAAATACCGAGCTCCACACGCGCCGGTGATCGCGCTAATTATGAGAACGAGATGAGCGTGTGGTAAAAAAAAAGAAAAAGAAAAAGTAAAAGAAAAAAGAATCCGCAGAGCTCACGGGGAAAGAAAGGGCCGAGGGCCCTGAAAAATTCCCTTCGCCGGGCGTTTATAACGAGTACAATGCGCAACGCGTGATTCCCACCGACATCGCGATATCGTCAATTCTCACAGTACGGCGGTGAGTGCGTTCACTCCGCGCCCGAGAAGTCGTCGACCGTTACACTTGACACGTGGAATATCCTGTCGCGCACTGTCGATCACGGCTATCGATTATTTACCAACGCGATCGCCATTGTCCAACTCGTCGCGGGATCGAGATACGTCGTTTCATTGTCCCGCGTATGCCGCAGATAAACCGATTGCGTCTGCAGCTGACGTAAACGCGTTTGGCTGCGGTAACTATCCCGCTCGTGTGCACGTACGGTTTATTAGACATCATTAGATTCACGTTTTTCACTGTTATATGCCGCATGTCATCTCAAGATGCCGCTGTGGAAAAAATATTTTTTTTTTAGTGGGAGAAAAGGAGGGGGTTGTGGAATACTATTCTTTTGACAATAACTCGGTAATAAATAATATTGACGCGACACAATTCTAACCAACGTCAGTTTATTAGCCACGATAGAGTTCTATCGATCACTTTATAAGTAAAAGTTCATCGGTTATACAGAGCGAACTTAATTTACAATTACTAAAAAGGGAAAAAGGAATGCGTTTGGAATCGTGGAATACTCATGTCATAAAAGGCGCTTCATAAATAAAACAAATTAATGATCTTTCGTAGATTTTACGTACAAACGAGTGCCAACAACAAGGTTTTACGAACATTTCATAAAATATACCTAGATTATTAAAAATTTTTTAAAAATAATTTTTTGACTCAAAAATTTTTAAATAAAACTTAAATTTTTTTTAAATAATTTCTTTGCTTCTAATAAACATTATACAACATCTACGATGAGATTATTGTTATGTCACAAGAGAAATGCACATGGCGAACGATCGTATTCCATAACTACAGCCCTTATACATATGACTTTATTCGTCGAATTCATACATACATTACGACATACATAAAATTCAATAATATTACCTTTATTAATATAATAACATTATATTAATTCACATTCAAGGCTTTTAAATTAGACTACAATCAAAAAATTAATTAATATGTTGCATATTTCTCAAAATTACGCAGAGAGTACACACCTGTACAAGTTTCTGCTACCTGCAAAACTGAAGTTCAACCTTTATAAAACACACAACAAACACTAATGACCAGTAACCATCCTGCAATGTCTAAATGGACTGTAACGAAGTAATTTTAACGACTGCTTTTACAATTCAACGTGAATTATACGAGATATCATGATATTCCATCACTCCAGATATATTCCACGACCGCCGTTCTTTCACTACAATCGCAGGTATCTCGCGTACAGTTATTTTTTCATCTATTTGAAGTGATACAAAAAATCTCTAAAAATTTACTTTCAAGTTTGTAAAACAAATATCTGCATTTCATTTTAGAATAAAACGAGAAACTTTCATGAATGGCAATCAGTTGGACACAGAATACCCATGATGATAGTAATAATACAGATATCTCAGATAAAAAAAATTGTAAGTCACAATTACAGGTTAAAAATTCCCATCTTCCAGAACTTTTGCTGTTGTTCTCTGGTGTACAGTCTCATGATAAAATCATCAGAATTCGAGGAGAGAATAGTCTCAAACTTGTGGCTCTTGTTAAGTGCATAAGCATACGTTAGTAAGATGCGCGCGTAAGAGCGAAATATCGGAAAAGGGCCGATCCCGTAAGACCGTACGAAGTAAGCACCGTTCAGCAGACATGTTAATCTCGCCCGTATATATGAACACCAGGGACCGCATTAGCTTTTACGACCTATCCTTGACTGCGATAATGGCGCTATTTATATGTAGAACTCGGTATTCTCACGGCGATGCACATAACGCAGGACAAATGTGTGCACCTGCCGAAGCGTATCTTCGCAGGGAGGACGCCTTCTAAAAGGCCGCGGCGTATACAACGCGACTGAATCCACCGACACAATTGCGCAACGGATAACGACTTCTATAAAGTGCGGAGAAAGAGAGAGAGAGAGAGAGAGAACTTCTGGTAGCGAGAACAGAAAAACATGAAAGAACAGCTTTACGATGCGATAGCATACTCGATAAGAAACGTAAGTACACCCTAGCGAGATGATTTCTCGTTTCGTTTATAAATCAAGAACGATGCAATCGCGGGCTGGCAGAAGTTTAAAGTAATCAACTTTCGATCTTTAAAACAGGAATTTCACGTAGTTATATTACATCTGCATTATGAGTAACATTTATAATCTTAATATTTTAACAGCGCGTAATCTTAATAAAACTGTAATCTAAATGCATTCTTGAAAACTAAGAGAAAAAAAAGTGGGGGCAATCATACTTTAATTATAATTCATAGTCATTTTCAGTGCCAATTATACATTTGAATATTTTTATAGTTATTTTAACCACACAAATTACAATTATATTATTATTAATTACTACGTAAACAATAAGCAAATGTATAAAAACTAGGTATATTTAATATAATTGTAATTGCACTTATTACATAAAATTCATATTATTTTCAGCAATCATATATTTGATATTTTACTATATTAATATTTTAAATTGTTTTAAATTATTATATTTTATTATAAAATCGTACATTAAGAGAAACATTTTTTTTATAAAAAAAATATACATTTTCCTAAAACCGTGTACCTTGATAAAAGCATTTGTTTGTTCTGTTTAAGTAAAAATACTTTTAAGTAAATATATATCTTGAGTATATAATTTTGTATTTTTTAATTCTTTTTATTTAAATAATAATTATGCAAATAAGTTAATAATATAAAACTTAATTAAATTACCTTCTTGGATTAAAAAATCTGATTATACTGAATAAAAACACTCAAACAATAAATATTTTCTAAATTGCAAGAAAAAATTACTTGATAGAAAATTATTTCTTTGTTTTATTTACATAAATATTTCAATTAAGAAATTTTTAATTTGACTGTAAGTAAATTAGCTATTAGGACAACGAGCAAATCATTTTTTGCATTAGATACAATTTTTTTTTTTCGCGATATTATTTTTCTCAGTTCATCATAAATGATAGAATTGTAACGTAACATGATGTTATTACTGACATTACAACAGTAGTAACTCTAAGAATTAAGATACGAAGAATTGCAGATTCAATACAGCAATAATTCTTCGCGAGATTTATTCCTAAAGAGGCAAAAAATGTTTTTCAAATATTTTTTTTATGCGATCCGCACAATATATTCTTTTCTCTTTTGTAGAATATCAATGGACAAAATTTATATTTACATACTACTGCCACGACTATTACTCTATAGTCATGCATTTCAATAAGCTACAGATTCTGTAATGGAGATTGACAGTGGTAAACGTGCAATCGTGCCGGTGCACCGATCGACATAAGCGATTGCAACGCCGTGCACCCCGCCGATGCATTAACTGCAGCTGCTGCAGAATTTCTGCATAGGACGGACTCGAGAGCAGGATATTACATTATGCGCATATGGGTCACATAAATACATCGATCTCATTAGTCGCCGATAACAATCGGGCCAATTCATCCGATCGCCGTCAATGACAAAATTACCGAGTGGGTACACAACGACATTTAATTATTCAGCGACCTAAATCAAAATGCTCATGCATTTAATCTGGCTAATTTTCTCAAACTATGTACACATTGCATCTTTATGTCGAGTATCTTATACATAGATTGTAAACAAAATGCCGAGGGAAAAAACACAGTATTCACGTATATTATTATTTTTAAATGAATAATGAAATTATGAATAACGTATTTGTATAAAATTATCTTGTTAAATAATTTTATATTTCATGATATATGTACAGGCTAATAATACAACAATATGGGCAAATTATGTGTATTAACAAACGTACAATTAATTAATCATTCATAGTGAGAAACGCTAATAAGACTTTGCTGGTTTCACCTGTAATGGCTCATTAGTTGATCGGTAATGTACGTTCGATTACGAAAAGAGTACGGACAGCCTGAACAGGAAAAGCAGCCCATGTCTGATTATCTCGTTAACGGCGTCATTGGCGAGAGAATCGATACAACGATGCCCGGCGGTATCCCGACGTTCTAATTAAGCCTTGGCTAATGAAAGAAACGTTTGTGCAGGTTTTTGCGGACACAGTAACGTTCGGCAAATTACATTTGCACACTTGTTTTCTGAATTAGAAAATAGAAACTCCCTACGCTTTTATCCATGTGTATTTAGATTAGCAAATAGTTTTCAGAAAAATACTCGATTTAATCCGAGATCTAAATTTCATCTGTAATTTTATGGATTAACGATCGATTCGATCGTCGAAACGCGAGGGAACTTTTATTTTAATATCGCGCGAAATAAAAGCGACGAAAATCTTATAAAGTCGCAGATGCGCAGCCATTCGTGATCCTCGCGGAAACTCAAGACCGGTAAGATAGCTAGAGCCGGTCTAACAGCACTTGCACGAATATCCCGGGACTTCTATCACGGTGGATGGAGCTGAAGTTACTAACTAAACGAGTTTCTCACTAACAAACCCACTGGCACGAAACGATGTCGCTGACAGTCGAGGCTTACAAGGGAATCGGTAGAGAGGTTGCGTTAATATTGTTCAGAAGTTCGCGCTACGTGAGGTATAATGAGGCTGAGAGTAGGAGAGAAAGCGGAAGATAGGATACGGGGTTATCCAATAAACCGAAACAATAAGTTTGACAACGACTTTAACACTGAAAATAGATTCCGACGATGCAAGTAATCGAAAGTACGTTGCAGTGCGGTCAAACCGTATGTATACAAAATGCAATATATTATTAACCCTAGGTCGCCACCCTAATTTCTGGTTACCTTTCCTACCACCCATGGGTCTGTGGAACCCTGTAACTTTGACACTATGTCTCTTTGACGCTATGTCTCTTAACAGCAAGAATATTTTTTTAAACTCATATACGGAAAAAACAACCATGGTTGAATTGATAAGATATGTTTGGTTAAACAAATTTGGATGAAAATAAACAGATTTTCTGGTTGTTATAATTAAATATTTTGGTATACAACTAGAAAATTTAGATGTTATAACTGTAAGAATTTGATTAACAATTTCTGGTAGAATCTTTAAAATTTTTGGTATATAGCAGTTCGTGACACGATAGACGCGTTCTATTTCTTGTAAGAAAAAATTATACACAATAGAATAAATAGCGCGCGCGCGCGTGCGTGTGTGTGTGAAACATTATAAAATTTTTCACGGATGTTTTAATAAAATGATTTTTCCTGTGAATTCCAAAATCGCTCAAAATTGGATTCGAAGACGAAAGAAAATAAAAGATACAGAATACAGTTAAGAGAAAAGTTTTTAATAAACTATAAAAATTTGAGAATCTGATAATTCCTACAAGAATTCTGATTCATTTCAAGCGGAGTAGATTCGCATTTAAATCTACTAAATTTTCAATTAATGCAACTAGATTTTTTTTTCAATATGATTGCAATCAAAGTGAATACGATCAAATTTGTCTAGTTACCTCAACTAGAATGCAAGTAACCAAATTTGTTTGGTTATTTCAATAAAAAATATGAATCGTTTATTTTTCACCAAACAGTTTGTTTATTTTATTCATTTTTTAGATTTATTCAACCAATTTTTTTCCCCGTGTAATATGTGAAATTAATACCTCAGATTCAGATAAGGACAACATACAAGACTCGAATTAAAAGTATTTTATTCTCAAATAATTACAATTGTTTAAAGAAATAGTATTGCAAAACATCACAAAATGAGTACTTCGAATAAAAAGTCTCCAATTTTTAAATTTTAACTTGAAGGAAAAAAATTAATGGAGTTTTTTTTATCCTTTAGATTAACAAAAAGATAGTACAATATGAATTGTGGAAAAAAGTTTAATTATATGAAGTATTGAAAATCGACAGTTTTGAAAATTTAATAAATGATTTTACAACTAATGAAAAATTTTATTCTGTAAACAATTATAAAATAGTGGATAAAAGGTTGTAATTTGCAAACGCTGAAAAAAAAATATCAACATCTGAAGTATGTAATTTTATCATTTGTTTGTGTCTAGATGCAGTATGCAGTTTATCATGAGATTCTAAAATAGCGATGTCGTTCTGCCACGTGTTGTGGAGTCAGCTATTATAATAGAAAGTGGCTTTGTTCCCAATTTTGTCCTCCAACGTAACGACAATCAAGGATTGTTTTCTGTGTGGTAAACCGTACTCAAATGACAGCAACAGAGAGAAATGAATTAAATGTACTTTAATGTACTTTAATTGATGTGTACAAAGTGTGTACATACATCCGAACCTCACGCAAAGAAATACTTGTGCGACTTTGCATGGATTTTGCATCTCACTTTATCTTATAATATTTACATTTTTCGCGGAGATCGAGACAACTATTTTTGATATTTTCACGAATAAATATTATCTGAATACATACAAGTTGACTTGTAAATTGTTTCACTAGGCGACAAAATTTAGAATACTTTTTTGTAAAAAAAAAAAAAAAAATTTTTATTGCCGTTTCTAAAATTAACTAGATATAGAACAGGAAATAATTTTATGCTGGGCCATCAAAATAATTATGTAGGATACTCAAGCATGATAATGTTTCTGCAAACAGTTTAGACATTCTCGCAACCAAGTTAAAAATCCGATACAATTTTTTTAATGGGTCAACGTAATTATCTTCAGATCTGTATTTCAAAAATGTTTTTTTCGTATAAAAGGTAGAAAATAGAACGGATATTTTTACATTGTAATTTTTTACTTTATTTGCGTGAACTTTTTCGAAATTTTGATTACAAAGTTTTTGAGCTAAATTTTCCAGGTAAATATATAAATTTTTACTAGTTACTGTGTTTGTTAGTCTTTAAATACGAGCCAAAAAAAAACCTTGGAGTGGCGAAAGAGCTTTTTACTTCATATACCCTACATATACAGCATGAATTTCAATTTCACACGCGTAAGCGTTAAGGAAAAATCATAGTAGCTATTATATACGTGTATATAAATGAAATAACTAGTCGGAAAAAAACTTTTATATCCGTTCCGCAGATTTTTCTATAGATACATTTAATCAAATATTCGATCAAAATCCAGAATGTGAATCAGTACTATAAAAATCGAAATATTCCCCGTGGGATAAAATAGACATATTGCTTCGAAACATTCACGCGCGCCTGATAAAAGCGGCAAGGGGAGGTATCGCTCGTTATTCGCCGCGTATCCCGAGCTTTCTCGCTGCAGCGCAAGGCGTTCATCCTTTTTATCTCCATCCGCAAGCGGGCGAACCCCGATTGCGGTGAGGATGCGGCTGCGAAGGACAGAGGACGAAGGGAACGAAGGAGGGAAAAGGAAGGGTAGCGTACTCGACAACTTGTGGATCGTTTCATTATCCTGAAGTGGTACTCGCGCGCAACTTCTAAAGTTCACCGCACAGAAGTCGGGCCATCCGTCGAGGCGGAATAATCATATCACTCAGCACGACGGCGAAGAGTCTTTGGCAGCCGCTGAGTCTTGACACGGTCGTGGAGCTTAGCTAGGCATCGCTGGGCGCGCCTCGCGAATCTCGGCGCGAAATTCCTGTCCGCCACTTCTCTATTGTCCCTCTCTCTCCCCCGTTGAGAGATACGCGCCCGTAAAAGATCTTGTTTAGAGGTCTCCACAGCGCGGTGCAATAACTCGGAGGGCTGCGCGCGTGGTTCGCATACCGTCGCGCTATCTTTCGCGAGGCGATAGCGATTCGATGGGACGGCGCGTAATCTTATTTTCCACCGTTTAATTTCCTTTCGAGGCGCGATAACGACCGTTTCAGGCGCGGCAATTTACACACGCGCCGCGCCGTTGCGGAGACCGCGCGCGGAAATCGTCCCCAGCGCCAAATTTCTCGTTCGCGCGGACGTGCGCGAGAGTTTTTACTGCAGCGTGCGTAATGACCGAGGAATGTGCTTTATTTTCCTTGTCGGTCGTAAAATCCGGAAACGGAAATCACGGAAGATTAAATCCCTTCCACGATATTTAGATCGTTTTAAGCGCTTTCGCCGTGGAAGCATTTCCACAATGAGATATCCATCTTCCGACTTTCGGGGTAAAAGCGATGGCAAAATTTGTCGTGCTCCCTCGTGAAGATCGAATGAAATGTAATAAAGTAATGGATGTGCTGCTGTAGATTTGGAATATGCATCAAGAATTTTTGAATCTCGCAATCGTAAAAGTATTTGTCCTTCTTGCACAAAATGGAGCGGCACGCTTGAACTAGAGACTCAAGCTTTTCCATCATACTTAAGACATCGATTTAACTTTGCCGAATTTGTTTAATAGTCCCTTAAATTTTAACATTCCGATATTCAATTCTGACAAAGCTACTCTCTAAATCGGAATCGGTGCATTATTCACTGAAAGATAGTGAATAGCCTGATTTCAATGATACGTTTATAACTTTATCGGTATTTTATTAATCAGTAATACATGTACTGTTTTTCAGTGATAACACACTAATTTGACCAATGAGATTATTCCTTTCTTAAGATGATTCTGAAATTGTCTGTATTACCAATAAAAATACAATTTTATTAAACAAGTTATACTTTGAATTAATTTTACAGAAATATAATTTCTTTTACAGAATTAGAATTCACATGCTAGTAGGTATATACAGTTCTGGTCCATTTTTACCAAAAATAGAAAAAAATTTTTTAATTACAGATTCTCTTATCAACTTTTACTTTAATATGGCGACCAAAACCGTCAATTCACAGATACATTTACTTCGTGAAAAATGTTATGCAGATTAGTTATGTGAAATAAAGGCAGAGCCAGGTGTAGAACATATAAATGAACAATATTGAATCATTAGAATTAAATCAGGAAGCTTAAGGTAAGAGAATAGAATGTTTGGCAAATTGTGTATATGTAAATGTGAGATCTTGATGTAGTAGTATGTAAAAGTCTTCTGATGTTTCGTACGTATGTATTATAAATCGTATGTGTATAGGTCGAATTTATCGGTAAAAATTGGCAATTCTAGCATCACCTTAATCCGAATCACTGATAAAGTATTGAACAGTCACCGATGATCGCAGTTACAAATACAGCACTGCAGATCAGTAAGATTCCATTAATTCAGATTTAAAGAGTACGTGAAACACGATTTTTATCTTTGCGCCTTTAGTTTACAGATAATTTCACAGTTACACATTGTTTTACTTCCGTCAGATTTGCGAGGCTAAAAACGCGAGGCGACGGCTGGAACTCGTTTAAACCGCGAATATGTAGGTGGAACTTGGATCCCGCATTCTACCGTTTACGAGCAATCGCGTTCCCCACAAAGTTTTCGCCGAGAAACTGCAGGCGGAGGAGGGGCTCGCAAAAACGGCGAACGCCGAGATGGGTTTGTTCGCGGTGCGGCACGGTGAAAGAGAAAAAGGGGGATGAAGGAAAAAAGAATAAGAAGGCGAGGCAAGAAGATATACTTGCGCGTGGAGAAACGAGAAGAAGATACAAAGCGCGCGCGGAGACGAGGTGCGGTAAGCCAGTAATTAAATTTGCAACTGTTAATCAAGTTCGAGCGAGCGGATCGATGCCAGACGAGAACCACAGTGGTTGCGAAAGAGAGGGGGCGGGGGAGGGAGACGTGGAACGTGGAAGTGAAACGCCCGTTGCCGAAAAGAGACGGCGGGACGTCGGTCAATAAAATCGGACAAACAGACCGATCGAGCGAGAGGAAGCGACACTTGAAGTTTCTGATTGGAGATAACCGTGACAATGATCAAGAGAGAAACAAATGTAGAGAGATGTAGAGAATGTAGAGAGAGAAAGAGAGAGTGGGCACGGAGGAAAGAATCGTTATTTTTCAATTCGTTTCAATAATGATTTATTTCCTGTGTAACTATTGGTCTAACCGATGTGTAATCCAGTCTGTCGTTCCGTCTCTCGTGCATAAAGAACGAGTGCGCGCCGCGTCTCACGGTTTTCGTATACGATCCTTGCCCTCGATTCTCGTGTGCACGCCCTAGAGAAGAGAGCGGAAGTACGAGCCATTACGGACGATCAAAAGGGGGACGTCGTGAGGGCACGACGCAACGGCGGCGGCGGCGACGGCGGCGGCGCTCACCGTCACGATTACTCTGTCCTTCCCGCGTGCGAATTACGCGTGATTTCGTCGATTAATCGAGGTATCGCGTTACGACGACGTAATCCGGAGCGGAACTGCGGAGCGGAGACGAGAGTCCCCGTATACGCAGTCGCAGTTAAGAGATAAATGACGCGTGTCGGGCTGAGCCCCGGGGTTAAAAAAAAAATTACAACGTCCGTGAGATCGTTGCGCACATCGCCGGTGATCCGCCCCGATCATACGCGTCCGAAAAGCCGAAAAATAATACGAATTCGTTCGACAGATTGACAGGCCGATTTAAAAAGAGATTGCGAGCACCCGCTAACTATCGGCAAAATCCGATATCAAATTTCCCCGAGAACGGGGCCTATCGCGATCGGGAGAGCTGACACGTATCACCGGTGGACGCGGGGAAGTTTTAGCTTCTCTTTAGAAAAATTCGTCGTTTCTATGCAAAATAAAGAAAACGCTCGCGGAGCGTATAGCAGCCGGGACAATTAGCTATTTGAAAACACAGCCCGTTTCTAAAATTTGCAACGCAGAGACCGCCCGCGCGAGTTGGCTCTCGGCTCGGTCGGCCGACGGGGTTTAATGGGTTAAACGCGACCGTACTGGCAAATCGGAATGATCGGGAATCACGAAGCGCGCGAGCGATACAACGTTCGTTCGCTAACCCGCTTGAATTTTTGTCCAATCAACATGGCCCACGTGCGAGAACGTGGTCGCGACGCGTGTCCGAGCGTGCCTTTATCCGGCATCCGGCGAGACGCGCACGAATGCTCGGAAGGCGCGCGGTTCGCGTGGGCCAATATACCGGTTTCGGCCACAACGGACTAAATATTTGCCGCATTAATTGCAACGGCCAGCGCCCGATACTTGGCTAATTGATATTTGCGGAGCGGTCGGCGTGCGGTAATTCCACCGGCATTCCGCTAATTAAAATATGACGCGATACGAGGGACAACACATATCGAAACGTGGTGCGCGCCGTCGACGTCGTCATCGTCGTCGTCGTCGTGGTCAATGCATCGAATATCCGGCTGGCATGCCGCGCGCGCGTTACAACGCGACGCGAGGATGACGCGGAGCGTTTTCCGCGCTACGGAAATCGATCGGAGCCGACTGACGGGACGGTGCGACTACAGGAAATATCAACTGACTTCGTGATTCGTCGATAACTCGACGCCCTATCGTGTGCTGGCCGCGTGGTGTGCCAATCAACGATTTACAGGGGTTTTCCACATCCCGGAAATAACCCGCAAATCTCTGATTGGCACCTCAATCGAGTAAATCAGGCGACGGTCGGATGGCCAGCGATTGTTGCGAACGCAGATATTCGACAACGACCGGTTATTGCGGTCGAACGATCGCCAACGTTGTAATGAGATATTTGCAGGCACCTCCAAGTTAAACGAAGTTAACGGATTACCGTTTGCACACCGCGGCTGCGCTGCGCCTCGCTGCCCATGCGCGAATCAAAGATTAAAGAAAAAAAAAAAAATGACAACGGAGATTGTCAAACCTCTATTTACGTGATGCACGTTGTGATGCACGTTAATTTAAATGACGATTATCACGAGCGTTTTATCGGGGAACGACGCGATAAACGCCTTAATCGAACGATAATGAAACCATCTGTAATTAGATATTGTAATAACCAATAATGTTGCTTTACATATAATGCGTAATAGTGTTATAAACAAATACGTTTGCTGGTTTACTCGAGTGTGCAATAGATACATTGCATACACGCCCGGCGCACTGAACGTGATTAATATACGAGCGAGTAATATAAATTTAATGATACTGAAAATACTCGCCATCTCGCGTTTCACGATAATGCAACATGCAACATGCGCATAATAATTATGTAGGCTTCGCTCGATACGGTTTCCAAACTACGATATACGAACCGGGGCGCGTTTTTTCTTTTTTTTTTTGGAAACGCTAGAATGAAACAGCATTTCCACTCCGACATTATTCGCTTCGACGATATATGATGAACTTCACTTTTTCAGAAACTATTGGCGTCAACGTTGTGCCCTTTGCATCTGTCATGTCACGCAATTTCGCGATTGTAAAGCATTTTCGATGCGCGATATATACATTTTCTCTACCGGAGAATTGCCGCTCATATAGGTTAAAAGTTTATAGAAAAGTAATTTGAAATATCGAAAGTGCATCCGAGCGTATATATTGGCAGTGCGTTGCTTCACGTGAGATTAACGGATTAAATCAAGAATCACATTCGGATACTTCACTTATCATCTACCCCGATCTACCGCACGAGTAATTTAACAATGTGAAGTTATCAATTGCCAAAACCTAATCGGCCTTAAAATCTCGTTCATCGGCCTTCGTGTATAAATCGTCACTGCTTTATCGGCCCATTACAAGCTCATAAAGGAGCGTTCGCAATTACGGGAGTAACTTGCTTAATCTTCACGCTTTCCGAGTCGCGATCGAAAGTTGGCGACTGTGGTGCTTCCGAGCCCGCAGCTCCTCGAATTATCGACGCAAAATGTCGTGCTCGGCGCACGTCGATGACGATGGCGAACCACCGCCTTTGTCGGATCGGCACGTGCGGCCCGGCAAACGCTGGCAAAGCAAATTGCCGGGGGTTTGTGGCACCCTGAACTCAACCGTGCAAGCTGCTCCGCAAACCAAAAGGATACTTCCCGGCGCGTATACGAGAAAGCAACGAGGTCCCGGCCGAGAAGCGGCGCGCCGCTTTTAAGACACGGTCGTCGAAATTCGAGAGCAAAGCGGCCGCCACGGGATTTACGGGAGTAAATAGCCGGTGGGGAACGGTGGTCACGATTTTTAAAGCTTTTTCTTTCAATTTTGCCGATTGTAATAACTTCAATATACTTCCCTCCCATTCAATTTCTCCCTCTGCGAATTCCCCGTCGGTGAATAAACCTTTCACTTTATTTCAGAAAACCGCAGGATCGCGATGTCGAACGGCCGTTTCTTAAAAGATTCGATTTATCGTTTTCGAACGTTGCAGCTCGCAACTGCGACTTATGTACCTACAGTTGCAAAGTGTAGCCGGGGATCGCACGCTTCTGCTGGACACGTGAATTTATAACGCCTTCGACGCGTTTGCAAAGCCGTCTGATTCGACGTTGAGAAACGAGGATACGGGGATGGGGAGTTTTCTTCCCCCCTCCCCCATCGACGTTTATTCTTTCTCTCTTTTTTTTTACGCTACCCACCGTTCTCTCCGTCTCGCTTGAACATTCGTCAAGAAATCCTTCGGAAGCGGATTTATGGACTCGTAAATCGCTCTCGATCTTTCGTGGATTAACGTTCGATCTCGCACCCGTAGGCGTGTAGGGACGGTGAAATTTTTCTTTTTCCAAGTGCGAGACTTACGGGAGGTATCGCAGTTATCGCCCCCTCGCCACGTAAGATAAGAATAAAATTTTTTTTCTACTCTCTCCGGGTTCACGGTTCGTGAGGAACGATCGGTGACGAACCTTCGGCAACGGAATAGTTCGAATTGAAAACGCTCGACAATTACAAATCGAACTGTCTATCGCAGAGGGTTCTATATGCCGCCACACAGCGGCGTAACATTTATCGAAAAACGATCTGCTCGTTAATTAACGACTGCAGAAGAACGGGAACGGTAAAGCAGCAAAATATGCGGCAGTACTATTCGCCTATTAACTCGCTTACTTTCCCAGGCAACGGAGAAACAAAATTCGCAGGCACATATTTCTTAGAACATATCGGGGCCAGAGAATTTTCACAGCTCGGGATTTATGGGGAAATTGGTTTCTCTCAAGAATAATCTGCTACGTACGCAGGAAAACTTTCAAATTGTTACTCAAAGTGCAGAAACTGATTTGTCGATAAATCAAGCAACAAAATAGCTGCAGAAGTTTGCGCAAATATTTTCTCGCCTTGCATCGAGGAAGACGTATACTTTCAACAAATTAATATCCGAGACGATAGCAACACCTAGCGGTCGATTCCGCGTTATACAATTTGGGTGAAAATTAGAAAAGCGGGTAAATTTACTAGAATGTTTATAATTTCATTGGTTAAAGTCTAATGAATTTGCTTATTTTTGTAATTTTCATTCAATTTATGTGATACAGAATTAACCCTCTGTACTGGTAACCATTATAAATGTATTTCAAATTATAAATGAAATATATTCAGGAAAATAAAATTTGGATATATAACAAGTTGCCTCTTCGTACGTGCAATTTCAAAATTTTAATTTTATATTTAAAAAAATACTACGTATTAAAATAATATGAAACGTATAAATGCGATTCCATTTTTATAATAATACGATGCATAAATTTTTCAAAATACGAGCAAATATTTTCTCACCGTCAGGAAAAACGTATACTTTCAATAAATTAATATCTAAGATCGTAACAAACTTATATTAATCATTATGTATTTTAAATTATGAGAGAAACATATCCATAAAAATAAAATTTCGATACGTAACAAGCTGCATATTTGACGTTCACAATTTCAAAATTTTAATTTTATATTAAAAAAATGTTGCAAAATAAAATAATATGAAATTTCTCAATTTTCATAACAACAGAATGATTCTTTCAGAATACGAGCACCGTATTCGTGGTCTATTTTTTTCCTGCTAGCGTATTAACGTAATGTGAAATGTGTTTTAATTAAATAATTGAGTCGTCCGCGACATATCGTAAAACCTGTGCGCGCTATTACCGAATTCGAGCGACACGAATTTCATTAATGCTACACGCTGTCCATGTCGTTCTCGTCATACATAAATCGTGCTTGTAATTATCCCAACTCTATCGTGTTACGCAAAAAAAAGTTACAGCCCGCATATTATCGATGCGGAATCGCCCGAATGCGTTTTCACGTCAAATATATACCAATAATGATTATCGCCCATCGAACATTTATATAATAATATGTATCCGTGTAATTTTACGTTTCGTCCTGCGAGACACAATGGCGTTCAATTTGAAATTCACCGTCGCAGTCTCGGTTACTCGAGCCGCGCGCTCGCTGGACCTTCGTAACAGGGGCCTAAGGTTACACGTGCGACGAACGTCCGCAACATTCAAGCCACGGAGTATGTAGAGTACCTACAGGTATTTGCTGGCGGTCCTCTCTGAACACCGGTTCACCTTGGACGTGTCTCAGGCTCAGGCGCGCCTCGTGTAAGCCTCGTAGGAGCGTCAGCTTGGTCTTAGGACATAAGGACTATAATTCGATCAGAATGCCAAGGCACGCTGAGTAACGGTAGCCGATCTTGGTAGAAGGGATATTTCAGCAGAACAGTCTGATACGCCCTGATGCGATACTTAATAACAGAATATTATATCTCACACGATGGACGCTACTAAATAATAACGCCTTTCCCGTGAAGTCGAATTGGCGTAACTTCACAGCCGCACGTATAATTTTTCGCTCTAATACGAATACATTATGCGCGACAATGCGTAATAATAGATACACCGCCGTGCACTAATAAGATAACGCAACTACTTCCTCTCCCTGTTGTAATATCAATATCCCGCTGACAATGTCGGAGGCTCGTAATGGTGGAGATATGGCCGTAATGATATATTTCTCAAAGTTGCACAACCTCCCTGCGGTTTTACCCTCTCTCGAACGGCCTGTATATCAAATAATAGGGATCCATAACAAACAATTGAATGAGCGCGGGAATGATAGGCAGTCGAATGTGCGGTATGCGGGCGAGACGTGTCGGGCATCGCCAAACTTTGGAGACCGCTGTCAGAGGCATCGGAGCGCGCATTTCCGTGGGGTCGGCCGACAAGAGTTATCGCCGCGGAGTGATGAGAATCCAATATACGGCATTGCCGGCGATAAGCCCTACCCTTTTACCAGCTGGGCAAAAAAAGAGAGAGAGAGAGAGGGACAATGGGAACGGTGCCTGAAGGGTGCTGCAGTAGTAGTACGACAAAAGCGCGTCGCGATGACGCCACAACGAGAGTGACGCGACCTGTGGAGTTTGCCTCCCTCGTCCAATCGCCGCCAACCACAATCGGCAACCGTCGTCGTCTCCTGGCTTCTCGAGCCGAGCGGGACGTGACGAGAGCGAGGGGCTGCACACGATCTACCCCGGGGAATCCGTCGACGTCGTAACAGGCGCGTGATGTCGATGTCCTCCCGCGATTTTACTGGTGCGCAAAGCCCGGCATTGTCTCGGAAATTCGCCGCCCTCGCTCATCGTCGTGAAGGCGAGGCCTCGACTTATCAGCGAATGGTTATCTCTCGCTACGAACGAGCAATACCGTATAGAGTCCCGTCTCCCCGCAGTGAATTTTCTTCGATGTATCGCGTTACGACGAACGAAAACGTGTGTGTATCGACGTACCAATAGAATCTAGCTAAAGTATAAAATACACAACTCTCTGCACCGAGCGATATATCGTAGCAGCGCTTGAACACCGAGACATCTTTTATCTTTCGCCACGCTAATGCTCTCGGTAACAACTTGTAACAATACTAAAGTTAGTTCGGCCCAACTTATCCCCGGATGTCACCGACAAGACAAGCTTAGGTCGTCCCCCCAACTTCCGTATTGCGTCCACTGTTATCCGACAACGTTGCTCGACACTATGCGAGCGGGGTGTCGCAAAAGGGTAATCTGAACCGATCGATACGATACCGGCGACAGTTGTTGACTGACGATTCCCGCGATTTTTGCAAACCGGTTTCGGAAGCGGCGCATCCGAATGACGCGTCCCGTGCGACAACAGTCGAGAGAGAAAGAGAGAGAGAGCGAACCCTCGCTATTCTTGGACCCTCAAAGCAACGTGTGACAACCTTTTGAATTTCTTTCACGACGGTGTTTTGTGTTCCACGCGCACACATAATGTTTCGCCCGGGCTCCGCGCTGCAAGTTACTGCAGTTTCGAAGTTCGGAGCCGGAGTATAAATCTTGCGCAATCGCAAAGTTATATAAAGGCGTACGATCTACAGTAACGTCATCGGACGATCGGCGACGGGAGAGTCAGCGTTGAAAATCGTTCGACGCGCCCTCTTAATTACAATAATTAATCCATGTACCTCTCGTACGCTTCCCCCGAGACGTTTCGTAAGATACGAATAGAAATTAATGACTGGCGGCTAACGGTCGAGATAGTAGTAAAAGGCATGACATTAGGAGAAAGTAAGGTGGCGACTGCGTGCACTTAGAAATTCGTGAGCCAGACGAGCGCGTGTGAGACTATGTATCATTGATTTGGCGGCGATTTGACGGCTAACTCAATCAAGTCGAAGAAGAATACGACGTAATAAACGCATACGAGATCGTACAACGATAGCCCGGCGAAATTTCACATCGGCAATGATTCTCCGAGCGGCGGGAGGTCACGACCGCGCCTTGAGGAAGCGAGCTGATCGTTCGGGAAAGTGAACAAACCGCGTTCCATCCCTACCACCATGGCGGAACCAAGGTTCTCCCTTTGCTCTCTTCCCATCGGCGTGTTCCTACCATCCGTGGTCTCGCAATTCTCTCCGGTCCCTCTACAGCATCTTCTCCCGCTTCGGCCGCGCCGTCTCTCACCTTTCTACCTGTTTCTCTCCCTTCCTCTAAAAACATCTCGCCCTCCGAGACCATACGTCGGTACACACATCTCCGCTCGCGCTACGGTGTATCTCGAACCATCGCCTCAACCTAGCACCACCGTATCCTCGTCTACACCAACGGCTCTCGATCCAACCTGCGTCGGTACCGCTGGAGAACGATCTGACTATGAATCCGAAGGACGGTTCGAGAGGGACCGGTATGCCGAGCTCCGTAGAACCGGTAGCCATAGTATGAGTAATCCCGACGGCGTCCTATGTTTACTAACACGGACGAGTTGAAGGAACCGTGAATGGAGCAATGCTTCGAGAGCCCTTCAGTTCTCCGCTGCATGCATTTACTTTAATCTGATCTCATTTTTCATCGCGCCTTTCACGCCAAGTTATAACAAATCGGCATTGACACGAGCTGTATCTAAGAAAGGCTTTACTCGTCATCAAAAATTATACTTCTCTTCTAAATAATTTCACTGAACTGCCTCCAATCGCGGCCTGAAAATCGTTAGCCTAATGCAGATTCGTCATTAAATGATGACGTTGGAATATGCACACTTTGCCTTCGTTATATGTTTAATCTCGGACACGACTTAATCATCATGCCGCCAAAATGTTTCATTTGACTATGGAATTATTATTGAACGCCTCAGTTATCTCGTGTTAGCACAGCACAATGAATTCGAGATTAGTCGAGAAATACTGGCTCCGCCTCGAAGTCGAGGCTCATATCCAAGTCTGATGTTGGATCTAGCGGAAGATGAGAGAAAGAGAGAAGAGCGAAAGAGGCAAGGGGAAGCGAAGACAGCTCGTTTCGTCAGTTCTTCCTACAGTCAGAACAAACTTTAATCCGTTGATCTCGAGATTAACGAATATATATCGCGAGAGAATACTTGACAAATTCGTCATGAATAAAAAAAAAACAGTAAACACAAAATGCGCAACGCAATTTCAATGAAAGAAAATTCTAATTGCATGAAAAATATTCATTATTAAGTTAATAATAATACAATTGTTGTAATGCCTATACGGCCTGTTCCGGAATTAAATCAGAACGATATTTGGAATTTGTATTGCGCACGTGAAACGAAGAGAGAAAATCACTCGACAGTAAATTCAGCAGCAAGCTCTCGGTCTCGAAAGAAATTGTTGCAGGAAGAAATTACGCTGTCCGTTAATTTCGCGGTGGCACATGCTATTTGTATTTCCTGCCATAATTGTATTCGGCGCGACGACGAAATGTTCGGGTCGCCGGTTGATATCAGCTCTTCTGCACTCTCGTGTGGACGGCACGAACTCACTTTAATCCGTTGATCTCGAGATTAACGGATACCCCGAGGGTCGTCGGTAAATTCCTCTATCAGGGGCGAGAAGGAGCGAGGAATGCAATACCGCAAAGACTGCAATGTCGGTTGGCGGGCTAAAGTCACTGCGCTAAAGAGACGAAACGTCGAATGAATAATATCGATCGAGAGCACGGATGACTTCATTTGAAAGAAAAATGCGATTTACTTCAAAGCTAAATTTTGCCTATGGACACAGCGAGTCAATTGGCTCTCTCGTCTTTTGACTTTGTGACATAAATCGACGCTTGCATGGTTAATAATTTTCGGTAAGCTGATGCGATAACCATTTTGATTACATAAACAAAACTTGATTCTCTCTCGGAAATCTCAGAAGCGAGACGACGTGTGGCAGTCTTTATGCATTCTTTATGCAGAGGTCAACTACGTGAAAGGAAACGCGCGCGTAATTATCGCTTGTCAGATGTACTGCCAGGCGTTTCGTTGCCTTGAAAAATTGCACGCGAAATGCAAGGCGATTATGAAATGTCGATTTAACGTGAGAAAAAAAACGCAAGTCTAATTTTACACGACGAGAGACTTGGGTTCGTCGACAAGAGGAAAATCGCTTTGCGCCGAGCGTTGAGCGCGTAAATAATACGTTCGACGAATGCCACAAAGCCGTGGCTTTATGATTTCAGAAGGGAGACAAGCAGCGTAGACAGTGACGGCGTGTATTATACATTCGCTGCGGTGAGGTAAGGAAAAGGTGGCACCGGCTCTTTCCGCGCGGCGAGATGATTTTCACAGAATCGATCCAGATAAAACCACACCCCTTATGCGCCGAAATATGTCCCGACCGTATCCGCCCAGGATTGCCTCGCAAGAGGCGTGTAAAGCGGAGGGTGAAGGAAGATTTCCTGAAAGAAGTCCGGGTTTTTAAGCTCCACAGAGGACAGGATTTCTGGGATCACGTCGGGCGTCGGACAGTCCAGTTTTTTTTTTCCCACGGACGTAACGCGTGAAGATGGGCAATAATTTACCGGTATCGCACTTGCACTTTGCCAGATTCCATTAGCCGCAGCCGCTGATAAATAGATAAACATATCAAGGGTCGGTTGCCCTACCTCATAGTAAATTTGCCTGGCAGTTTAAGTCCATTATAGTAAACCAATTACGGTATATTTCCATAGGAAGCACACACCACGATTGACTCGACTGCGCAGCTCCGTCGGTCGGACGGATCAACATAGGAATGAATAGAGAGCGACTGTCGTTACTATTTATACGCGATGGATTTATATTTTGAGCCCGTTTGTTTTTCACATTATCGCACTGCGAACCTAACGGCGTTCGAAAGGTCGCTGCAACATTTTCAGCTTTCCCTCGTTTATTTAACACCCAATATCTGGGAAACGTTGAAAGCGTGACCGTGAATATCACAGCATCGCTTAAAACTTCAACGACCCCACGAATAATCCCGGAGAAGGGAGGTACGGTACGTGGCAACGCGTCGTATTGTAGACGTAAAACGGTCCCATTGAGTTACTGTGGGAACAGGGTCGATTATGTCACTTCGTGAGTTCGTGAGTATCCTATGAATGAACGTAAGAGCCTGCTATAATTTATGGCCCGATTGATAGCGAAGAAATGCGTTCCGCCGTCACCGCCAGCGAGCAGCTTGACACACATACTAATGCCCGCACACGTACAGGAAAAGTATTTCTTTCCACTTACTCCTATCTTAATTACATTGCCAGAGACAACTTGAAATTTATGCGGCTTGGGGTTGTGAAGAGCAGAGACTTTTAAAAGCCAATCGTTAGTATTAATTCATTTATCTGCCATCAATTATTTATCCGGCCGCTTCAAATAGACCAAAGATCTTTAATCCACGATAAATATTTGATCATTTACGAAATAAGACGGTATGAGCATCTTACAGTTTTGAATACACTACTGTTGAAAAAATTTGTGTACTTTTGTGAAAAAGTCTGCTGGTTAAAGATTTTGTGTTAGGAAATGAACGTGTTCGTGTGTAAATTTAACCCATGTACCTGCTATGTCAACTGAACTTAACAGACATAAAATGTAGAATTGTAAAAGTGATTTAAAAAATATCTTAAAGTAAAAAAAACCACAATTTGCACGAACATTTTGATCTTTAATAAATTTTAGATTGCGCATAAATACGCGGAGAACGTATATTAGAACGAAATGAAGAGACGCCCCGGTCGAATTGGCAAGTGGTGGAACAAGTTTCGTGCGCAGTAACGAAAAGATCTAGCCGCGCGAAAACGCTGGATACAGCAAACTTTTACCGGTTGAACGTCGGAATTCTGTCTCCGCAAATTGCATCCCATTCGGGATTATTTGAAATTCGCGGAAACTTTTACTCCCGGTGTAGTTTCCACGCGGATGTCGCACGGGAGTTCAATCAAATCGAACCTTTCAAATTCGAACTGGTCTACTCCATCGAATCTTAGTCTTTTTCGAAGCGCGTCCTGCTTCGGCGATAAGCTACTCTCGCTTCACTTTTTCCCCCTCCCTCTTCGTCTCACCTTTCTTACCGCGGCTCGCAACCTTTCTTTACCCGACGGCCTGACACGCCCTAACTCAACCCCGACTACTTATTACGTCTTGCTTCTTTCTTCTCCGTCTACTCTTTGACTTCGGTGCGAAGCGAGCCGCCGGAGGACTCGCGCGCACCGAATAATCACGCGCGAATGAGACGGGATGATTTCGGCCCCCGACCGGCTGAATTCCGTGAAATTACTGAAAATCGAGGTCTGTTCACCCCGGTGAATGGGTGCAATTGCGGAAAAATGTCTAGTCACGTTTACGCGCGCACGTAACGAAGCGCCAGCGGAGGGTACGGGAGAGCCCGCCAGCGGCTGCTAGTCGTCTCTTACGTATAGGAAGGTGCCTGCGCCTAGGTTGCAGGGAAAGAGATCAAATTATCTGACAAAAAAGCTCTTGCCGTCGCAACTAGCGTGATTGCATTGATGCCTTGTGGAAGCTGCGAGGTGATCGCTCCCCGAGATCGCTCGTAATCAGAGAATCGAAGCAGACGTAATTGCGCGGAGTCGGATTGAGTGAGAGCGTAAAATAGCAGGATAAATCAGGCACAATTAGGCGCTACTTTTTTTTTAACCAGCACCACCGACGCGAATATTGAATTTCCGCGCTTCCTCATTTTTTTTCTTCCCCCCCCCCTCCCTTCGAGAATTAACGGAATCCCTGACAGATGGTAGCGCGAGACGCGATCTCTGCGTGCGTTTAATAGGTAAACGCCCGTGCGTGCATTCCTCTCGCGTGCTATTCATTAGGTCTGAATATCGTACCGGAGAAGAGCGTTTCCGCATTATCCTTTCGTAATTGAAAGTCAGGAAGCAAGAAACGGCGAGTATGCGAGCATAATGCAAAGACATCACTTGCGTAAGAAATTTTGAATTATTTCCCTCGTCGATTATGTCGAGAGGCAGAACGACGAGAGTAACTCCCCATCTCATCGTTAACTTATATATTGGAAAAAAAAAAAATTAATTTGGCCGAAACATCGCAATTTCAATTACGCTGCGCGTATCTCAAACAGATGTTGTGAGCAATAATGCACGCGTCTGCACTTTATTTGAAAATTAGAACAATGTATAACAGCGAACAGTTGACTATGATCTCAAAGCCGGTTTAATTGCGAGTGGCTAATTGAATCGTTAACGTAATCAAACAATTAATGTACGATCTTTTTCAGGCGCCACCAGCGGAAAGCCGTAAAAGCACGTACATGGGAAATTCTCCACGGGTTTCAAAACGCATTGCATATTCACGAAACATTGCGCGATAACGTTGCGCCATGCATTAGCAGGGATCGTTAATTCCATATTTTACTAATTACATCAGTAGATCGGCCCAGCGACAATTTATATCATCTACAATTAACCGTGAATTATTCGGCCGCGGGTATAATCGGCTTTAGGCCGCGCTAAAATCGGCTATTACCGCGGAATGTTGCACGCCAGCGAAGTGACTAATTACTCACGCAGGAGAGCACACGCGGAAGGAGCTTAAATTCGACGCCATTCAAGTTCGATCGGTGTAGCTCGCGTTATATATATATACATCTCGGCAAATTGCTGAAATTTAATCGGTATTGTTCCTGCCAGCGGAAGCACATTTCCTCCCTCTTTTCAAGTATTAATAGAAATTATTGTGCTGTCGCGCACCTTTTTACGGCTTGTCGAGCACTCTAATCGTAAAAATCGTTCGGGGAATATTATCCCACGTAAGCTGTAAAAAGAAAAAAGAAACGAGCCCCGCCTCGAAGAGTCGCCAGGGATTTGAGGGATTTTTCCCCTAAACTTGTTTTCCTAATTGTTATTATCACTGGGATGTTTTTCGGGGGGAGGATAAATATACTATGGGACCTTTATGTTTTCCTCCCCTAAAAAATTCCCCTAAACTTTTTATCCTCTCAAAAAAATTCCACGTAATAACAACGAAAGCCGAATTTGAGGGAAAATCCGCGAATCCGGCAACTCTGTCGCCTCGTGTATGACGTCCCGAGAACGTTTCGTCGATCACCGCCGCCGCTCGAGCTTCCTGTCAAGAGACGACGTTCAAGCACCGATTGGTTGTTCGCGCGCCGTTTAATGCAGGTGCAGTGGGACCTGTCCGCGTCCGCGGTGACGAATTGCGCCACTAAAGCTGACTATACCTGCACGATTCCACGCCATTTGCAGGCAGTAAGGGCACCATTGCAGCAGTCAGCGGCAATGCACGGGCCCTGCAGCACGAAGTTAGGCTAACAGACCGTACGAGACGTAGAACCGGCTGCCCCGAAGTGGCCGCGCGAGCGAGCAGCGAAGGGTGGAGAAGGGGGAGAGAGAGAGGGAGGGAATAACGGAAGGAGGATGAGGACGGGAGAGAAACGAGCGAGAAGAGAACGGGACGTTGAGAGCGAGAGCGGAGGAAGCAGGATGGATAGGCAAGATTCGGAAGATTTCTGTTATTTGACGTAATGATCCTTGCGGAATGCGGCGAGCGCTACCACAAGGGGATATTTCTCTTCGCCAGAATTCTACCTGCCTTACCTCCCGCCAACCTGAATTCCCTTGCCCGTTTTCTCCGAACGTTATTCGCTTTCTTCATTAATCCACGAAAATCGGGGATTTCGAACCAGGGCGACGGCGGGTGCCGTTTGCCCGACGCTTCTTCCCGACTATATAATTGCGATTTGAATCGCGAATGACAAATCGAACGATATATGGCGCTCGGAGAGCGATAAAGTCCTAACTAGCCAGATTAAGAAACTTTTTATTCGCGCGGGCTTTATAAAAGAGCCCTATTTCGAGGATGAATGCCGATGCTTTAGGAATATTACTGTCCGATAGAACCGCAAAGTTGGAGAGAAAAGTGGTAGCGAATGCAAAAATTATGACACTTTGAAACTGCGAAGTTATTTTTCCCCGAGACTCGAGAACGTTGCGACTTAGTGGCCATTCTGCGCCCACGATACGTTTCTGCGATAACGTTTCATGGCGAAAACTCTTGACTTCCGTATAGACTGTGCGTTTCGCAATCCCAAAGTCACGGCGAAGTAGTAGAGCAGGGGGGAAGCGAATGGGAAATTCCTCGCTCGACGGAGGAATAGCGAGGCGTAAAACGGGACGGCATCTGAAACACAATTCCCTTCGCGGACAGAGTAATCGGTTCGGTGGATCTCATTACGTAAAACGTATTATGATGTTAACAAATTTACGCGAACCTTTTCGCAACATTCGCGTAACATTGGCCCGAGAGATTTCTGAATGTGGCGGCGCGGCGCCCGCAAATTTTCCGTGATGGGAGGCAAGAGCACACACTTCCCGTCGCTATGTACACACACACACACACACACACACACACACACACACACACACACACACACACACACACACACACACACACACTTCCCGATACCGCTCGATAAAAATACTTCACGTAACCAAATTACCCACCCACTCAACCTACCGTCGTTTCCCGATAAACGTGGAGGAACCCCTAGTCGGAAATCTACCGCAGGCAAGAGGAAGAGCGAAGGAAAATGAAGGAGAGAAAGAGAGAGAGGGAAAGACGACGCTATACGGTTCCTCTCAATCGAGAAAAGTGCCTTTCGCGAGGATTTACAAAGAGCTAGGATAGCTTTTTACGTTCGAGAAAAGGCGGATAATATCGGCATTCTCGAACAGTCGAAATAATAAGGAATAATTCTCTCGCGGCGATCGATAACGAGAGAACGGAAAGATGTTCATTGAGGCAAGGAAGAGAAAGCGATTACTTCCGCGGGATCCAATACGTTGGCTGCAGCACGAAAATAATATCCGTCACGCCGTGAAGCGCGAACAGAGCGAAAGTGTCCGCCGTGGAAATTCCAAGTTTATCGCTAAAGTTAGCGAGAATCCGTCGAGTGTGATTAATTCGTCAAAGTAATTTCGCGTGGTAGATGTGCCCGAGCGATAACCAACGGCAGACCGACAATGCCGGGTGTCGACGCCCGCTCCGGAAAGATCCTCTGGGAATCATCTTTGCGGCACAAAGCGCCATTATCATATACGTGTTCATGCGCGGCGGTGAAATTTCCTGGATCGCAAACGCGGCGCGATGCAACGCGAGGAAACATCGCGCGCGCGTGACGGCCTTGAGCGCGCGAAGCGAGGCAGATGTCATCTCCCGTGTCGACGCTCGGACGAGTTTAACTGTGTTCCGCGATCGCGCGAAGAAATTCCACTGAATCCAAGATGCACGAGGGGGGGGAATATCGTTCGTTTATATATTCATAAATATTTTACAAATTGTCCCGTAATCACTTGACTTTATCTATTATTTCACTTTATAAAATTCTCCAGGCAAGAGATCATCCAGAGATACACGGACATAGTTCAAGTTTTTTTAAAGGGATAAATTCTTTAAGAGATAAATCCGCGCGCCCGACAACAGAAGGATTTGAAAGGAGTAACGTGTACAAAGCTTTCATAAAAATTGGAATTTTCGTGTTCGAAGAATTTTACAACGAATATCCGTTCGCGGACAACGTACGTTCTGACACATGCTTGCTTATTCCACGGGACACAAAGGTATCTCTTCTACAATAAAATAGGATTAGACTAGAATCCGGAAAGGATTCCTCCATTATCTCCCGTTATTGCCAGCCATGCGTGGCTCGGCTTGGCGCACCGCGCTACTGGGTGTCAAGAAAGTTTCGTCGAGAGCGAAGAAACGGCGAGAGGCTTCACGAGGCAGGCAAGTAAGATACGAGAAGGTTAAGACCCGTCGTGCCTCACGAACCTGGCCCAATCACGCAAAGTGCCCTGCTTCCGTATCCCCCACCGTTCGATGCATCACTGTACGTACGCCTTAGCTCATGAGAGAACGTTGCATCACACATCCACGTATCCACGCGCACGCACACGCTGGCGCGTACATTATTCGCATATAAGCGAACATTTGCGAATATGTACACGTATACACACACGCACACACACACACACATACACATACACATACACACGCACGCACGCACGCACGCGCACACACATACACACACGCACGCACACACACACACACACACACACATTCACAATGTGTGTGTGTGTCATAAGCGGGCAGGTAAGCCGCTCGCAGGTATCTCGCTGCAAGCCTCCATTATCGAACGAGAGGAAACTCTCGAGGTGAGCGCAAGCGAGCGAGAGAAGATGACGGCGCGGAGGCTGAAAACCATTCTCTCTGTACCGGCACCACACCGGTCCTTTGGCGAAGAATCGATGCGACCACCCCTCGCAACTCGCCAAAAATCCTCTCCTTGTTCTACGCTGTGCTGACCCCACCCCCCCCTCTCTCTCTTCTATCTCCTGCTGTTCCCTCGAAGACCACCCCGGGCCACGTGAATAGCGAGCTACGTGCGCACGATGTGAAAAAGAGTTACGAAGAACCGCGCGGTTTTCGTACCAACGAATTTCCATTCTGATTCCGTGAATCCAATTTACATCGCGAATTGCTCGAGTAGGAACAACCGGCGGAGACAACAAAGCACCGAGCCAGATATCGACTCTGCGTCGCGGTCGATCGTTGTCTACCGGAAGAAAAGACGGAAGAAAGATTGCGAGTTACGCGACGCGATTCCGCGTTAACTTTGATCAAAACTCATGCTTCCCACTTGCATGCGATTCGAAACCGGTTACCGCGTGATTTGCAAATTCTATCAATGGGATAGGGTGCTCTTACGACGGTTATCTTAACGGTAAAAGATAAGACACTGCAACAAAGGACACGGTGGCTAGAAGAATAACGAAAGAATGAATTCATAATTATTAATAGGGAATTAGCTTATAGGGAATTAGCTTATAATTTGACTCTAATTCTTTTGAAGAATTTTATATAATTTTATTAAGAAAAATATATTCTCATTATTCAACAATAATTTTTATAAGTTGAGAGAAAAAAATATCGGATAAAAAATAATATTATCTTCCAGTATCTTTAAGAATTAAAATTTTTTAAATACTTTTGTTATCAAAACCATCGTATTGTGTTCTTTAAATAATTATTACAATGTTGAAGTAAAAATTAATGCGTTCACTAAAATTTAAAATTATAAAAATTCTTTAAAGATTAAATTATATCTAAGCAAAATTATTGTTTCACAAATAATCAAAAATATAATTTTTTGCTCATATATGAAACAATGATTGTTAAATAGAACATATTAGTTTTAATTTTAATGTTCAATGCTGCTTTTTTTGTGTTGCCTCGTTCATGGAAACTGATGTTTTACCGTTAAATAAACTGCATAATGAACGAAGAATGCAAGCAGATTGGATAGCAAATAGACTTATTATCTAACCAACTATTAAAGTCAACACATAAATCAGCCAACAGTGCAAACCATTTTGCTTAAAACGACCATCTGTATGAAAAAACGATTCGTGTTGCCGGTTTATTTCTCTACTGGGGATCACGCCAATTTAAATCGCAGTGCATGCGCGAAACATAGGTACATGGTACGGCAAAATTTGCGAATTTACAACATTGATATGGCAATTCTTTCCGCGGCGCCAACCGCAGTAGCATATTTTACTAGAGCAGTCTAAAACGATGCGCTCATACATATCCGAATACTTTCTACAACGTACTTTCCCCTGCATCGACTAAATCTGTCCAACCTGTGACAAGCTAATCTTTTCAGTCGCAAGCCTTAATAAACTCTTCCATCCCAACGTTAGAAAAGCGCTGGATTAAAGTCCGAAGAATTTTTTGTCGCACTTTTTCAAGCTCTAGCAGCAAAACAGAAAAAAAGTGAAATAAAATGACCCATGAAATAAATCTTTAAAAGTAAAAAAATTGCGGCTGACCGGTATATGCATCATATAAATGACGTATTTCAAAAATATCTCTTAACTAAATCCTCGTATGAATGAACCGTCACACAAAGAATCCGTGCACAATAAAAATATTAATTAAGCGATTTTAACGGAGCATTAAGCTCGTAAAACTGCAGCTTGTATTCACCTGGTATAAATATAGTAAAGACGTGATAGTTCTGATTGCATTCATAAATAAATAGTCTCAAAATGTGTAGAATAGTTCCACTTTTTTAAATATTACAGCTAAAGATAAAAACTGACTATTTTGATGTCATATTTTGCAGTCTCTCTTTATTTTTTTTTCTTTCTTTTCTTTTTTTATTTTTGCACTGCATTCTCATTATCCCTCACTAAATATCACCATATTCTTTTGTATTTTAATTCAAAATTTTTTATTTCTCTCTCTCTCTTTCTCACACACATACACACACACACACATACGTACGCGCGCACGCAACCATGTTTAATATCCAGCTCGGACAGATTTAACCGTGCAAGAAAAAGTATGTCGCGGAAAGTATTCGGATATATGAGCGCATCATTTAATATGTACACTTTTATAGAAAAATTTATTTTTATTAAAGATGATGAATCTAAAGTTAACTCTTGCCAGATTTTCTCGGTTCTTGATCGATTGGCTGAAAGGGTGGAAGCGAAAGAGATCTGCTGGGTGAGGCAAATTGTCCGAATATATCGGAGATAATCGAGAGACATGATAGTGTCTCGCGCCAAGCGTACAGGAAACTGTCCCGTGTATCTATACGCGAATCATACGAACAGAGGTGGTTTGTACTGGCGGCAAACTGCATTCGGTGAAAATCGACGTGAAACAATTCCAACAGGACCGTGTCGCGACGCGTACAAGCCCGGCAATGTATCGGTCGCGAGCAAACCTGGCGCCAGGAATCCAAAATCAGGCGGAATGCACGATCGAAACTTACGTGACTGCAATGTGCAAGATCGAGTTGGATTCTGCGTTATCCGTGGCACAATTGAACCGTATGGAAAATGCCGCGAGGAATCCGACAAAGCGCATTTTCTGTAAATACTCGCTCATCCGCGCGATGTCGTAAAATGAATTGCGAGAGGAGGAAAAGGGACGGTTAGAATACGGTTAATGAATAAGGTTCCAAAACTGTGCAATCCTAATCAACATCTTAATTAAGATCGTTTAAATCTCTCTGCGCAAATACACGAGCAAACGTTGCTTTTGTGTCGTACTAACGTGTCAGATTTAATTTAACACATAGATAAGTTGCGTATCTTTTTTTCAGATAAAACTGATGCAGGAGCGCGCAAAGTCGATATGGAATAGCAAAGGTACGAGTTCTAAACGGCCGCATGTTATTCTCCGCATGGTCGAACGTATGTAAAGCGCCTGAGCCGAAACTTCCAAAGGCAAGCCACGAATTTCGGTAGCTGATCTCCGGCAGAACAGCACGAAGCGAGGCGGAAAGAGAAAAGCAAGATACACGCGCGAGTTTCGTACCTGGTGCAGGTATCCTTACCGTTTCTGCTCGTTGCATGTTTTCGAGAAATGATATGTAAATAACCGAGAAACAGAAGATACAGAAATCTCGTTTGCATCTATATTGATAATCCGTATTTACATTCTGGTTTGAATAACTGAATAATTACATCTGCACAACTCCATAGTAATAATAGATGATCGCGATTCGTTTCAAATATTTCTTGATTAGGACAACATAAACGAAGTTTATTGCGTTAATTAAAAAATATTGTCTTAATCCATAGCTGGATTTTACTACTAATATTTATTATGTGTCTTATATACCTCTTTAAGTTCACTGAACTGCACGCCGAACAAATTTTTCGGTCATAAAACACCAAGCTGCGTTCCAAGTTAAACAAGAATCAGTAATATTACGTTATTAAATTGAATCAATTTAATAATAAATGATACTAACCAGCGTTTGAATGTGAGAATCCTTTCCCTCTAAGAAACTGTAAAGAATTTTTTGCGAAAGATAACTCGTCAGCCATTTTTTATTAAAGCGTCTTGCTTCTAGCAATAATAATTTTAATGATAAAGCTAAAAATTCCTATTATTGAAACTAAAAGATGGACTCGATGTCATATTAATCTCGCTAATAAGACTTGTGGAGAGAAGGAGAGCGAAGGAGGAAGATAAAGCATGCAAAATCCGACGATCGCCGTATCATTTGCGGAATTCAAAGAAAGCGCTCTCGATAAGCTGGGAAAGAGGCAAGACCGCTTAGAGGATGCCTTCAGCCTTTGTTTATTGGTTCGTTGACCGAGACAGACGTTGATCATACCGGAAGTCTCGGTATGGGTCCACAGCAGCAGAATCTCTCAGCCGGCGTAAGATGTTAAATGACGCTGAAAATACCGGGAGCATCTCTTGGCTACCTCAAAGACGGTCACTCGACGAAGAAGTAAATCTTGGTGGAGGCGAATACACGGAGACGCCGTGTCGCGGAGGAGGCTCTCCCGTTCACCGACCAGCGGGCAACCCGCTTTTACCTTTCTGACGTGGGCGGACGAGCCATCAATAAACATTTCCCATTGATATGCAAATCTCAATGAGAGCACCTTCTCTCGAGAGTCAAGTAACGACCCCTAAAACCAATCCCTTTCTACTCGCCGTCCCCGGTCGGTCAAACCTCGAACCATAACCGACATGCCTGGTTGATATTCACTTGGGTTCAGTTTATGATCCGCCATGAATTAAAAATTTATTGAAAGGCACAAATTCGGGCGCGATATTAGACGTCGTCCCGTAACGGATAAATTATGCGCCATTCTTGGATATTTAAGCAGGTAATAATATCCGTAAATTCCACGGCGCGCGTTTCTTCTTACAACGAAATGCGAGCCAGAAATCTCTTTCGACATAATAGCAATCACATCGATAACAATAAGTGCCTGGCCGCTCCGCGGTATTTCGTTGCATTAACTTCGATATTATATGCCTGCCCGAGGAGAGGAAAAAAAAAGAAACAGTGGCAGAGAAATAACCACAAGCAATTAACGCGTATGGCGAGATTAAGTAATCAAGGTAGTTTCTATACGTCGCTAGGTAGGTACGGACAGAATTCCGAGATAAATAGAGGCGATATAGACGGGCAAGTTCGGTGTGCAAAGATTAAGGACAGACACCCGCGGCATTCTATTAAGTCCCATTCCAACTCCAATGCTCTAACTGTTCGCCTCTGTGTGTTCTCTGGTAGCTCGGCCGGCGCAGAAGCTTTCTTAAACTTAGATTACTATGTACTTCGGCGTGAAGTTCATAAACCTTAGCGCCTGTAATCCGACAGCAGTTGACGGTGTGCAGTCGCGACTGTATTCCGGAATTGGAGACTCCGACGCCGGCAATCAGCGTGACAAAGTTGAAAAGGATCATCTCATCAAGAAGTATTATCGGTCTTGTAATCAACCAGTCGACAAGTTTCCGCGACATTTTACATTTTCTCCGCTCGCCGCGGCTAATAATATCGTAACTTCGGTCTTTTTCGCGCGAGAGACTGCGTGACGCGGAGTTGAACGAGAAAGCACCTGCACGTCGGTACAAGATTTTACACAAAGACGGCGATTATGAACGATTTCGCACAAAAATTAAAGCAATCAAAATCCGAAAACGATTTCGGCGAATGACTGAGCGCGCATTGGTTTTCCATGTCTCTGCAGCGCAAACATCAGGTCACCGCACGGTATCACTGTAGCGTGACATCGCCACCGGGCATTCCCGAGCGTAGCGGAAGCCGCTCCCGGAAATACGCGTCAAGGACGCTCTTATCGTGCATCCCGGTGCCGGCATTAAGCGTTAAGTCGGGACAGGTGCGCGCGAGGTGAGGGGTGGAACGGCGACGAGTCGGTGCAGGGAAAGCGAGACGAGAGAGGCGCGCCTTCCTCACCTGTCGCGCGCGGCTTTCTAACGAATATGCACCCTACGCCAATTTTCGTCCGTTCCCTCGTGCCGTCTCGTCGAGGTGAAGCAAATGCCGCGAGTAGTCGAGCACAATGAGTTACCCGGAGCTGCACTCCGGCCACAAATACGCTGAATATGCATGAGGCCCTAACCCGCCCTGTTCCCGCTACCGGTACGTACGTACGTACTCGAATTAGATTTCGCGTAGGTTCTTCGAGTCTTGCTCGCAGCCACTTCTCGTAGATACTTCAGGGCGTCTCTCAAGTCCCCCGCCTTTCTCCTTCCCTCTCTTTCCGTCACTCCCGCACACTCTTTCCCACCCCTTCCCACAAAGACTCAGCGGTTCATCGAGCTCCGATGTTACCTTCCCGTACATTCAAACGTATGAACAAACTGTCCATCAATTACCAGGAAAATTGAGGTAGGTATCGTGATTGGATAAAATCAACGATGCAAATAGCGTTGGCTGTTTCGAAATAATTGCGTATCATCAACCGAGGTACTTTTGTAATCGCGATGTGTAAACAAATACACGATTAATTTTAAAAAAAGATACACGCATTTCTCCATTTTACACTGGCTTCTATAATTTTACATTTATCTCTGATTTTTCAAGCCAGAATAATTTAAAAATTTTACTTCTCTGCCAGTGATGACATAATTTTTCATATAGTTTTATATTTCCCAGGGAGAGAATCTTTTTTCTTTTTCATCTCTTTAAACTGCAAATATGAGAGAGTCATCGCAGAATTCGCAAACGCGATTACTATTCTGTAACGCACGTGAGAACGCCACGCCGAGCGCTCGCATAAGATACGATGTAATCTCCGTTTCCTCTTGTGCACAACGATATATTTTATCAAAAAAACGCGCGTTCCAAGAGCTCGGTTTTAATGAAAATATTCAGGTATTTAAAATGATGCATTAAGTAGACGTGTTTAGTACATTACGCGATGCTCTTAAAATAATTTAATATATTAAAAGCTAGATATATATTTTAAAGGGACTGTACGCATTAAGTTACGCACGTACATCTCGTTAAAAAACGTAATTTAAAATATTCTCCGATAAACAAATTCACTTCGTAAACATTTGCCAATTTGTTTTAGCATACCTGCAAATAAACCGTTTAAATAACAGCAGTTCATCGCATTCGCATTGGTAGATTTACGAAACCCAATTCGCGGTATACCTGTCCAATTATAATATCGAAATCCTACGCAATAACCTTCTCAACGATTGTATAGCACAGCAAATAATTTCACCAAACCAACAGCGTAGTAAATAATTTCATCAAAATGAGTTCGTACACGGAAAGAACGATTTCCTAAAATATCTAAATATTTAGCTAGGTATATATCTAAAAATAATTTCGTTCGGTCATCAAAATAATTATGTAGAACGTTTAAGCACGATGAACAAATCTGCAAATGTTTTGACATTTTATGCTAACTAAAGATCATATTATATAGACGTTCTGTTTTCATACAGAATGTACGAATCATAATAATGTACTCGAAATAATCCTATAAAATCTCTGTAAAATATTGTTTTTTTTCGTATATCGTCAAAATATGCTCAAAATATCACAAATGAAGGCACCTTTTGCAGAAAATGGTTCTACATATATTAATGACGCTGAACTATTTTGTTTTATCAGTTGCTATACATATATGAAGCAGTAAATTGTTGATTTGATACTGTTTTCTGTGTACCTATTTCATATAAATAGAGAGTACGTTTTAAAATATTATCAATATTATGATAGACACTAAATATCAATAAAATATTCTTTGTGAAGATCCTATTTACTTAAGAAAAAAAAAAAACTAAAATGAGTAATCCCTTCTCATAGCACTAGAATATTTTTCTGCATATATTTTAAAGAAAAAATATGGGCAATAGATCTCCAATATTCTAGAAAATGATCCAAGTACGGAGAGTAGTATAATTTTGTGTTTTATCAGGCTTGGTAAAAAAATGTAATCGGTCGAACAGTTTATATATACGTATATAAATAAAATGCATGTATTTTTCAGGCATAAAAGTGGCCATTCAGCTGGTCCTTTCTTGCTTCCCTGGCGTCCTCATCCAGCATCCGTCAGGTTACCTTTTTCATGTCGGAAAACCCGAAAAAATATTTTTTATACGACCTATCCTTTACACTTTACACAGACGCAAACGAGCCGTTATATAACCGGATTTATATACGTGGCAGAACCGAAATGATATACGGTCGCATGGGCAGGAAAGATTTCCACCCTCTCGCGTTTGAATCCCTTCTTGCTCTGACATGCGGCAAAAAAAATATATCCATCCCGTTGCACCGCTATTCCGTGCGTTACGTCGCACGTAGGTTTTAGGCTCTAATGGGATCAACGTACGTTGCAAGATTGGAGGTAGAAGTTACAATGCAATAATAACCCCTTGACCCAAAAGTTCAACGACAAGCGTTAAAATGCTATGAATCGTTCGAATAACGAGAAATCGCGCGAATACGAACGACGGATCGCAAAAGAATATGCGCTGTTTGATGTTAACTCGGCCGATCGCGATAAGTTTAATTTCCAGTCTGGTGGCGTAGGACTCGTACATTGGATAAACTTCTCGTAACGCAACGTTTAAAATTCTAAACTGGAAAATTCTCCCCCTCCCCCTCTCTCTCTCGTTGCTTTGGTACAGTGGTACGAGTCACCATGAAGCGGAACAGTAATATAAGTCACTGATACAAAGAGGGATTTACGCAGAGTTACCCGATATTTGTAATCCCCCGCGATCTGATTTCGCGAATGCCTCGGAAAATCTGAGCCTTTTACCGAAGTCTATTTCCTGCATGGTCTACAGATCGAGCGTCTATTGGCCTCATACATAGGCTACATATCGCAAAGCCCCTACATAAACGTAAATATTTACATAGAAAGAGGGCTGTGGCGGAAGTATATACCCACGCCGCCGCGCGGAAAGATTTTCGTCCTCCTCCTACGCGCGAATTCGCCGTAACGCCGTAACTTCGCTTTAGCGAACGGAACAAATGAAACTCGATTTTTTTTTTTATCACGGATCGTCTTCCGCGCGCATTTGTACATCGGCATTGTAATTTTTTCGCAATTTCCTCGATTATTATTCTTTCCGTTTAATGATACTAGGGGGAAAAAAAAATTATTCCTCTCCGAATTGAAGCTGGAGTTCGTTGAACCGTCGAGGAAGAAAGCGTGCAAAGCTCGCGATTCGTGACGTCGCGTCGTCTCGGGGTGAAATGGCGACGTGTCGTCGTGCTCTCGTTGCTCCGGAGTCTCATTGCAAGACAAATTACGCATTCGCGTGTCACATTAACTATGCCTGCGTTTGTTATACTTTAAGTATTAGCAGTGCTGCAATACTAAAAAGAAAATAGAGTTACTTTTTAAAAAATAACCCATACACAGAAAAATTATTTTTTATTTTAAAATGTTAAATAAGATTAAAATAAGATTAGCGTCAAACAGACGTAACTTGCTTGTATAAAGAATTTTGTATAGTTTTATCAAGAAAAATATATTCTTATTATTCAACAATGATTTTTATAAGTTGAAAGGAAAAAATATCGGATAGAAAATAACAAGATTTTTAAGAATTAAAATAATTCAGTGCTGTTATTATCAAAACTATCGTATTGTGTTCTTTAGATAACCATTATAATATTAAAATAAAAATTAATATATTTTGCTAAAGTTTAAGACTATCAAATTCTTTAAAAAAGATTAAATTATATATAAGCAAGAATATAACTTTTTACTTATATATGAAACAATAATTGTTAATAAGTTGAAATGTAAAAAACGGCCAATAAGGCGAGCATGAATCGATATTGACAATATGCGTGATATTATAAAGTAAAAAGAATTTGCATGTAAAAACCGATAATATTTAATTCGAGTTCTTAGTTCGAGCTAGTTCGAATTATCTCTGTTTCTTTCAAATTTAAAGCGCAACGTCCAGCTTGGTCAAGTAAGTCTCGCATTACAGAAATCGTTTATAATATCAGTAACTTCGTTTAATTAATATCTACGGGTTGTTTCTTGGAATTTAATTTCAAAAGGTCAGTCTGTCACTAATTTGACGTATGATATCCTTCATGACTGCCAAATCTGGCGACTTTGACGATTCGGTTGACGCGGATGCGTTCTTGCTTAACACATGAAGAATATCTCCCAGATGTTTTATACAATCGACATTTGCGATGTCTCATATCTTTCTATTATTGTAATGTTTATTTTGTCATTTACGATTACTGTTGATTATTTTTGTATTTTTCGTTTTGCATGCGTTTATTTAAATTTGGATGTGACTTCTGGTTGTCGCGTATGTCGTAATGTCGCCACAGTCAATTTTCAATTTTTATAACAGTCAAGTAGAAATAATTTAGAACTGATTTATATATTAATTAAGAATTTCACTTGAAAAGGCTCTGTGCAGCGCAAAACGTCTAAATTTAATTTGCGATTTGTAAGCTTCACTGTCAGAGTTATTAAATGTTATCAGTTTTTTACACATGCAAATTCTTTTCAGTTTGTAATCACACATATTGTCGATATCGATTCACGCTTGCCTTATCGATCTTTTTTTGCACTTGAACTTACAAAATAACCTTGCAAAGTGAGAAATTCAGATTTTAATAAAACGTGGCACAAATGTAGAGGACGCAAATACATGAATTTAGAAATTTTCAGTTGCGGCTATAAAACTGTTCGAAGGGGTGAAACTATCCCTCAAAGAGACGTAAAGAGATTTCGCCTTTTATCCCGTAAACTGAATGAAATATCAAAAAATGTTTTATACCAAAGTTTTACAGTACAAATATCTCTATTTAACTACTCTATTCATTTTTTTTCAAAAAAAAAAAAAAATTTTTTTTATTTACTCCCTTTACATTTATGCCAAGTTTCATTAAAATCTGAATTTCTCACTTCGCGAGATTTCCTTGTTAGTGTCAGAGTACTAATACGAACCAGTCAAAAAATTGTTTTATTCTGAATACACGTTAATAATGATTGTTAAGTAAATATCATTACCTCATAATGATTGTTAAGTAAAATATATTAGCAAGAATAATTACTAGCTTACGATATGCACAAGCAAAACAAAGAAATAGAAATAAGATCAATGAAGAGCTAAATTATTTAAGATATAAATATTAATATAATTGAATTCGACTTTAACGCATCACATAAAAATGAGAAGGAATAGATGTAAGTTTTGCGCTCACTTGTCCATCCTTAATATCGAAGATATTGGATAAGTTATAGTCAGACAATAAAATAATTAAACTAATATTACAAATATGTGTAGCAAAGTTTAGTAATATCGAACGCTTTATTGTCGAATAAAAAAAAATCTAATTTCAACTATGGTCAAGTTATGTAAATGCTGAATTTTTGGCTTACAAACAGTATAATTTCTCGTCGACTTTGGCAACACTTTAAACAATGGTAAAAACAGTGATAAAATATATTAGTTTCAATTTGATATTAATGTTTGATATTGTTTCTTCTACATAAACTTCACGATAAATTTCCACGTAAGAAAGCTCGTTAGAGAGGACAGCGAAGAAGGATCGATTAATTCGGAAGATATTCGCGAGTGGAGAGCAAGAGTTAAGCTCTCTTAAACTCGTTAAACAACTGTGCTCCATAATGGTAAAGTTATAACGGCGAAGTTCAACATTGTGGAAACGGAAGCGCACAATATTTTGCTAACAAATGCGATAGTTCCGCGATGCATTTGCGTTCGTGGATACGCTATGCGGCTCGCGATAACAACATCCTGAAACGCATCTCGCGGAGAGTTATTGGAATTAGACACCTCCGATATCGATCACGCTTCTTTCTGCCCGTGACGTAAACATTTTTCTATTTCGACGATACCGCGGCGAAAAATATCGCGAGCGGACGCGTAAACCGAACGCGCTGCGCGGGGAATTTACGACGGTGATAACGCCGTGCTACGACTATCAATCGTCCGTTGCATCCCCGCGACCCTTGACAGTCTCGGATATTTTTATCCCGCGTCTATCTCTTCGCGGTCTATCGCGACGTACTTTTCCATATGCTTTCGTCGCTTGCGCGAGCAGACGCTCTTCCTGGCGCCTCCTCCTCCCAAAATTCGCCACCGCCGCCGTCGCGCCGCCGTGTTTTTGACCCGGGACGCGACCTCCGCGACTCGAAGGGAGATACCCGAAAAATAAAATCGCGCCAACCGCGAACGTCACTTCGCGCGGAATATCGACAACGTCCAATGTCGGAGCGCGCCCCGCGCGTTCAGAAATCTTCCGGCGACGATAAATGTTCCACGATCTTTTTGAAGATCCCGAGAATTGAACACCTGACACTTCGCACGCGCTATTTATTTTAAATGAGAATGGAGCGAGCTTACGCAAGAGGGACGGCCGGTACTCCGACCGATTCGAGAACACGTATTTTCCCTGCGCGAGAAACGCGTTGTTAAAAGCTATCGCTCCAATATTCACAATGCCGATACACATGTCACGTATTCGTTTCTTCTCGTTTGTCGGCAAGAAAATAAAGCAGCTTTACAGCAAAAATTTCCGTTTAAATTTTTAACAGATATCCCAATGTCCCGAACGGTCCGCTTGAAGTTTCGTCTTAATTTAACGCAAGGTAAATATCGTGTAAAAAAAAAAAAATAATTAACACAACGATGTAGCGCAATTGGGAAACGGAGTGTCGAAACGCATTGCTTCGGTAAAAATTAACATTTAGAATACGTTGCGCGTGACACGTACATTTTATTTATTTATCTCGGACGTTTTACCTTTTAAAACTTGCGTTATCTTTGTGTCATTTTTTTTTTATTTGTTTTTTATTCGTTTACACATTGTGTTATTTTAACGGTGAAGAGAATATTAAATATAATATAAAATTTTCAAATAACACAATCGCGTTACGTTAAACTAACGCTCGCACATGTTAAAAATGCAACAACTGATTTTGACGTAAATACAAAACGTTTTCTGCTGCCGTGTCTATTCCTTCGCTCCTTCCAATTTCCTACTCGTGCGTGTCGATACGTTCGTATTTGCGTGTAATATTTATAAATTAATATCAAGATTTTAGTGATTTTTCCTCCATTACATTTTTCACGCTTTTATTTTTATCAAGAATACGATACGGGAGGGTAGAAAGAACGCGATACAAGTACGAGCTATGAAAATTAATTACGGCAAAAATTACAGGAAAGTTTGCACATATATTTTAGCGAAAGCCCCGATATCGATCGACATGCGCACGAAAGAAATTTATAATTTTCCAACGATAACAAAAAGAGGCTGGTAAGAAGGCGTGTAATGAAAGAACGGTGAAAAGGATTAAAACATAATTCAGCGAGTATAATTAACGCGGCAATTAACGCGTCAAGTATTATTGCGTTCGCATGCGGCGCGTTGCTCCATTTTGCTAATCGCGCGCGCTTAAACGAGCGACACCACCTGGGGCACGCTGGGTAATCGCCTCGAAATCCAAAATCTGTGCGCCGGTAAATTATTTCGCGAGCGAATATAAAACGTCGGGGGGGTTAAACCGCATGCTCGAGACGCACCGTAACATCATTCATCATTTCTCACTCACTCACTCACTCTCTCTCTCTCTCTTTCTCTCGCGTGCGGGCCACCCGTTAATTCACACGTTGAAAGAAAACAATTCGCGGCTACGATCGCGCGAAATGAGGTAAACGATGGAATCAAATGTGGCGTGACTCACTTGAAAGTGTTGCGTCCGCTCGACGATCGCTCCTGGTCACTCTCGCGGTGGGCAGGGCAGGGCCGTTGAAAAATCCTCAAAAATCAACAAAAGGACACTGAGCAAAAACGAGAATCCACGGAACACAAAGAGCTCGCTCGCTCACAAAACGCAAACTCAACCGCACGTAAAACGGCGTCGTTCACCGGGAGGAGACGCGAGGAAGTGAGGAAGGTAGGTAGGTACGCGCGCGTGACAGCCGCGAGGGAAGCAACTCGCTTGAGTCGGCGAGCCGACTTCTTCTCGCAACGATCGGCTGATCGGAGCGATCTCGCAGGGAACAGGAACGCGCGTCGGCCGGCGACGTTATTATTTCTCTCGATAACTCGAAAAGCGTCGAGAACGGGGAACGATCGGGACGACGGGAGAGAGGAAAATAGCCAGAGGAAGAAAGACAGAGAGAAAGAGAGAGAGAGAGGGAGGGAGGAAGAGATAGATAGAGAGACAGAGAGAGGGAGAGAGAGAGAGAGAGAGAGAGAGAGAGAGAGGACGGTGAAGCTTGCACGCGGTCCGCGTACGAGGGAGCTTCGAAAGTACCGACGCGACGACGGACGAAGCACTTTCCCGTACGAGGCTCTGCCGGGTACTGGGGGTAGCGCGAGGTCGCGCTATCGAACGCACCTCTCGCGCCGCGCCGGCCAGTTGACGCTACTACCGGCGCGCGCGGCGCGCGCGGCGCGGCGCGGCGGCGCGTCCAATCGCCTAGCAGCCTCGCTTCGCTCGTCGTCCTGCCGAAAGCGCGCCGCGCCGCGCGCGCGTTAGACGTCCGTTTTTAATTTTCGCATTGAGGTAATAGAGATCCTCGAGTGCGGGGGAAGGACAAATATTTTTCCTTCCCGCAGCAGCCAGCGTCCAGTACCGTCTCTCCCGTATTTTTGTCTGGCAAATTGACAAACATTCAGCAACAATTTCAATCTCGAATTAATTCGTTATAAAATGTGCTGCCCCCGCAGCGTGCACACACGGCCGCGGGAACATTTTTAATTAATTACCGCGTTTCCATTAACCGTTTCCATTAACTATTGCATCCTAAAGTAAACGAAACGTTATACCGTGCATAACAAGAGAGAAGACTATCAGTATAATTACGGAATTATTCAATTTATAAAATCAAATTTGTTTCCACTTATCACAGGTAGCAAGAGTTTAATTAACGCAAAAATCGCGGCGGCCGGCGCCGGTGATACACCTTTTTTTATATATACTTTTTACTTTTTACACAATTTGCGAAATGTATTTTTGCGCGCTGCCCCTTCATCGATCATTCGAGCGCGTTGTCATCGATTATTTACGATCGGCGCATCCGGAATTCGACAACAAAGTGGCGGAGCCACGATACGCGATGGCGGACACACACTGACGGATACGCGATGCTATCCCTCGGGCAATATCCAAGATGAGATTGCTCTAACGCGTATTAACGCTTCTAATTTATGCGGGTCCATTGGCCGTACGAGATCGCTCAAACCACACTCGGCCATCCTCTGCCGAGGTAGTATCGCGGTCGGCCTCTCTGGTGCAAACAGTTCGGCGCGTCGCTATGATCACGTTGATCAAGAGGCTCAAAGGGATAGGAAACACCTAGAAACCCTCAACTGGTGTCTACGGTATTGTCTCGGGAGCGTGATTAAGCGTAACAGGTCCACGCTTATCATTAAGTAACGGAACAATGGCGCACGCATTTCTTTTTTGTAGAGATTTGCGATAAAATGCGAATCGAATCGAATCAGACAGGATTCAATTCGATTCGGATTTAAACCTTTACACGGAAAGGATGATTTTGCTCAAGTGACTAAACATTTAGCTGGATACGGATCTGAAAATAATTTTATTGGATTAAAATAATTATAACGGGTGTACAAGCATTTTGAAACAAAAAAATTATTTACTCGGTGGGTCCTAGTAATTTATTCAAAAAATTTTAATTCGTAATCAAATTACAAATTTTTTAATTGAAATATTTATGTAAATAAAACGAAAAAATAATTTTTAATCAAGTAATTTTTTCTTGCGGTTCTAGAAAATATTTACTGTCAGATTATTTTTATATTCAAGATAATCAAATCTTTTTTAATTAAAAAAAACAATTTAATCAAACTTAATAATATTATTCGGTTATCTGTAAAACTACATTATTAAAATGTAAAAATACAAAATTATATACTTAAGGTAATATGTCTATTTACTTAAAAGTAAATAATTTTACTTAAATTAAATAGAACGAACAAATGCTTGCATCAAAATATATAGTTTTAAGAAAATGTACTTTTTTTATTTAATTAAAATGTTTTTCTCAGTGCAATGCTGTAAAAAGTTGGACATTTGAGCAATTCGTTTGAGAGTCTAATAATAATTATTTTGATGAGCTAACAAAATTATTTTTAGACCTATATCCAGGTAAATTTTTAGATACTTTAGCAAAATTATTCTTACCATGCAATTTTGCTGAAATATAAAATTGAAAGTAATTAGTTGAAATTATTAAAAATTCCTGCTGAATGTTTGCTAAAATGTCAAAATTTTTTGCACTAGTTTCATTATGTTTAAACATCCGTCATAATTATTTTAATTCAACATAAAATTAATTTCTGATCTGTATCTAGTTAAATTTTTAGATATTACAGTAAAATTGTTCCTTCCTTTTCCAATTATTCAAAAATTTTGAATTTAAATTTCGACTACGAATCTACGTGTACTGGAAATCGTATAAAATATTTAAAGTGACTTTATATCATAAAATCAATATTACTTTTATTACACCACAATTTTTTTTATTACTTATTTATAAATTAAATTTTAGCGTAATAATAATTATATTGTTAATTAAAAGTTACGTATCAACACTTCAATTCGGCGTAAAAAAAATTTGTACATCTACTTTCTTATGATACAGTATCAAATGATTTCATATGATCTTTAGAACGTGATGATGTTAAATGTTTAAAATTAATATGCAGGCAAGCTTTTTTTGTGTCGAAGTTAAAAGAGTTATATTTTACGTGCGAGAAGGGAGCAATTTGTAACGCTAATGCAACGAATGTGTCGAATACCTTGTTCGGGGAAACAATGCGGAGTAACCTGTATATTTATTGGCCCCTGGGTAGATATTGGCTATGATGCTGTTTTCGCGATGAAACATTCCGCGCTAAATAACGTCTGCGCAAACAAGTTGGCAGATGAGTCCTCTTCACCAATATATGCCCTATGTTGCCACAACGTTATTACAGAATTGAAAATTTCCTTAAAAAAATCACAATCCCCGCTATACTACGAATATTAAATATAATCGATATCCTATAAATATTAATTTTAATTCTCCATTTTATAATAATTTTTACGAAATTTATAGTATCTCTACACTGAAAAAAAGTTGATAATTTGACTAAATTTTTCAATTCGATTAAATTTGTTCAATTCAAGTATTTGTGTAATTATAAATTAAATATATAAATACTACAATTAAAGAAATTCAATTTAATTTAAATACGTAGATACTTAAATTTAAAAAATTTAATAAAGTTGAAAAATTTAGTCAAATTAATCATTTTTTTATCAGTGTATTTTACAATTATGTCTACGAAATTTATATCTTGATATTGCAAAAGAACACCCGGAGGAAAGCGATGTTTAAATTGATGAGATCGTTTCTTTAACTTGTGTTTTTTAAATTGAAGTGAAAATACCTTTGACTTCTCAAAGGTGTTTCAATCTCGGAGGTTTCAATAAAAATTTATTTGATCTCAAGAAATGACGCTATCAACTTTTTAAAGTAAATAAATTATTTGTTCAAAGTATTTGCTTAATTTATATAAATAATTTTTTATTCAAAAGACAGTACTGACAGAAACGCAAGAAATAAATTTAGTCGTTTTGATTTTAAAAATATATTTCCTTCATTAAAAACAAAAAAGATTCACATTGCATAACCAAAACATTTCTTTAATAAAAGGAACAACCAAAGAATTTCTTCAAAGAAACTTTTCTTTAACCGTATAGCGATGCATAAATTTCTTTGATTCAAACAAATATTTTTTGACTCGAAGAAACTTTTCTCTGGGTGCATATAGTGCCCGATAGAAAGAAGACTAATGCCAAATATTTTATTCGCTTCATAATTCTCGCTTCATAAATATTGCATGGCTACAATAAAATACGATAATATAATACATTAGAATTAATTGCCTTAACAATCTCTCTCTCACACACTCTCTCTCTCTCTCTCTCTCTCGCTCTCTCTTCCTCTCTCGATTCACATTGAAATTACGATTATCAGGCGGCACAAAGGGACATGTTAGACGTGTTTAACCAGAACACCCTCGAGCGTTATACCCGAAATACCCCTAGACCCTCAGGAAACAATTAATTCCCGTGGAACGTTTGATCTAAGGGGCAGATAAAAGAGTATGCTTAGAGTGTAACCCTTACACCGGGGCGAAGATATTGTGCTCTAATTAGACGAAAGAATTTCATCCCTCAATCCAATTTCCATGGTGCGGCGTGAATGAGCCGCTCTTGAATAATTGTTAGCAGAACTTTCGCGCTTTGCCGGATTACCATACTTTCCAGCAATAAGAACGGAACCTCCGTCTTCGGGGCTTGCCGCTTTACCTCGCGGAGAATCTCATTTTTCTCAACGAAACGACCATAAACGCGTCTCTATAATCATGCTAATCGCGCGTGGGCGCCATTCGAGCGCGTTGAATTTACTTCGCGAATAAAGTGCCGTCGAGCTCGCGGTGCAACATAGAAATTATGACTCTTTGAAAATGAGATGCTGTGAGAAATAAAAATAAAAACAACAGAAAGATGTTACATAAGTTCGCGTAGGTTTCCAACGACATTATGAATATTTGTTTTTTGCACGACGCAAAACGTCTGTTCTTGCATTTTCCTTCGGTGAAACACAACCTTTTCATATAAGCGCGAGTAGAAATATTAGAAAAATATTAAATGAACACGATTATGAAATAGTTTGTTTATGCAAATATGAAATAGTTAAGGAAAACGGATTATATATATATATATCGTACGTAAGCAATGGGAACTTCTGATAGGCACTACTATCTGTTGTCTATATCTGTGTACGTTATACGTTTCAAGAATAGCATTGTCTGTCTGGGTGGACAATGCCATACTCATGTTTCATCTTGATAAAAATGGATCTTCTCGGAAATATAATCTTTAATTGTCTCGGAACGTTAGAAAGTCTCGCGTTAATACATTTACGCTATCATTCTTAACACACAACCGACGTTCTTGTCGACAGCCACTTCTCACGATATTTTCGGTCTCGTTTAGTTCGCGATTTGAATCTAGCGCTTCGTTATAATCGGAAATTCGTGCAACACCGTTCTCTATCTCGCGAGACGTTCCATAGCGATCGCGCACCACAATCTCGCGAATTAAAGCAATTAAAACCTGATTAAAGACCGACCAGCCAGTCGCTCTCGAGTTCCGCCACCGCCGACCGGCTCGGGGGGGAGCTGGAAAAGAAAAGAGAACCGCACACGTTCCGTTTGATTCGCAGAAAGCGATCCGTCTTCATTACTAGCCGCCACATCGTACATCCTGACAGCGATAATGGCAACGGAAATGCGCGAGCGGTCCAATCGCTTATGAAAATCGCAGATAATGGCTTCTCCCGCGCGCCCAGCAACTTCAACCTCGTTACCTTCTATCACTTCGTTCTCGCTGAATTATCATAACAATGCGTGTACAATGTGTCATACCGTTCGCAGACTCGATACATTTCGTTGCGCTACCGTGCGTACGCGCTCACGTACTGCAAACCTAATTTATTTCGAGACACTGCCGATTGATATCAGCGGAGCTGATGAATTTGACGCGGAAGAAAGAGAGTAGCAAGCCGTTGGGGCTTTATTCTTACACCGCCCTTCTGCTTTTTCTTCTCCGGAGAGAATTGAAAGTGATTCCAAGCAGTATGAGTTTAAAAAGGATTAATCTCCATCCTTAATCTTTCTCGGCGCTATGTCAATAATCATCTTCCAAAGGTTAAGCCCGTTTCTTTTCGCTCAAGATTACTTTAATCGGAGCTTGAGCGCGAGGGTGTTTTGATCATAGTGCGCCCTGAATGAACTCGAGAGATATAAAGCGAGCCCCCCGGTCGATTACAAATTCAAACGACTATCAAAGACCGGCGCAATAATCTCCGATATCTGAACGATATCTCTCTCCTTCTCCTCCCCCTCCCCCCTTGTTATCATGATGGAAACGTCGATATTCGCGCACCTGCCGCGTATAATCTCTGTCAAATCCGCTTCATCCATTTGAGCGAAATGTAATCACGTCTGAACAGTCTCGGTGTGTAACAATCGATCGATCGCACACGGCGAAAAGATTTGCGGTCGGTCGCTGGTCACTGTTACGGTTCGCGCCGATGCCCGCAATTTAGTTTCTATTAGCGTGCGCATATAGCATTAAGTGCGCGCGTTCATTCGTTAACGGAGAGCGCAAATAACTTTGGTCGCGATAACGCAGATATCGTAATCAATGTAACGTTAAAGAGTACCACCGGGATAAGGGGATGTGGAGTATCCACTCCATCAAATTGTCATAACGATGCGCGCGTCGTTCGCGGCTCCGTCGTAAACCGCGCTGCATCGAAAGATTGACTATCAATCTACTTCGATCAAGCTTTCGAGACACGGTACTTACATCTTTATTAGAAAACCGAAGAGAGATAGAGAGAGATAGAGAGCTCCTAGAGTAATCGCTCACACTCGAACAGTACGAACTTTTCGTGCGGCAGCCCTTTAACAAGAGTTAATGACGCGACGAAAGGGGACATAAATAAATGATCGAGCGGACGAATTGTCGAGGGGTCCGTTGTCGAGGGAAGACGAATTTTGTCGCGCCTCGCAGTCAAACTATGAATCAACGTACGCGCCATGCCTTTTCATTCACGAGGACCGAGACAGAGTACGCGAGCGAGAGACGAACGGAACAACAGAGGAATAGAAGGATAGGCGCGGGGGAGGGAAAGGGAAAGCGGACTGGAAAAGAGTGAAAGGAAGAAACGACTGCCACAGAACCAGAGATTACGGTGTCCGTTTTGGCCTTTATTCATGCCAGGGTCGGCGAGACGACGCGTTAATCCTTAAACTGCAACGCTCGAAAAAATAACACCATTGGTAAACATCGGTCTGACAGTTTGCTATGTTTCCGCTAAATTTCTTATATAATTTTTTATTACAAGTTCCTTGTAATAAAAAATTATATAAGAATTATATTTTCAATTATTCTGAATACTTGTAAATAACGGAAGCGGAGAAAGATGTTTTGGTGCAAAGATTAGCAGAAAGATCTCATATACAAGATGTTTTCTATAAAACGTTACCTGCTACATTCTAGAGACGGTTTAAAATTATGAAAAACTGCAAAATACCTGTTTGATCGTTTCGAAGGGCTTGTTTTTAAGCGGATTGTAGAGATGTCACCCTTAAGAAATTTCTTGCTAGACAACAACTCAAATATTTCGAATAGACCCTCCCATTGGGATTTTAACTATGGTCGCCTCAATAAGGATATTCCACTCTCAAATGTGAGTGTGTAGTATGAACATAGACGTGAAATATCCTTATTGAGGCGGCCATAGTTAAGATCCCAAAAGAAAGTATAAAAAAAGAAACTTTTTGATACAAAGGGGAGGTTGGTACATTAAACCGTACAGGAGTTATTTCAATTAGGGTCAAAGTTCAAGAAAAGGTCAACTTTTAGAAAATCGTTACTCTCATTCAACTTGAAAAGTTTTAAAAATCCTAAGAAAGTTGAACTCCGTAGAAATTTTCCTAACAAAAATTTCCTAACATTGCATTAGTAATTAAGAGTTAAAATATGTAAATAAGACGTAGATGAAGAAATACATACATACCCACACAATACTGCGAAAAAGTAACATAAACGGTAAACTCCGGTCTGTGCTACAACTTTTTAACCGTTTCACGTTACACATTCCCAGCGAATGATAATGGGATCACTGCAGCATTTTGGTGGGGACAGATGGCATATGAAGGTGACTATGAGTTTAGAGCGTTTTTTGGTTGATGTCAAAGAAGTTATTGATAAGTAAAGTTTAATAGCAGTCTGTAAGATTGGCACTAAAGTTTAAGGATTAAAAGTGTCAACTTTGACCCTGATAGAAACGGATCTAGTCGATCTGATTCAGAATTTAGCTAGCTCTATACCTAAATTAGATTCTCTAACTCGCCACTGGTTACTACTGTTTGTACTGGTTCGTACATAACTGTCTAGTCACTACTCGGGAAAATAATAATAGAAATGGCAGAGTATTTTCAAAAACATATAAGCTAGCTACTGTCTAGCTACCAGATGTCCGCAAGACTTCAATTTTTTCTGGGAGCATCAGATTGAAATTTATTTCATTTCGTAAAAAAGTCTGTTTAGTGACTGAAAAACCAACATACATAACGTGAACTATAGATTTTCAGTACTAATAGTGTATATCCAAACATACTGAATCTCAACATACTGAATAAATAACAAGATAAACAAAAGGATAATAAATAATAAATAATAAATAGTTCAGAATAGACAGCAGCAACTAGGAAAAGTGAGCGAAAAGTAAGAAAGGTGACATTACTAAATAGTAACTATGTAGGACGTAATTTTTCTATCTCATGACTGGACAAATATGAGATTGAATTTCTATCAAGGGTGTCTCATTTCAGCACTCGACGTACGGAATAAGATCGAAAGAGACGATGAGAGGGAGAAGAAGGCAAGACTCGCGATAAATGTGAAACTATAAATCCAAATCGCCTGTTTTTAATCGGCCAAGTCTCTTTATCGCATACGCGATTAGGACGGGAGGAAGAGAAAGACCGCGGTAACCAATCTATGGCGATCTGCTCGAATAGATCGACGCGGCAAATTCACGCGGGGCGAAGCTGTCATTCGTACGTAATTAACTGTCCCGTCGAGCTTGGCCGCGATTCAAATTGAATTGACTATCGTTATGCGTCGGGGAGGACGGCGGGTGGCCGATGATGGTGGTGGCGGTGACGGTGCGGTACAGGCGATTCATTCGATTTCCGGCTCGATCGGCCCGGAGAGCCGAAGGCGTGACTGAAAAATATCCCACGGCCGGTAATTACGGCCGGCTTTCGCAATTATACACTCCGAAAATGTCCGGCGTGCAGCGCGCCAGAAATTTATACGTACGCCGCGTACAACATCGGCGAACACCGGCGCGCGCGAAAGCGCGTCCCGCCATTGTTTCGATTCTCCCACGATTCTCTCGCACGATCATTTCATTTATTTGCGCATAATCAACGCACGGCTGACGCGACGCGACGCTGATTCCAGTGAAAAAAAAAAAAAAAAAAATATATATATATATATAAAAAGGGAAAAAAAATGAAACGAATTTTACGCGATACCTTCGCACCGCAACTACCAATAATTTTTGCGATGCGATGCACGTATATTAGCTCTCGGCTTTATCACGATCACCGCTTTAGGGCTGACAATGTACGACCGAGCTTTCTCGTTTCCATCAGAAAGTATGAAAAGCTGTTAAAAAGCAGTAATGAGCTTTTAGTGTATGCAATATACAATTGAATATCTTCCGTGCAAAAAGGTTCTTACGAAAAGCAATAAGATATACATGGCAGCTAATGGACTAATAAATAGTAAAATAATCGTCAATGGTGAATCACCGGCAGCGTCGGTAATTTTTTAAAAATTTCCCGCGATATTGGAACGGCGGGTCGTTAACTGCGAGCTACTTAGGCAGCGACACGCGATATTATGCGCGTAATAACCCGTGAATGCCGTGCCATGGTAACTCGAAATCGAGAACTTGGCCGCAACTTTAAAGAGGAATCTCTCTCGCGCGCGCGCGGTGTGAACGAGCGAGCGAGCGAGCGAGGAGCGCGCCGCGCCGGTAACGGGACGATTATTGCGAAATGAAATCACGAACTTCTGCCGCGTGTGCACAACGATAGTGCATTGTCCCGTTTATAATGGCAATTTACCCGGTGTAACGAACAACGCGAAGTTTCGCCGGCCGAGGTTCATCTTCGACGCGAGGCATGTCCTTTGTTCCCTCAGCGTACCCATACGCCAACGTAATCGCTAAACCGCTACAACATGCCATTATTTGCCATTCCGCATCAGCTCACTCTGTTCCGCAAACACCTTTTTGTCGGCTGATCTGAATCGTTTCGCATTCACAAACCATTTCGCGTGTGTCCCAGTTGCGCGCCGCGCCGCGCCGCGCCGTCTTTGAATTAATCCCGCGTTTCGAAAGGGAACTGTAAATGGATTATCGTAAAACGTGGCGCGATTCCCGAGAGAGCGACTTTTTAACGCGGCTAATCTCGATTCGTTTCCCCTGATACTTCACGACATAATTCGCGAGATGAAAAAACCGATACGGTACAAAACTCCGTAATTCCAATCTCTTCGTTGTTGGAGCCGCGCTTGTTGCGCTCGACCTGTCTGGCGAAAACGTAATACAGTCGAGAAAAGGAAAGAGGCCTCTCTCGTCGAGACCCTCGTTGATCGTAGGCGTAATACGAACTGAAGGTTTCTATCGAAACAAAATTATGTCGGCGGATTCGAACCTCGTACATACACTGCCACGTACACCGTTGGCAAATTTGTGAATTTTTGTGAAAAAAATCTGCTGGTCAACGTTTTTGCGTCAAATAAAATTCACGTGTAAATTTAACACATGTCTGCTGTCTGATTAATTCAACTTAACAGATGTAGAATGCAGAATTGTGAAAGTGATTTAAAAAATATGTTAAAGTAACACAATTTGTACGTATTTGGTTAAATACTTTAATTATATTTTTTAAATCATTTTTATAATTTTACATTTTATATCTGTTAAAATTTACAGAAAAAGAGTGTTGATGTTACACTGTAACAGAAGTGGGGATAACTGTGTCATACTTTTTTTACTCTATTCTTCTGTTAATTTCGTCATAAAAATTATGTTAATTGTACACGCAAGTAACTTTGAATTACGATCAAGATTACATTTCTTTTCTGTTGAAATATTAACGCAGTATTATTGTTATCATTTAACACATCCAGATAACGTTAAATTAACACGAAATTTTGAATGGACCATTTTGGGACATGTGATTTGTGTTAAATTTAACACAATTTTTCCAACTGTGTACCAAAAAATGATGTTAAGAGTCTTATCTCTCGATAATCGCGTTCAACCGCGAACACCGAATTCGCAATGTCGGCACGCGGTGGCCGGCGACGCTTTGTGTAAGACAGATGGCACTTCGAAGTTCGTCGTAACTGCAACTCGCCGTCGCTTACCTATGCGCCCGTCCTTCGCGGCCGCGGTTCGTGACTCCGATCGAAAGCAAACTCGAAACTGAATTAGAAATCCCGCAAATAGTTACCATAACTAATAAACACAAGGGTCAAATTATCCATTCGCATAATACGCGAAATGCATTATATGCTTGCAGCCAAACACGCATGAATATTTACCTGCGTCTGATGCGGGAGGGTCTCCCTCGCGTTAATTTCGCACTGAGCGGCGCAATCAGTCGATCGTTTGGTCTATCAAATTCATCTACAATTTGTGCATTTCGATTAACATTGATACCGTTCCCTTCGCGAGCAAATATCTCACGCCGATTCTGGTGGCAAAGTGGTAAATCATAGATTTGCGGATCTGCAATTAATCTGCTTTTTAAACGCTGTTTCGGCTGGAATAAATGAAAATTGTGAACGCGCGACTGAAACGCAGACGGGGCCGCGGCATTTCGCGGATCAGACTTTCAATCCTATCGCATATTGCATTCTGCGCGAGATAAGCTATCGCTGCCAACCGCGCTCGTTTATTTAAAATTGCCTAGTTTTATACGATGCAACTGGTTCCTCTCATCCCTCCCCTCTGCCCCTCCGTCCACAAAAAAAAAAGATTTGTTGCACCAACTACGCAAATAATGACGTACGCAAGCTCGCGTATCTTCGCAGCCAGATGCGCAACGTTCGCGGGTTTATTGTTGTTGCGCAAACAACCGGAACTCCGGGCGGCCCGGATGTGTTTATCGTTGGATTAGCGATTCCATTGCCCAAGCTTTTCTGCTTCGCGGCACCGGGTTATGCCGACGAGGGCTTGCGCCGCGTCCGCGCAGGCTTTCGTTCGCGCGCTTGCGAATCATTCACGGTAAAATCGAACAGAGAGAATGAAAAGGCCCGGGGAGAATACGAACTAATTAACGAGGCATTTCGCCAACAGCGTCAAAAGGGAATTTGATTTAGAGGCAAATCCGCCGCGCCGCTGACCGCATAATATCTCTCGCACAGGTGAATCTGATCAATTAAATCTACCGAATGCGGATACAAATCCTGCCTATCTAACGGCATTCGTACGATCTATATCCGCGCAGAGTTAATCTCTGCCCATATAAACAAGAATTTGGAAATGCGATTCAAGAATCTCGAAAGCACAATTTTCTCCAACTTATTAATCTGTAGAATTTATTTGCGATCTAAAGAAGCGGTGCTAATAACAATTCAATTAGTTTTTGTGAACTTTATTTCAGTACGAATCTTGAGAATATTTCATTCGGCGTTACAATAATATAAGAAGATACGTATGCGTTTTTTTTGGCACCTTTAATCAGTTAATTTAATTAGTATTTTAGTTTAATTAGTAAATCTGTTGCGTCAGACGATATTTTTCCTGCCTTGAGGTATTAAAGAAAATATGAAAAATTCATGAAATATCTATCAACATTGTAATTGAATTTTTTGTAGTTATAATCTATTTTCATGGAGAGGTGGTCCAATATACAGCGATTTTATGTTTTAACTCGCATTACGAGGAAAATATGAAAGAGAAAAATATATAAACAAAACAATTTTTAGGAAGCTACAAACATGCAAAATAATCTAATATTATCAATAATATGCTCACTATTGTTTCAACTATGCAATTTGAAAGAGAAAATTGTACAAATTTCATTTTCGTTCTTTCAAATAATTTGTTTTCAGCGAATTTTATATAGAAAAAAGCTGTGTGTACGTACACACTATGGATATTTATTTCTTTTAATTATTTAAGTAGATCGTGTTTTTTATCAGTATTAATACAGTGCAACGTGTAGTTTCCGAGAAACATGGGAGTGCCGCTTTAAGAGGCGTGGGCCAGTATTGGCGACTTTCCTCTATTCTTACATCGTTGAGAGATTGCTACTTGACGCGTTTTGAACGCATTCGATTTATGACTTGCAAATAAATTAATGTCCGCAATAAATTACATCATAAAATCCGTAACAGTCTTCCGGCAGCATTTTCCAATGGTGACGACTTTCCAGATATCGCATTTTAAGTGCCTTGAGAAACGTGTATTGCACTTGTGTACCACGACGAATTGCGTAGAGCGATAGAGTCGAGAAATCTTTCTCCGCTTGCGTCCCAGATTTTCGATTATCGCAAATACCAAAATCTAGGCGCCATTACAAAATATTAAAGCCCGCGATAGATCCGCGGATCCTGGTACGTTTCGCGTACGTCATGCGTGAGCGGTATATTATGATGAGCGAGTATCTCTAAACGCGGAAGTTTAGGTATGCCGCTGTGCATGACGTCAAAGTCAACTCCAAATTTCATGGATTCTGCTCTAATCTAATGGTTACGGATTGGGTTTACGATGCGGGTAAGATCGGCGGCGGGATAAGGTTAGCGGCGTCGCACGCGCGTAACTAGGCGAAAATCCTGACTTCATATAATACAATTAACTGCGACGGCATGCGTGTGGATTCATGTCACGATGCGGTTTATCCGATGATCCTGTTTAGCGCGCCGCTAACTTTATAACGTTAATTTTAATCGAGGTTCGCCCTTAATGCATTTATCTCATTCAATCCAAGCATTTATACGGCATAAACGGAGGTAAACAGAGCGAATCGGTCGCTTTTACGTATTTCACCCGATCCCGACGAAAGCGCTGCGAGGCAAGGGCCTTTGCCGACCTGGATAGGAGTAAGTGCGAAGTGATAGGCAAAGTGGAGAGCGGATAAATAGATAATGGACCTAAATGAAGTGGAGAATATTTCACACTAGTTGAACTCTCGCGAGGGATGCGCGGCGGGGTCTAATGGCCCCGGGTCATGTTTACGATCCAGGCACGAATCGAGAAGCGGTCTCGCGTTCGCGCGCGCACAGCCGCCGACTCTTTTATAAAACTTAATTTTCCGGATAATTTTACCATTTGTTACCGCCTTTCCTCTTACGCGTTACAGTCATAATTTACAGTCGTCGTGCAGCCGAGCGTTAATGGAAATTTTAGGTACCGTCTCCTCTCTATCTTCCGCGCTTCCTTCTGCTCTCCCCCTCCCCCTCCCCCCTCTCTCACCCCGCCAAGTTTTTTTTTTTTCGTCGTCGCAGATTTAAGAGGAACGTTTAACGTTTTACATGGTCTGAAACTTCGGCGGAGAGGCGCATTAAAAGCGTGCCAGAAAGTACGTAAATATCCAGTCGGAATTTACATAATTTATCGCGATCTTCCCCCAGGGAGGTGAGCGGCTTATATCCTATTCGCGTTTTATTTCGCCGTAACAAGTGGCAAGAATAGAAACGGTAAGTCCAGTTTCCTCAATGCCCTGTACAACGGGGTATTCTTCTACTGCACGGGTTCCCGTTATTTACAGGAATATTGAGAAACGCCGTGTACTTAGTGCCGTCGGGAAGCGTCGTTTGCCTTGCAAGAATAAGCAAACAAGCAGTACTCAAACCCCGGCGTCTCCCGTAACAATCTCAAAACAGCTCCATAATAGAAAGCCGGCAATGTTGCAGCGAGCAGACCTCTCTAAAAATGATAAGAGAGAACGAGAGAAAGAGAGAGAGAGAGAGAGAGAGAGAGAGAGAGAGAGTGAGAGTTACGTAGCTCAACCGGAAGTATCGCCACGGGGGATCTCGGATAGAATCAGAGGGGGATCTGAAATCAGATCGCCCTCCCTACCCCCCCGTGCATCATCCGGGCGCACCTGTGGCAGTCCACAGCGTCGAGCAACAACGTTCTCCGACGCGAAGGTCGGAAAAAAAACGCGGCCAAAGTTGCTAATCTTTAACGAAATGACGGCGGATCAATAGCCGATTAATCCGATCGGTCTTCGAAATGTTCAATCATCCGACACGCGTATCGCGCGCTTCGCCCGGGAGCGGATAAATAAACGCGGCCTGGCCATTAATCTTCCTTAACTACCACCGAAAGTTTCTCGCGAGGCTTGCGCGAGAGAGTACGCGCGAGTGTTAAAATAACAATCTGTACGTCGCCGAACATCTTGCGTCGACGTTACGCCGGAGATGATCAATAGTTCGCGGGAGCTGGGCTGCGTTTACCGGCACGTAACCCAATCTAATAGCGGCGCGCTGAAATCAAGATCGATTCTAGAAAGCCAAAGTCGATCACGACGGCGGTGGTGGCGGCGGCGCGGCGGCCGACGCTTTGAGAACCGGGAACGCGGAACGCGCGCTTGTGTCCGGCAAAACGACAGAACCGTGGTGGTAAACCCCCGGGGGAAATAGTTCCGGCCTGCCGGACTATGCCGAAGTTACGCCGAGATTCCCGAGCTGCAGTAATGCAGTTTGGTAGTTGTGCAGTTGTAACGAGAGCCCCATAGTCGGGACGCTGTCCGTGGACGTATCGTACGTGCTATAGCGATCGTTATACGGCCGCGCAGAGTCGTATGGGTCGTATGACCGTATTCGGTCCACATGTTGTATTTGTACTACAAATCCCTGTAACCGCAAATCCCACGTCCGCAAACGCGTAGCGAGCTCTAATCACGGCCGTGCAAACGACGGCTGTCTTGAACTGTCCTGATACTTCCCAGCGACCGTGCATGGTAAAACGCCGTGATTAGCTCCTCCGCCTGCTTCTCCGCTCGACTTCCCGCCGAGCGACGGGTTCCGGCGCACGGATCACGTATGTGGATCAGTCGCGGGATAATATTATTAAAACGGTCGAATCCTGGGTTTTCGTAGCACATGTTAGCATGTAGAATAACGTTTGAAAACGACGGAAATGTTGGATAATATTTAGAGAATTACACGCAAATTATCTTCAACCCTTAAATACAGCATAGGGGAAAGTCTGGAAAGCCCCTCTTGAAAAAACTTCCGTGCCATTTGATCCAGTTGAGCAATAAAGTTGGTCAATCATAGCGCTCGATAGGGGAGACTTGAAACTTTTTTGCCGCTTTTAGCCCGGACCTTCCTTCTCATTCCGCCTTCACGTAGCAAGCGATCGTAATTTCAGGAAGATTCCCAATGCCGGGTTTGAGGGTTAGCAAATACGACGCGGTATTAATTTATAATAGCGATCGTTCGCTTGCAAAAGAATATGACTGGGTTCTCAGGATAGCGTTGCTACGATACCGTGCGTCGAACGTTTGCGACGAAACGTTCTACCGTCGCGTTAGTACGTCAATAAAACGTTTCTGCGTCAAACAAAGCGCTACCCAATAATTTTACAAATTCGCTGCATTCCTGAGAACCACGAGCGGTGAAGCTCGCGCCACGGTTTTCTATCTACCCGCATACACGTCGTGATGTAACGTTTATTGTTACGATGTGCATGTCACCGCGCGGCTCGATGACAGTGCCAATATTATTGCAAGAAAGTCGCGACGACGCTCCTTTTTTTTTATTTTTTTATTTCGTTCGCGTCGACGACAGCTCGATAATACGACTCGAACCCACGAAGGCGCGAACTGTCGAGTCGCGCGGAATTAGGGGCCCATAAATACGAATCAGCAGCCGCTTCGAATGCTGCTGTACGGACATGTATACACGTCCGATCGAGCGGAACTTCGGATTGTATCTCAGACTCCGCGTGTACTGTCTCTCTACGGCGGGTGCAATTCGGTGGACAGCGAAGACAGGCGAATGATCGATGGGATTAGTAAGGCAACCATTGTGACGTATCGAAGGATCGCCCCGTTAATGTATCTTTTTGCTCGTGCGACGAGCGCACGTTGCATCGCGAATCGTCGAGAGGCCCGTAAATTAATTGATAAATGTTGCTTGCAACATTTTATAGCTCGCAATTCAATTATTGAGTTTTCATAATAATTACGTGGATGATTCCAATTAACAAAAATTTGAGCTTAATGGGTGAAATACGAAGCCACTTGTATCGAAAAATTTATAATATTCTCTTGTAATTTTCATGTAAAGGTTAGAAAGAAAGCAACGGTAAGTATATTATATAAATAATAAGAGACAGAGAATAATAAAAATTAATGGCGGAAGGGCGGAAGTTGTGGAATATATCTGGAGTGGTGGAATATAATATCTCGTATGATTCGCATTGAATTCTAAAAGCAACCATTAAAATTACTTCGTTTTATTCAGACATTGTAGGATGATTACAGGTCATTATTTTTTGCTGTGTTTTTATAAAAGAATTTCAGTTTTGCAGGCAGCAGAAATTTTTATATTCTCCAATTTTGAGAAGTAGGGTCGTTGCACCAGTCGTTGAACAGTCGCCAATAAATGACTGTTTAGAAAAACTATTAAAATAATAAAACTTTAAAATAATAAACTGCAAAATCAATTGATATTGTTAAAATCAAATTTTCATGCAAAATTTATTAAAATGTAATTTTTTATTTGAAAACGTAATTGTATTAAATTATTTTGTGTTTGTTTATTGACTGGTCTAATTTCTTATTTGTTCATTGACTGGTACAGTGACCCTATGTTCGATTTTTTAACTTATAAGCCTGGTTTAACTTGAAGGTCTTGAATGCGAATTTGGAACAATATTATTAAACGTAATGTGTGTTGCAACGTGTGTATAAATTCGTCAAATAAAGTCGTGTTGTACGTGGGCTGTGGAATCTGACCGTTCACCATGTGCATCTCTCTTGCGACTTTCCAATCTCTTTGCAGACATTGTATGTCTAATATTTACTAAAAACAAAGAAATTGTTTTCAAAAGTTTCAAGTTTCATTTAGAAGAATTTTTAAATAAAAAAAATTATCAAAAAAAGTCTTTTTTTTAATAAAATATATCTTACAAAATGTTCATGAAACCTTGACACTTATTTGTGTGTAAAATCTACAAAAGATCATTAATTAATGTTTTTTTTATAAATAAAAGTGCTTTTCATGATATTAGTTGTTAGTACTTTACAATCGCTGCATTATTTCACACAAACGCATCCTTTTCTCACTCTTTAATAAATTGTAAATTACATTCGTTCTGTATACCCATTCTACCTATAACAATGAGAAACTGTAATGAAGAACTTACAAGGATATCTCGCTAACAAAAGTAAGGCAAACACTAGTTTTGGATCGTAGGCACAATTATCATAAGTCAAATTATATGCATTTCTACCTGGTTTCGACAATGTATTCAGGCTGTAAATATCGGATAGGAGCGCATTCGCTCGTACGTCGCGACGGCGTAACAAATGGCGCGTCCGCGAAGGCCGAGAGCGAAAATGGAGTTGCCATTATAAATGTATGAGTTCAAAAGTTCCGGTATGGCTGCGTCCTAGGAAATGAGCGAATGTCCTTTGCGACGGGACGCGTCAACGCGAAAAGTCCTCGTTTCACCGGCGCGTAACATCGTAGTCGTCGTCGTCGTCGTCGTCGGGCTTACGTTACGTTACCATGACGTACGTGAATCCGCGACGGAATTCCAGCCGGTTTACGGCGCGAATCTGATTTTCCTGGGAAAGAGGAACACGGGTACACACCGCCGCGGTGCGCACGCCCGACGATCGCGGGAGCGTGTACGAGTTGGCATTAACAGGAGAATAAATTATCCTATTCGGCACGAACCCTTCATAACTCAGTAGCAAAATTAGCATAAGATCAATATTGCTTTTTCGCCGCGCCACTGACGGCGCTCGGGGTTGGCGCCCCCGCATGCACATTTACCCAATTCACGATAAACGAAACGATGAATAACGAACACTATTGCTACCTGAAAATTGTCAATTGTGCGCATTGTACATATTGCATATTATCGCTTTCGGATATTTCATGCGTGTTCGGATATTTCTCTTTATGCCTCTCTCCTTTTAATGTAATATTCGCGAATACGAGTATACTGTCGGCGTTTCGTAAAAATTTCTAACAATTGATAACGTCGTCCGATTTACTTAACAATATAATACGTAATGCATGTAATATAAGCAAAAAAATAAATGGACTAAAATACAATACATGTGAGAATGTTACGGTATAAATGTAACTCGTTTCAGTTTTGCAGTATAAATTGAGCAAGTTAGACAATTCATGATAATTGTAAAGTTATGTAAACGCAGACACGCGAAATAAAAGGTATCTCATTTATTGTTTTCTGTAAATAAAGCTACCAATTTTTTGTGCAAGTTAGTTGAACTTCAATTGACGCGGGGTTTTGAAATTATTGTAGCATTGTACGTTTTTCATACTGTACTTTTCATACCGCGCTGTAACTGTTTACATTATGAATAATATCGGTATTTCAACCTCTCTTCTCTCAGCAGTCAGATTGTGGCACGTTTCAGAAGAACAGTTCGTTCGTCGATTGCTCCGCGATGGAGACGAGTCGTCGAAGATGCAGTGGAACGAATCGACGATAATTGGTGCAAAAATAGAAAGCGCGCTTATCTTAATTTCAATGATATTGTACAATCGCAGCTGCAAAGAGGAAATATCTCGTCAGAAAAAGCTTTTAATCTTATTAAATTTAATGAATTCAAGTTGTCGTGTTGGATGCCTTTTTCTTCAAATTTTAATCAATATATTACACGTTTTCATTAATTCTTTTTCTGTCAAACATCAACGTTCTCTCATTATCAACTGATAATTTTCGCGGCGCAATATATGTGCAGGACATAGACGTAGACGCGGATGAAGAAAAACAAAGTTCATGATAAAAGTTCGACGGCGTTTTCAAGTTTCATGCAAAATTCTGCGCAAGCAAGAGCGCTTACGATCCACGCGTGTACCTACGTCCGAGAGAAATTACGAAAGACGAAAGGAGGCACAAAAGGAGGAAGATAGACGGAAGAGAACGAGAAGGGAGAATTACCAGCCTCGAGAATGAAAGAGAGAGAGAGAGAGAGAACGAGTATTTTGTAGTAGACCATGGTCCACGTGACCGGTTGTGCCCTCGGAGTGGAACGCCGAGGTCAATGCTTTCCGTCCAAGGCTAAAGGGACCGGGAGAGCCGAGACTCGAGTAGGTACTCGGATACCGTGAGTACAACCGACGTCCAGCATCGGCGAGCGCCAAGCAACGAGAGAAGACGGAGGAGAAACCGCGCCGGTCTCAACCTGCCGGTTCCTCACCTCGCTTACAACCTGCCTCGTCTCTCCTTAGCGCGCACCCGGGCTCCCTCGTGGTCGAACGAGCCTCTCGCTCTCGCAACCGGGGGTCTCTCTTACGTATACCTACATCTGCCATGCTACGCGAACGAGAACGTCGTTGTCGCGGCTCCGGAGAATCGGATTTCACGTCCCGCGATATCGTCCGAGAGGTACTCGGGAGTACGGATCTCGGGTAGGAGATACGTTTGCCGAGTCGCCGAATACGCCGACGTGTTTGGGTTTCTACTAGATCGCACGCTCCAACATCGGGAATCGAGTTTGCGTTGCGACATCGTATCGCACGGTTGATCCTCGTGAGCGGAGACGGTAATACAATTGGGAAATTGACCCAAAATACCGCGCGAATTTCGCGTCCTGAAGTAGAGATAGCTGATCGATTTTCGACAATGATATTCACGGAAAGTTGCTTCGGAGATGCGATTATCACGCGGAAACGTTATCGTGATATCGCGCATTTATAGATCGAAAAACCGATCTTTTGACGTTCCCATGTCGCACCCGGTGCGCCTCGGACTGGCAAGAACTGCCAAGTATCATTTCACGAAGTTGCAACCAATACGAAAAGTCGCGAGATGAAGGGACGACGCGACGTTCCGTTCTTGTTACACTATTCGCACAGCCGCTCCACTTCCAGAATCGTAACTTGCTACAGCCGGACACTTTACGGCTGAGAACTAAAAGATTAAGAAGAGACTCCGGAACGGCAGAACGAGGACGTATTGTTTCCCGGGGTTTTCGCTAGCAAGAAATTGAATTTCGAAGACTGGCAAACGGCCGATGCTGCGCACAAGAACATCTCTGCCGTGCGCGTTGCACCGAGACGGCCGCTCATTTTTATACTTATCACATTTCGCAGATTAAACCCGAAAAGCGTAGGAGAAAGCGAAGGAGTACGCAGCGTGAAAATTTCAAAGTTACAACTTAAAATCGACGTAATTTCGGTATACTTTCAGTTTTCAATTTTGTAAAGGCGAAAAATATCTATTGTCACCTCACACCGTTTACTTGAATCGTCGCAAATAAATATAGTTATACAATTTCGCGAAGGAGGGGCAGGGGGGGGGCGGGATTGAGGGGCAATTTAAATTGAAAATTGTATCTTGAACATCAAAGTTTGAACACGCGGAAATTAAATTTCAATCTGCGCGGCGTCTCGAACGCAACTGTCGGCAATAACATCGCTAACGTCGAAAAGGCAGGCTTCTCGAAAATTGTTCGCGGTGTATAGCCGTCGCGAACAGTACCAAGTAAATTAAGGAACGCCTCGTTGCAAAGGAATAACGTCCAACGCAGCGCGAGTGCGCCGGCATATTCAACCGCGGAAATAACGATTAATGGATACGATTAAAACCAAGAGCGCCGTTACCACGCTCGACCTAGCCCCCTCTCGGCCCTTAAAGAAATCGATTTTTGAAGATGAAGTATAATAGCATTTTCTTGATACCATCACCGTCGAAAGTATGAAATTTACGCGTGTTTAGATTAATTGCCGGCAAAATAAAAATTGATGGTAGAAGCGTGGCGGTAAATGACTGTATTAAATCACTGGTGTATCAGCGTGACGAAGAAACGGTAATCAGAGTTGGGAGACCGGTGTTACGCATTGCATGCATTATCCTTCCGTACCTTGGCGCGATGGATGATGTACTTTATACACGATCTATTTAGAAAATTGAGCATGAGATCGCCTACGCTTCTTCCCTCGACAGTTACTAGCGCGTAAACCCGTTCGAGCTCTCGTGGATGTACGTCACATAAATATCCATTTGCCGCAACAAATTCTATTCTCTCACAGCGATAACCGGGAAGCGAACGGAACACTGTCTGGGAAAAATTACGAGATCATCTCGAATACCGCGGACCCGGTCCCCGTCAGAATATTAAACGACATCACGCTGATATTATGGCTGCGAGTTCTCGGATATTAAACTTTAACTTCGCGATAATGCATACTTTTGCAGTACTGGCGATATTGAACGAAATGTCATTTCACCTATCTTTGTTATGGAAACTCTCTTTTAACTTTTAATGATTTATTACATTCAGACATGTCGTAAAAGAGATGAGAGATATAGGAAAGCGAAACGTAAAAATATGCAATACAATCTTTGTTTCAACGATAAATTGAACTTTTTTTTAGTTTCCACCATGAATGTATTTTTAATTTATATTTCTAATATAGGTAGAGAAGAGAAAGATATCGTAAAAAAGAGGTTGCGGTGGTGAAATACCAGATATTTCGCGTTGAATTCTAAGAGTAACCGTTAAAAAGTATTTCATTACAATCTATTTAAACATTGTAGAATAGTTACTAGAGTTATTAGAGTTCATTGCATTTTATAAAAGCTGAATTGCAGTTTTGCAGATAGCAGAGATTTTTACAGGTATACATGGTCTATGTATTTTTGCAAAATATGATTTAACTTTAGTTCAGTTCGAAGGCAGCTTCCAAATAGTGAATTTAATATAATGCGAAAATGCGTTTATGAATTCGGTATATAAAATCATACTACGTACGGCAGAGGTTCGTGAGTCTTTTTACATTACTGATGTTATGACCGCACTTTCGACTTTACAACTTCATAGTGGACGTTGCATATTATAATGCTTATTAGCAACAAACGTCGTATTACTTATTTAAACAGAGGCTTAAGATTGTAATATACATACCTTTCAAAAACAAAACAAAAAAATTAGCAACAAAGAAATCATTAAAAAATTTTTTTCAAATAAAATATATTTTATAGAATTTTATAAAACCTTGTTTTGTGCGTATATTACTGTGTAAGAAATATTAAAGATCATTAATTTGTGATTTTTTTATAATTAAGTGCCTTTTATGACATTGTCGCAATTCCCCCTCCCCCTGCCTCTCCATCAATTTTACAAACCTAACTTCTTTTTTCTCTCTTCAGTAAATTTTAAATTATATTCGTTTTATATACCCAATAAATTTTTACATACAGAGTGATTAATAGAACTCTATAGCTAAGAAATTAGTGCTCATAAGAATTACGTTGCGTTAATATTTACCATAAGAAAAAGGACAGAAGCGTCCTCGTACCCCAATTTTAATGAGCCTTTAATATGTTGTAGTAGAGATCAACAAAATAAGGGACGCGTATTTTTTTATATGTGCCCGTTTTCACTTTGAAGAAAATTGGTTCTTTTCTTTCGAAGCGTACATCGTCAAAACTATAACGCCTTAACTTTATAACAATGATAAAAAAAAGAAACAAATTTTTTATCACTGTTATGAAGTACTTTTCAAGCCATTTAACTTTCATTCAGAACTTTTTTTTTATCCCTTATAGTTTTGACGATATACGTTTCGAAAGAAACAAAACTTGATTTTCTTCAAAAGGGTGTGTTAAAAAATAAAAACGAACACGTATAAAAAAGTATGTGTCCCTTATTTTGATTTGTACTACAACATATTAAAGGCTCATCACAATTGGAAAAGGACGTTTTCGTTCTTTTCCTTGCGAGTTTGATTTTAAGAAAAGAAAATGATATTCCGCCACTCCCTTTTCTCCTCTACAACTTTCATTTCTAAAAAAGAGAGAGAGAGAGAGAGAGAGAGAGAGTAGAATTAATATCAACGACACTTTAGTCGACCATTATCGAACTTCGTTCGCGAAACAATATACCGCGCACGACACTTAATCCGCGTAATCCCCGAATCTGCGCGAAAGGCGAGTTAAAGTCGCGAGCGCGCGCGTTTAAACGGCGTTCTGACTAGCAATAATTTAACAGAGGCAAGGCACTACCTATTTACGTAGGAAGCGAACGAGGTACATCGTCGAAAACGCCTAGAGCCAGATACGAGAATGGCGTCTTTGGAAACTTTCCCATCGTATAACGTCGTCGTCGTCGTCGTCGTCGGCGGCGGCGGCGGCGTGCGGGCACGCGCGCTTGTCTCCCCTAAACGTTTTGGCCAAGTACTTTAAGTTTACACGACGGGACAAGTTTGCGAACTTTAACTTATTTGCTTCCGTGCCGGATTACCGGTTAAACGGTCCCGGTCGCCGGGAGGGTTAATACAAGCCACACGGTCTATGCAAAAGGCGTATGATCGCCGACACCGAAACCGTCACAATTTCACCGACTTTGCCAGGCAAAGGTAAAGAAAACTTTGAAGCTAACCAACACTTTCCGTAAACGGCGAAAAAAGCAATTGTAGGAGTCGGCGTGACGCGAATAATGGCGGAAAAATGATCGCATTTCCGCGAACCGCTCGACGGCGAATAGTTATTGCCGTATATGCCACCTTATCGCACATGTGACACCGTGATTTGCGACGGCAAATTGCCGCAATGGGTTACAACACTTGCGGAAGATAATAAAGGAGCTATGAAAATTGCCCGGGATAAGAGGATCACAGTTATCTTAAGTGGTTTAAGTTATTTACATCAACTAAGCCGCTTAAACAACTTGGAAATTAACTTTTGTCTTTTTGTTGAAAAATGCTTTAAAACGTTTATACTAGGAACATGCGTTAAGTGCATACGTCAAAATTAAATACGCTTCTTGTTTGTGCACCATGTAGGTAGAAAAGATACTGATACAATTTGTCTTAGCTAATTCACATTTTAAAACAATAGATGAGAACGAGATGCACACTTGTTTGTAATATGCCGCCTACCCTTTTAGCGATCCATTATTTTAAAACAAAGTAAAATAATCTAACTCACCGGTACGATACGCAGCAGCGGAGTTATAATGTGTTAATCTGTAAATACAAACATAATTAATAAAATTACAACGGATTTAAAATAATCAGAGGATATGTATGCTAATACACAATAGCCGACATTTTTTTAAGATACATTTTACATGGTAAAGTAATCTTGAAAAAATGTTGGCTATTGTGTGTTAGCATACATATTAGCGCTACTACATAATGGCAGGTTTCTAAACAAACGATTCCATAAGTAATTACTAGAATTCGTCATTTGATAACGGAGATAATACGAGTGGCCATACCTACATAGCTCATAATACCACCTTTTCTAATATTTTACAAAAATATTTAATGCATGTATTGAATTTTTCACTCGTTTTTTTTTTAAACAAAGTTATTTAGTCAGGTATTCCCGATATTTCGAAAAAATCTTTATCTTACAATTTCCTGTATTTTAGTTTAATAAATATTTAAAGCCCTTTATTTTACTAATTTCAAAGAAACACGTGTTTAATAAAAAATTTAATTTTAATCTTGTTGCAAAATTATGTAAAAAAGCGCGATATAACCGCGAGAACAAACGATCAAGTCCGCAAATAACAAGGAATAAATAAACAATAAATTACGTACCCTCGGGTCGCTCCGCCGTTGCCTGATGCCACCTTGGCCTCCTCCTCCTCTTAGATTTTTTCGTAGCACTCATACACGCATACACTCGCGGAAATACAATCAATTGCACACGATAATTTAAAAAAAAAATACAATAATTACACGGCACTATATTACGATGGAAAACAAACACGATGAAAAACGATGATCGACGGTACGATTCATTCGGCAAACAGTCCAAAATAAATGAATTTCAAACAGCACAGAATTCGCAGATGACTCGATCAGAATTACTTGCCATCCGCGATGTTGGTATCTACAAAAACAAATAATAATTTGCGTTAAAAAAATTAATATTCTCATTACAGTGGAGCCTCCCATATCCAAAATAATAGAGAGAGAAAATTGTTCAGATAAAGGAATTTTTGAATAATAGAAGAAATACATTTTTATATTAACTTTTATTTATTCAAACAGAAACTTAAATTTTTAACAAAAAAAAACTTAAATCATTTACGTAAAGAAAACAAAATTAATTTCACAAATGTTATAACATTCAAATAGTAAAACGTTCGGATATTAAGTATTCGGATAATGGAACTTCGGATATGGGAGGCTCTACTGTATATAATACAATAGTTGGAAATATGTGACTTCCTAAAAAAGAAACTAATAAAGCGTTTCGACAAACTGATTACTCATATATCAGTAACTGATTTGATAATCATTATTCAGTTAACAGCTAAAATGTCATCAGATGTAGTAATCAGTATTTATTGGAACACTTTATCAGTTCTTTTTTTCAAGGGACTGAGAAATTCACTATTGAATTTCAATACGCATATTTATTCGTACTACTAATAAATAATCGATCTATTAAGCTTTCCTGAATCGGCGAGTCACGAGTTACTTCGCGCTCTCAATCCAGAAATGCAAAACATAATTACATTTTATACATTAATCGTTGAAAAATTTTAAACGCGATGTTAGCTTCGGATTCAAGAGTCGTTAAGAAAATAATTATTTCTCATAAATATTGCAATAAATTGATAATTTATAATTTCCATTTCCTTTCCAGTTATATTTCCCACCTATCTTTCCCGTTCCAATTCCTGCTACTAACAGATGAATTACGTGAAATATCTGGCTCGATAAATAATAGTTATCTCGATACGCTGTTATTAATAACGACAATCAATTAATCTCGCAAGCTGCGAATTGTAAAAGATCGTTTCGTTCATCTTCTCTTACGATCTGTTGTAACCACGTCTCAAATCATAATGACGTACGAAGAACAACTGAGGAATCTCGTGGCGCAAACATAAATGAACACGCATATACGATAACACGTTATATGATTCAAAAATCTCCTTAACCCGTTATCAGAAAATATTTAAAAAGACAAATAAAATATATAAAATATATTTGACTCGTTTCTCACGTCATTAAGACATAGAACGTTGCTTGAATATTTTGTTCTACATATTGTGTTTCAATCCAACTTCCAATTCTCAAGATAGTAAATTAAGTATGTAGATACTGATTGGCGTACGATTCAAGACAAGAGAGACGAAATATATTGAGATCGAGTACTGCTATAGAAATAATTATGCAATGTTGATATATATATAGAAAACAATTTCTGTTTTCTGTCGCTCTTATTCTTGTCGTACTATTTTTATTTTTCTGCAATGTATATTTCGAGAATATTTAACACTCGTTACAAAATAAGCGTATGTTGAATATTTTGTATTTTGCACATCAATTTGATTTATTTTTAATAGGAAGAAATTAATAGAACGTTTTGAAAATTAGTCTTCGCGTCTTTTGGCATAGAATTTATAAAATTAAAAAATCCTCAATTACATAGATTTGTCAGAGCCAGCTATCACTCGAATATTTCATATGAAAAATAACTAAAATAAGTATCTTCTTCGTTCCTAATTGCGTTTTAAACGGCAGCTTGCACCGGATTCCCTTAGTGAATTTTGTCAAGTTCCATATATCCCCGGACAGGAGAGCTTGATTGAATAACCGATCAACGGGCGCGACTGGCGCAGTTATGCATGTATATATGTATGTTAGAAACTTGTTTAGCGCTGCCCCTCGGGACTGAAATTCTGCGGTGGCGTCGGCTGGTGCAGTCGGTTCTCCAGACATGTAAACTCGCGCCAGCCGAGATACGCATCCGTACTATTGCAACAAGCCGTGCTTAACACGGTTGCCAGTTTATAACCGCTGAACATGTCCTCGAAAGCTTAGAACTCGATCTTGGCCAAGGTTCGCGTAGGATTTTCCAAAATATAGGTAAAGCTCTACACTCTAATTTACGTAAAAAACGAGCTTTGTTCAAATTTTTCTGTTGTAAATTTTTAACCTAGGGAGTTAATTTAATACAATGTGACTATGTTATTTAAATATTTTGTGTTTAATTCATGTTTAACATTTCTTAGTGCCAAAATAATCCAATTTATAGATAAATGAACAAGTAAGAGAAATGTTGTTTTGAAACGTTAATTCTAAAATTAAATGAATAAAATACATTTATTAGAAATGTTAACTTTGTTGAAGAAATATGCTTTCATAATTTGTTTCTAAACTTGTATCAATGTGTAATTTTTTATTTTAATTTTATATATAATATTTTTGTTACTTTCCAACATATTCATGTTGCACTAAATTAACACAAAAATTTGATTAGACCGCTTGGGACATACAATATACAATATGTTAAATGTAACATAATTTTTCCAACTGTGTACTGTTGTAAAAGTTGTCATTACATGGAAAGACGAACAGAAAATCATTCTACTAGAAATTTATAAATCCAAACATGCGATACGACTGTTCGATAATTGTGTGATTGTAAGATTTATTTTAAGTGCGCAGTTTTTTCTCGACAAAAATCGAAATTAAATTTCAAAGATCTCGCGGCAAGATTGCAAATAAAAGTTATCAGTACTCCAAAGAGAAGATTAATATTAGACGCCGAAGCGATGTAATACATTACATTGTATGAGACGAAAAGTCACCGATATACGAGGGGGAATTCACAACCCAAAATTTTGTACACCAATGCCGATTTTTGGCATTGCTGTAAAACACTGCCGACATTTTTGTACACTGCCGACAATGCTTATTGTTAGTCAATGCCTACAATGCCGTCAATCCTATATTAAAATTATGAACACTACCGCGTGCCCATTATCATACGCCAATGCCTGCACAAGAATTCTAAAGCTTTCCCGAAGTATTCAAAAATTTTTGTGCTCAACCCCATGATCGAAAAACCGACTCTGAAGTGAGCTCACCACTCCCCAACCACTGACGACAATGCCGTCAATATTATAGATCACTGCTTACTTTTTTCGGCAGTCCACTGCCGAAATTTTGTACACCAATGCCGGCTGTGAATTTCCCCTCGCCGATATATATATACCTCTCGGGCGCTTCTTCGCTTCGCAGCGCTATAAATAACAACTGCCGATATAATCGGGTCGGGCGATATTCCACAAAATTAGAAAAAAGGTTCGATATAGAAAAAGAAGTGTCTACCCTTAATACAACTCATCGATCGTCGTTTATCCCACCCCTTACCCTCGCAATATCATTTTCCCTCCCTTCGTTGTGGCGTACCTAATACACCAAAGAATGCACAGTGCAATCAGTGCGGTGATGTGAACCAAACCGAATTACCGTCATCGAGAGCGAGAGAGAGAAAGAGAGAGAGAGAGGAGGGGGGGAGGGGGAAAAGCCAACCAAATATCGCTCACTAAGGCCAGCTGTGTGATCGAGATTCCTTTAATGGCTTCCGGATGGAGACGCCGCCAGCGTAAACCGGATCAACGAATTTCCTAATATCCAAGCATCGATCGCTCGTGACGGCTATTTACTTTATACCCTTCAACCCCTTCCTGCCTTTACGCGATGCAATCCATCAGCCGAGAGCGCGAAGGTCCGAGAAAGCGAACAGAGAGCGATAACAAGAAGACTCGTTGGTTCCTCCATCTCGAGGGGATCCCTTTCATTCCACGGTTTCATATTTATATCGCACCCATGCTAACGGAAGTTAATCTGAGACTGGACGTGACGCTGGTATAAAGCTAATCAGGAAATTTTCCAATGACGGTCCCCGCGATATTAATCGACTCCCGCGCTCCAATCCGGGTAAACGAATCTCTGATAACACGTATTGCCGGTTGGTAATAAGGTTCGATAGGTTCGAGCACGGATAACGCGTTCGTTACTTTTTCCTCAAGGCTCTTAAATCCCATTTAAGCGGGCGCTTCCCTTAGTTGAGTCCTCTATCAAGGATCCATCGGTAGAGTCTCTCTCGGCTGCCGGCGCTGATTTCCGTACGATGAAAGCGAGACGTAGCGAGGAACGTCGTGATATCCAATTATACGCAAATTAAATTTTCCGCGGCATCAACGAATTATCGATTTCACGAGAATATCAGAGATTTTGTCCTTATCGATAAGAGAAATACACGAGTATTTACTAAGAATTTTATTTGCGGCACGCGCTAAATAAATTGATGTTACGAGACGTCAGCGCGTCACTAACACGAATTATAATTTTTTAATGGAAACAGTATTGTGTATATGTGTATATATGTGTGCGTGTATGTGTAATGTATAGTACAGGAAGCAAGGGATTAAATTAATAACTCCAACTATTGTGTGTACGACGTGGCTCGCATGGAAATCTACCTCCTTGCCTCAAAAGGTTGCGCTTAATGTTCTATTTATCTCTGCGTCAAATTACTTGTGCATAATGAGAACGGTGGCTCGCCTCGCATGAAACCGCGTTGCGCAAATGAGTTTTTCATTAGCGAAATATCAAGTACTTAACGGCAGAAGGTAGTCTGAAAGCCGATGCTTCCTCGACGGAGGGGGCGCGTCGCTTATACCCTTTCAATGGAAGAATTAACGTACCTTAGCTAATGCCTATTTTTGCGGCGCAACTTTTTTCCCCCCGTTGCGGCACATTTCCCGTAGGCGAAAAAGGGACATTTGCCGCTTCGTTTCGTCGTTAAGCCGTCTGCGCGCGGCATGCGAGACTCGCGATGAAAATTACATTACGTTCGCCGGGTGACTTCCCGTTTGGAAAGTGGCCGCGCACGCGAATATATAACGGCGGTCAAAGGCAGTTAATTTTATGCCGATTAATATTGACTCTCAGTTAACGTTCGAATGGATCCTTCCTGTTCCGCCGTCTAGTCCCGCGCACGCGATACTACGGGCATGCGAAGAATAACATTTACAACTCGTCTTCTACTCATCGCTTACGGAACTTTCTATCGGCACCTCCGCTATTAATACGCCCGGTTCATTAGCGTCATATTGTATTTAGTTGTATTGTAATACGATGCGCTGCATAATCCATTTCGCCGTTAAAAATGATTTCGTGGCATCGGAAAGCGGAGAATGCTATTTCAACGAATGGTAAAACTATGCCCGAAGAAATCATCGGGTACAAGATTAAAAGCAAAAAAAAAAGAAGAAAAAAGAAAAATGATAGAGGTCATACGTCTGTTTAAGGTCTAAGGTGCTTGAACGTACAAGTGCATCGCGGCGCGTCACGATGCATCTCGAGTGACCTAATTCGGAGAGTGCTTGAACGTAGGCGAGCCCGAGCGATGCCTAATAAGGTATGAAGAGACGTACTCGGAGTACGACGAAGCGGGATGCGGACATGTGCACGCATATCTGTCAGCACGTGTCCGTTTTGCGCCTCGTGTAGAGGAGCAGCGTGCAGTATGCATAGCTCGCAGTGTTGAACGCGCCTATTCCGAGCGATGGGATGCGCGATGCGATGCGATGCGATGCGATGCGATGCGATGCGATGCGATGCAATGCGACGCGACGCAACGCGATGCAACGTGCTCGTCGTGAGCTCGTCGTTGTCGTCGCCTCCATCGTTATCGCCGCGTCGGCGGTCACATATGCATATTCAAGCTGCCCGCCTAGACATCGAGTAAATTAGACCATTTGGCCCGCTCCATTATTGAGGGAAACCTGCGGAACGAAGCGGCTGCGAGCTTGTAATGCGCGACCGGCGCATTCGCAACTCCGTGACTCCTCGGCTTTAGCAAAGTTCGGCCGAGGGGCGCCGGCAAGGGGCGCGAAGAGCCGCGAGGGGGTTTTGGCTAGGACTCCTCGACAGGATACTGCCTGGGACAAGATGGTCCTACAGGGACGATAAAATGTGCATCCTCTCCGAAACTTTGTTAGAACAGTCGACGCGTATAATATGCGCGAGTTCTAAGTATGCTTTCTATAGGTATATCAACATAACAAATAATATATGACAGCCTATCTCCAGGTCGCGTTATCGAATTGCAAAGTTTCATTGAGGCGATATATCATTTCTTCGCGTTAAATTTTGTTTTAATCAACACCTGGTAGAATTTTAGAGAAGCGCATTTAGAGAGAGGGAAACAGAGAGAGAGAAAGCTAATGGGAAGGGAAGGAAGAACAAGATAGGCTTGATATACAACACCTTGCTACATGCGTTTCGAGGCGCGCGTCTCATTACCAGCGCGAAACAATTCGCGTGCGCGCTCAGACGAAAGATAAAATCCGCAATTTTCCACGTCGGCACAATAAGTCGCAATTTCAGCGCTTTGGAAGTTTGTTCGCTGCTCCGCACGAAATCGCTGCCGTGCCCGTCGGCGTAGGCGGGTTTCATTCATCGCGCCATTACAATACTATCGTGATAGACGTGGAAACGGCGCGGCGCCGCGCCGCGCGCGAATGCGCCGTTTGCAATTGTGCGAGGCGAAATGACGTGCTGGTGGTTTTGCGCCCGGAAGCCGGCGGCGCGGCCGCTCGCTTCCGGTCTGATTTCGCGAGTCAAAGGAAGATCTGGTTTCGTCCGCCGCGCCAGCTCCCCGCTGCCGCCATTCGACGTAACGTTTGTAACGTTAATTACAGAACGTCGTCCTTTCGTCGTCCTTTCGCTAATGAGAAGAAGAACTCGCACCGGAGAACATCGTACTTCGAAACAATGGGCAGGTCGAGCCGATAAACGCGATGCTGCGATCGTCGATTGAGTCTCAACTTGAAAAGTGATCGAGTAAACTGTTGGTAAAGAGAGGTTTCTTCAAGTAAAAAAAAAATTTGTTTGTATTAAAAAAATTTGTGCGTTGCTACGGTTAAAGAAAAGCTTCTTTAATTTAAAGAAATTTTTCAATTGTTCCTTTTATTAGAATTAAAAAAGTAGTTTGATTGTGCAATGCAAATCTATTTTTAAATGAAAGAAATACATTTTTAAAATCAGTACGGCTAAAGTATTTTTTACATTTCTGTGAATTAAATAATTATTCGTTTAAATTGAACAAATAACTTAAACAAATGAGAGAGTACAAAACGGATTCGCGAAATTGACAAATAAAGTTAAAAAATAGTGGCAAATACGAGTCAGGCGCAGTAATTGGTGTGCGCAGGAATAAAATAAATTCCAGGATATCTTGCAATTACAGCAGTATATTGTGGATGTTTTCGTTCTACCTTGGAGCCATCTTTAGCGATAATTCTTACTTAATATCTCAGCGATAAGTCACTTTACCGTTGACCATCTCTCTCGTACAATATACCGGTACGTATATACCGGTTTACACAGTATTGTCGAGTTTCTTTATTCTTTTCATGTACTTATTTAATTTCAATTGTATGACTCCAAACAATATTGACGATATCGAGAACTGTTAAATTTCGACAACTGCCGATCTTGAGAGGAACCATGTCCGAAGTATTCGTGCTTAGTAGCTCGCATTGTCATCTTCTGACTAAGGCAGCTTTCTACCTTAAGACAGAGAATTGAGATATATATGTAATTGTAAGAATTTAGCTGAAGATGGCCAGAAAGTAGAACCGAAACGTCTATAATATAGAGAAACTGTGCCGATTACTATCAATGTCCCAATTACAACCACTTTTTTCAATTGCAGTATTAGAATAAAAAAAAATATGAAAACGTTATATATTAAAAATGTTTTAAGATTAAATTAAAATCATCATATAAACATAAGCACAACGATAGAAAATATTCGGTAGTTTTATATTTATAAAGTTTTATATTTATAAAATAATTAAAAAAGTTAGAAATGCACCTGAGAACGCAGGCGCCATCATTTTCTATATAGCAGTTTTGAACTACAGCAATTTTGAAAGTACAAGGAAACGTCTGCAGTTTGCATGCTTTGAAAGTACAAGAAAACATGGTATTTTTACTTTTTTATATCTACTACTGTAATTATAATAAGTTTAAGTGACATTTAAATAAGCACATAAATGTGGTAGATTACTTTTATAATTTAATTTATTGAGTTGAAGAATTAATGTCAGTATTAGGAACAATTATAGGTTCAGTAGAATATATTTTCATTTTTTTCATTATATTCAATTAATCATTCAATTTTCGAACTTGTTGCTTTTATTTTATATATGTATAAAGGTTGTTACTTGAATAATAATAAAAAAGAATGTTTATATACTTGAGTACAACAAATAAGCATGTCAATTGCCACGACGTGCTTTATAGAGCAGCAGTAATTGAGACAGTTACCCTAATTTGAACAAATAAGTTATTTACTTTTATAAAAAGACTAATAATGCCATTTCTTAAATAAATTTTTATTTTTCTCAAAGATATTTTCACTTCAACTTAAAAAAACCAAGTTAAAGAAACAATTTCGTCAACTTAATCTAATTTTTCTTTGGGTGTATCAATAGAATTAGCATCGATCGCGTAAGATTTCGTCCTTTTGACACGAACAATTGCTGTATAAGTTTTCTGTTCAAGATGCATCCAATCGTGAAAATAAAATATAAGAACCGATTTTGTATTACAAAATAAAAACACGATTACGCTGTAAAATTCATTACTGTTTCCAGTTACTTAACTCCAGCCGAATATAATCCAACTCTCGTCAAAAGATGATAGTAAGCCATTTAATTTCATATACGAAGAGCATCGAGAACGAAGACTTTTCCGGATTTATACTCGCGATTCTCTCGGAAAACAAGCCCCAAGTACGGCGGTCGTCGTTCCCGGCGCGAAGAAATAAGGTATTCGCGGGCGAGAGCGCCTTATTCGACAGTATTCCCGGAAGAGAGACGAGCAAGTCGCCTCCTTGCGCGTCTTTAAATTCTCGCGCTAAATAAAGTCGAAGGACGTTTAATTTACATACATTTAACTCTCCCTGCTATTTCCTTCTCGTTCTTCCTCCCTCTCTCTCTCTCTCTCTCTTTCTCTCTTTCCTTTCCTCTATCTATTCTACCTCTCAACAACGGCATTCTTCTCATGCGGTCTGATCCCCGGTATCTCGCGGTCATCCCCCACCATGACGGCGGCGACGACAGCCTCCCATCTCTGGTCCAGCAACCCCGACTATCCCTTCTCTCTCTCACGGAGAATCTTCTGATCTCTCCTTCTCTCTCTCTCTCTCTCTCTCTCTCTCTCTCTCTCTCTCTCTCTTTCGTGATCATTTCTCTCATCGCTTCCACCCCAATGCGTTTTCCATCTCTCTTCGTCTTTGCGCATTGTCCCTTTCGTCTCAGTTATCGCCCCCACGTCGACTCTCTCCCTCGCTCTCCCCGTCCGGTTCTCGCCAGCCCGAAAACTCGCTGACCCAATTTCCACAAAACTGCATTGCGTGTTCTACCTGTACGCGGTTGCACTTATCTATAGCGTTCGAAACTGTACGCTGCCCTCTCCTTTCCCTTTTACCTACCGGCGAATACGATATTTCACCCCTATATGTGCACGGATATGATGTAGCAGCGCATCTACCTCAGTTCCTATTCATCTCGCGGACACGGGAAAAAAAAAATCTGCCGTTTCAAGCGTGGCATTTCGTGTCTCCGCTTGAATGACGACAACGGATGGAAATGATCGTACAAAAGAGAGCATAAAAGAAAGACAATAAGCGACAACTAGCAGTACTCGCGGCACGTGACGTGACGGTGTGATAATACGACGTGGAAGAAGAGCGAGTTAATGAAAGGCAAAAAGTCTCGAACGCGTTAAGTGCTGCGGAAGTGAATTTAACTTTTTAATTTGTCCCACTTTTTGCATATCGTTTAACTTTTATCGAAAGGCTTAATAAGAGTACACTTTGCAAGAAACTCGTGCTGGCAGCCTCGCACTCGCATCGAGCGCGCATATATACATACGTTGCATACACGCTGATATATAGCAAGATATGTACAGAGCGCTGCAACGAACAACCCGTGCTCGTAATTGCCCAGCACTCCGGAGCCAGTCTATACCTATTGTTTGACGCGTGCCCGCGTAAATACCTATCCGGCGACCGCCGCGCATTTCGCATTGTCAATGCGAAACTTTTAGATCCGCGACGAGTGATACATTGTAAAGTAGCGATTAATATTGGGGAAACATCGGGAAATGGAACCCCGCGCAATTCATGCGTGTAATTCGATGTGCAATGCGATCTAAACTCCGCTCGCATACGGTTTAGAGAGCAGAGATGATAAAAGGCAGACAATATTTGTATTCCATCTAATACACACGCCCCTCTGTATTCCCCGCTATTAAATTCAATACCCAAAATTTCCCGTACGAGGTAAAGTACTGTCGGATCGATATTATCGTGTAACACTGCAGGAGTTTGTAAGACGATCTCATATACACCACGATGGCTAAGTACCTGGTATTCTAAAACAAAACCGGTCTTCGTTGCTCGAGAAACTCAAGTCAGCGCTCTCGAACGCAGCCGTGCTTATTATTAATAGTGCCACGTTAGCAAGTTTTAATAACATTGCGAGCGTAAGATATATACATATATATATATATATATATATATATAAAAGCGTCGTTCATTGTGTCGTTAGTATACCGAAAATAACTTTCGGCAGTTTCTTGAGCACTTTGCGTAAGTAAAACTAATAAAAGTGATGGGGAGGAAAGGGTAGCGCGCGATACGATATGTAGGTGAAAGCGCGACATGTCGGCGTGATTCCCTCCGAATACGTCCGGAAAATCGTGAAACAGTATGGATTACGTGAAGATCCGGATCGGAAATCGAGGTAAAAGCGAACGGCGGTCGTTCGTCCGTCAATGAACCGTAATTACCGGCGCGGATCACAGCTGCGATTAAATCCCGCGGCCGATTCGTTGCGACCCATGGCAACAACTCTTGATTGCACTTTTCCGATTTTCCACGGTCGAGTAAGCGGTACGCGATGGTACGCGGCTGTTGTGGAACGGAATGGACAAAGAAAAAAGAGCGGAGCAGCTGCGGGAGCTTGCGGCGAGGAACGTTCGCGTCGGAGGGCCGCGAGCGAGCAGCGAGCCCGATAATTCGCGTCTCTCTCTCTCTCTCTCTTTGCGGAGAATCGTGGTCCAGAAGCGCGTTGTGTTACCAGGTAAACGCGCACGACCGCGCGATTCGGGGTCAAAGTGTCATGAAAGGTTAAGCGTAGTTGAACGAGTTCGCGTTAAGTTAGGCTTCAGTTCCGCCCGGGTATATCGCGAGGGGGTTGAGGGGGAGAGGGAGGGAAAGCATCGCGCCAGTTTAATGATCTTACTAACTCGGACGGGCTTTTCCATTATTAGTTCGGCCCGCGGGTAAACTCGACCTATCTTCGCGCTACAATGTAACGCTACCGAGGACGGCGGAGATACTACCATCCTGATGAGATCGTGCCCTGCTCGTTACGCGGCCCTGGCGACACGAGAGACGCATGATTAGGATTAACGTTTATTAACTGCATTCGCCGTTCGACCCCTGTCTGGAATATCGTGACGTCAATGCCGCGATCCCACACCGCGGTTCATCATTGATGGTTTTTTCATGGTACCGGAAGGGGGTTTGAGCGGCTCAATCTCGCGTTTCGTCCCCAGCGTATCGTGACCCGGTTGCGAAAGTGCGCGTAATCAATTATTTGCCCCTTGACATCGCGCGATCAATCGGTTAGGTTGTCCGACCGGTTTAAATTTGTACGAGTACTCGAGCAGCCTACGCGAGTATTTAGTTAGAGGGTATTCATTCGAGGGCGAGTAGCGGTACAAATTACAAAAAAAAAGAATCAAAAGCTCACGTTCGTAATTGTGGAGGGGAGGAAAACGCGCTTGCAAAAAGTAACTTTTTTTCCATGACGCAAGTTTTACCGCGCGACTTCAGATTTTTCCAGAGGCGACGGTATTAGCGAGCCTCGGCGTCCGGGGTCGTCTATTTTTACGACAAATAAAAATATTTTATTAAAGCGAACGGAAGTACGCCGCTACATGGCGCGCCCTCGGTTATGAAACTTTCATATCCAGGCCGTACGCTCACCGGTAATGCAGAGTTTAAAGGCAACGTAGATCCTGGGGAGGTCGAAAGGCGCGGTTTATCTGTCCTCAGAGAGCGATGCGGTTTCTTTTAGATTACGAGTATTTTACGTATTGTACGTATAAACTGATGATTGTAAAGTTCCAAAGTGCCTTTCGCGAGGGGCATATAAAAACGTTTTGTGAAACTCTGTATCTCTTATCGTAATGACGCAAAATTTAAATGATTCAATTAATCCACACGGAGGGAGAGGAATATTCGTAGCTAAACTAATAACAATAAAAAAAAATATAGAAGGGAGCATTATGGCTACATTACGGCCGTCCCTTTTATTTTTATTATTAAGTGACGAATTCTAACAATTGCTTATGGAATTATTCGCTTAGTAGTCCGCCGTTTTTTAGTGACGTACGCCAATACACGATAGCTGACAATTGTTATAAGGTATTTTTACTTTTGAGCACTTGAAAATTTTCAAGGAACTTGAGCGCTTAATTACACATATTTCCTCGTTGTTTTTAAACTTGAGCGTATTATCACACAAATATATGTATACTCGAGTGTTTTTTTTTTTAACTTTTTATTCGCTGTGCACATTTCAAGTTACTTATACAAAGTTAAACAATAACATGGGATTTTGTTAATGATAATTGTTGTTTGAAAAAAATTTTTATACAAAAATATTTCTGCGATAAATCAATTGTTACTTTAGACTTTAGAGGGCTGTGTTCAAAAACATTAGAGATATTATTTTATATTTATAGTTTAATGTTAGACAAAGATAAAGTGATATTTCTAACGTTTCTCTGAACGTAGGAAAATTTTAAACGATGAAAAATTCAAAGTGAATAATTTTACAAGAAAATACCGTGTTTTTTCAATTTATTTTAGGCTAGTCACATTACCAGTACTTTTCTTCTTCCACTGATTATAAATCACATTCTGAGTAATAAATATTTCATTACTTTGTCTAGAATCTGTTAAGCAACATTTTGACGAATATAATCGTTCAAGTTTCAATATAAAATATTGATTGTTAAGAAAGTTACTCAATAAAATAAAAATGGGTGCCGTATTACCCCCCCCCCCCTCCTTTTTTCGTTTATCAATACTATCACTCCCTTGTTCGAGATCTATAATCGTTTGTATCGCGCTCTTCGTTACGCGTGCGTAAGTTGTACTGGTTGTAAACTTGCGTGTTCAAAGGAGATTCTTCACACGCTGCTGCTTCATCCCCCGGCAAGCTATCCTCGACCAAATACGGCGGATAAGGAAGGGATGAGGGAGCGAGCAACAGCGCTACGACCGTTCTCGAGAATAACAGCGGCAGCGTTGTCCGCGGTTGAAATCCTCTTTCCTTTAGAGGGAAGAGTAAATATTACCGTGGAGCTCTCCCGCATGATAGTTCCGTAAATAAAGGGCAGCCGCGTGCATCACGGGCATAATGCGTTAACGCCGTCACGGATTCGCTACTACATTCGATTTTGAATTCGCTAACCCTCGGCAAATTAGATCGCACACGTATTTATTGTTGACTCGGTCTACTTCGGAAGCACGTCGAAGTAGAAGCGAGGCATCTTCGCGAGTAACGCTCATCGATGGATCAACGCGGACATCGATCGTAATCGGATTTCCTTTTCAATTAGCCGATAACGATTATTTATGTGAGACACCGCGGGATATAAGGACCGTGCACGAGGCAAAGGTTTATCGCAGGTCATACCTGAAATGAACGTGTCGGCTACACGTGTCGGGTTTAACCATTAACCCGGGCTTACTCATACACAATTCAAATGCAACCCGAAGCCACGGCGATCCGAGCTCGCCGTCCTCTAATTTAAGCCACGTCACAAGAGCGGCGCACGTTGATTAGCTTAGGCAAATGATTGGTGATACGTACGACCGGTCGGCTATCTCGTCGGTAAGCATAGCTTATTTACACAACCGGAGCACGGTGCCCCGCGTTTGCATTCGGTAAGTAAGAAGCTGCGGATCCCATTACACGACTACAATACGTAAGCCGTCGCATAAATACGCTGCGCTTTGAGCATGCGCCGCTTCTATGACGTTGCAGTCATCACCGCCCAGCTAATATTACAAACGCGCCGTTATTTGCGTATTAAGATACGAGCGTCGACGGAACAACTTCCCCCAGTTTTTGGGTATATTCCACGATTGGGTAAGCGTCTATTTGCTAGCGTATGTTTGAAATATAACAATCCATTAGACTTGTGCCATATAACGAAATGGTATAAAACGAAATGAGACATAAGCCGGGAAATCAATATCTTTTCGAGCGGCTGTAAAACGAAATCCAATTGAAATTCGTACTCACCGAGTCGTCAGGAAGCGGAATTTTATTTCCCACCGATTTCTCCACCGGTACGTATGTTATGGACGCGGGGCTATTCCTCCTATCCCTGATATATCCATCGGATTACGCAATCTGCTGGCTCTTCACAATCGCGCCGCCGGTCCACCTGGACGAAGGAAAATCCAGTTATCGGCTGTACTTTGCATCCGAGAGCCCAGCAATTTGATTTTGGCCTAGATATCGGTCGACACTCCGGTTAATAGATCGGCCATGGTAATTGTGCACGTACCACCAAAAACGAGGGAGATGAAAATCGATCGATAATCGCGATACCAATAATGATACACGCGGGCGGTTTTCGTCGATGGTAAAAGTGGAAGGAGAGAGGCTGCGAATTCGCCTCCAATTCGCGGGCCAACAAGTGTCGCGACATTCGTTCGAGCGCAAGTACGTTAGATCGATCGTTAGCCGTCGGTTTTCCACGGTCTTCCATTGTGCGGCGAAATTTATAGGGCACTTTTCGCGTTTTCGCCTCTCCCCCCACTCGCACTTTTTCCCCTATCTATTCCACGGCGTGAAACGCGGTGACTTGGGAAAAATGCGCGATCTCCAACGAAACGCTCGAGGAGACAGAGAGAGAGTCGTAAAGCTTCTTCGCAGTATCGCGAAACTCATTCGAGTTTATGGAATACGTCCGGCGGATGCGCGCAGACGGAAAAAGGCGAAAAAATGATCGCGATATGAAAATGTGGGCGAATTAGAAAGGGAATCGCGAAAAGAGTTTATTTTCCTAGACAGCTGAATGAATGAGCCCGATCTCTTTGAATCATCTTGAACAAACTCATTGAATATACTTTGAACAAAAGAGATTTACAAGTATCCGATCTTCGAGTCATCCAATCTGTTTAATGTACCTTGAACAGGATGATTAACATAAATCACATGTCCCAAACGGTCCACTCAAAAATTTTGTGTTAATTTAATATAATCTGATGATAACATTAATACTGCGTTAATATTTCGACAAAAAAGAAATGTAATCTTGACCATAATTTAAAGTTACTTGCATGTACAATTAACATAATTTTTATAATAAAATTGACAAAAGAATAGTAAAATGTATGGCACATTTATCTCCACTCCTGTAGTGAAACATCAACACTCTTTTTTTTGTAAATGTAAAATTATAAAAATGATTTTAAAAATATATTAAAGTAATACAATTTGTATTTAACACATACTTTAACATATTTTTTAAATCACTTTCACAATTCTACGTTTTATATCTGGTAAGTTCAATTAACATAACAGACATGTATTAAATTTACACACGAATACGTTCACTACTTAACACAAAAACTTTAACCAGCAAATTTTTTCACTAAAGTACACAAATTTTCCAACAGTATATAATTATGTAAATAAGTAAATTTAGAAAATATCAATTGCTATTCAAAAATTTTAAAGAATAAAATTATCCCTCTTGTCTAAAGCAATTTTCAGCTTTTTTGTTATATCTCAAAAAACTATTCAAGACACTAAAAAACGTTTTATAGAAAAATTTTACAATAAAATTACCTCTATTCATCCACGTTAATAATATTTTTTTTAATAATAATTAAAAAAAGTTTTTTAATTTTTAAAAAGTTATCTTTTTAAAATTTTACTGACCTGGATGAATCGAAATAATTTTATAGTAAAATTTTTGTTAGCAGAGAGAAAGCAGTTTTTAAAGCTCATTTTGAAAATAATTATTCTTTTACATTATTGACGGTAGATAAATAGAGGTAATTTTAACATAAAACTAATTGTAGAGATAGTTTTATTTAAAAATTAGTTATGTGCTTGTATATCAGTCAATGTTCACATTACTTTTTTCCTTCTTCTGTGAATTTTATGATAAGAAAATGACAAAGTGCTATCATTTCCACATATCTAGCGACAGACAGAATGGTGCGTTTTTTTTTAGTGATTTCCCTAATTCACTCTCATTTTTTAATAAATGAATTGTTTGAAATGCCATCATGAAAAATAGTTCAAGAGAGGAAGGATGGCATTTCAAACAATTCATAAATTAAAAAATAAGAGTGGATTATAACTACTGGGGAAACCACCAACAAAAATAAAACATACCATGCTATCTTCCGCTTGATGTGTGGAAATGATAGCACTTTGTCATTTTCTTGCCATAGAAAGAATTCACAGAAGAAAAAAACAATAATGTAAACGTCGACCGATATCATTTCCATGAGATCGTATATCATTTTTAGAAAAAACTAACTTTACTTACAATACAGTTTTATAATAAAATTATCTTTATTTATCTACCGTCAATAATATTTAAAAAAATAATTATTTTCGTAAATGTAAAAAATTGCTGCAAAAAGAATTTTGAGGTTTAAAATCACCCTTCATGTGTAAAGTGATTTTTAGTTTTTTCATTATATCTTGAAAATTATTCAAAAGATATTTTATACAAAAAATTATATTAAAAGATGTTTTATACAAAAATTTTACAATAAAATTACCTCCATTCATCCACGTCAATAATATATTGTAAACAAAATTATTTTTAAAATTTTCAAAATTCAATTTATCGGAATTATATAATATATTGAAAAATTTGTATAAGACATTTTTTGCTACCTTAAATTTTACAATTTAAAAAATTCATAGTTTGTTCCATTATTACGTTTAAGTATCTGTGTAAAACTTGAGCATACATCTTTCATTAATTTAAAGGTAATTTTGTTTGTTGTTGATTTAAAATCGCGTTTTATAGTATATATAGTAAATTATTCTGACTCAAATTCGGACATGTAGAAAAACAAAACAAAAAAATGTTTCGGGTAAAACATTTATAAAATCGTATTCTGAAATATTGAAAGAGTGTACTAGAATTTTGACAAATTTTTTAGAATCCAAGTTTTTCAAAAACAGTATTAAACCCTTCGTATTCAGGAAATGCTTTAATATTGCTTTATTTTTATACCGCATAAAATTGCAATAAAATTAAGTACAACAAGAATATTTTTAGCCTTGTTATTAGAAATCCTTTCTGCGAATGAACGAATGCGTATTGAAGGAGTTTCGGAGCTTTTTCGGCACATTCAGAAAAGTAAAGGGCGTGATACCTACACATGTTAATACTTTTCAACGAGTAACGAGTTGATTGCCAAAAGTGATTATTCCAACCTCGGCTTTACCATTACTATTATGAAAAATTGTAACGTCATTATCAAATTATAACAAAGTAACGTTAACGAGTAACGTTGTTACGTATTGTAATTTGTTACATCTCTGGAAATTTTTATATTTCTGATAATGCAAGATGTGATATGTACACCCTTGATATACGTTGAATAAAAAGGATTTATAAAAATCTAATCTGAATCCAATTTCACATCTAATTTATTTAATATATCCTAAATATAAAAATAGATTTTACTCAATTTATAATTTAAAAACTTTATTGATAGAGGAGAAGAAGATGGCACCTTTTCATTTTATTGAATAAATTTGTTTATAATCAGTATTTTACATTTAAACTTGAATGATTACATTTTGTCAAAATGTTGTATAATAGGTTCTAGACTCAAAATAATAAAATATTTATTACTTGGAACATGATTTATAAAAATGTAACATGCTGCAGCAGAAGAAAAAAAGGTGATGATATAGTCCAAAAATAATTTTTAAAAATTGGTTTAGTTTAAAAAAGACACAGTACTTTCTTATAAAATTATATGTTTTTAATTTTCCATCGTTTAGAATTTTCCTAATTAAAAATTTTCCATTCAGAAACATTAGAGATATCATTAGAAATATTATTTTATCTCTGATTAAACAATAAGCATAAAATAATATCTCTTAATGCAGTTGAACACCGCCCTCTAGAGTAATAATCGATTTATCGAAGAAACATTTTGATATAAAAATTTTGCTTAAAAACCAAATATTAACAAAATCCTATGTTATTATTTTAACTATAATTTTATAACTCCAAATGTGTACAGCAAAACAAAAAGTTAAATAATAAAAAAAGACACTCGAGTGTATATGTACATTGGTGTGATAATACGCTCAAGTTTAAAAACAATGAAGAAGTATATGTAATTAAGTACTAAAATATATCTTAAAAAAGTTTAGAAGTGCTCAAAAGTAAACATATAACCTTATATTAATTGTGTTAGATATTATATGCTGGCATATTAGTAAAACACGGCGGACTATTAAACAAATAATTCAATAAGCAATTGTTAGAATTTGTCATCCAATAGCGGAAATAATACTGGTAGCCGTAATGTCCATAATAGTTATAATACAATATCTTCTTCTCTTCTGTGTTAAAATTAATTTCTATTCCCGGAGATCATTATTTTAAGAATTCGTGCACTTTTTAATTCGACTTTTTTTCTCGCAACTGGAGTTGCGACCTATTAAAGAAGTATGTATAACAAACGGTACATGCTTAATGATTTTCTCTTTGGCGAAGATCTTACGCTTGCAACTGAGCAGGCGACATGGTAAATCGCGCATAATCGCGAAACATCTCCCTGCTCTCCAGACAGGTGAGCATCTAGGTCAGGGCGTAAAGTTTAAGGGTTACAACTGAAATTTGCATATCGCTCGGGTCCGAGGCGCGATTCTCGTCCCTCCCCCTCCCTTCCCTCCGTACCCGGACACACACGGACGTGTATATGCGCGCGAGCGAATGTCTACAATGTCGCAAGTGCGAAATTGCACACACGTATCACCGCAAGATAATACGCAAACATATCTCGAGATCGCGATACTGAACCTCGTTATTGACTTCTCGCTCGTTCTCCACCTTCATTAAGGACTAACGATCGATGTCCGTTAATTATTCGATGCCGCTTAAGTCTCCTCGTAAGACTGTGCACCGGACGCCGTAATATTATCTTGTATGCTCGTTTGGCCCTGCACAAAATAAGAGAAATATGTATTAAGAACAAAATAAATGTTAAATATTAGATATAAAAATTAGGAATAGAGATTAAACGCCATGCACAATAGATACACCCATAGAGCACTGAAATTTTTCAGAGAAGTTTCTAAAACATTTTAACTGAAAAAACAAAATGTTTCATAGAGGTTGCGAAGTCTGCAACATTTCTGGATGTCTCTGGGACTACTAAAATGTCCGTAATTCTTGTATGTAAAACTTTGTAGAAAAATTGCTGAAAGATTACTGAAAAAATCTGAAATCTTTCAGAAATATTACCAAAGAGTTATTGAAATGAACTATAATCTTTTTGAAACATTGTTGATTGTAATTCTCTGAATATACTTTTCAACATCATTTCTGAAGTATTTTAAAGTACTACAAAAATAACGTTCAAATTTATATTATTTATATTTATTATTCAGAGAATTACAAGTATTACAGAGTTTTGTAATAAAAATTACATATAAAATACAATTGGTGTTTTTATTTTACGTTTTTGTTTATTATTTGCAATCTGATTAATATAATAAATGTAAATATAATTTCTGAAATGCATTAAAAAGAATGTATAATACATAAGACAATAATATTTTATTTGCGTAACATTTTTGTACTATACCTTCTACTACATAAACTTAGCATACGTTGCGAGCAGACTTAGAAAATTTTCATTCGTTCAATTGGCAAAAGCAACTAATTTTCTGCGTGGGTATGTTAACTTATTTAAGCAGAAAATTTGCTCACATTCAAAAGAAAATTTTGAAAATTTGCTGCGTGTGATAAATTATAGAAACACTTCGATTACAATATTTCATACAATATTTTATAGAATTCTTTTAGAAATATTGCAAATGACATTTAAAATGTTGAAACCTTTCTGAAAACTTTTCGCAACAATCAATGTATGAGCAAATAAAATATAGATATACAATCACAATATAATTTTATTATTATTATTATTATTTATTTGTCAAGAGCATGAATCTCATAGAATTGTTAATCTAGCCTATAAAAAAAGTGTTCGTATTTATTAGATCTTGTTGTAAACTTGGTTTTTTTTGCTTGAAAAATGAATTTATTTTAATAAGAATATGAATACATTAATTAATATATTTTCCATTTTTTTCTATTACTTTTTCCCATCTTTTTGGTAAAAGTTGGATTCCGCGACAATAGAACGAGCTGTTCGACGCAAGCCATTCATCCACCCATTTTCGGACTTGTTCGTAATTGGAGACGTGTATTGGGGAGTGCGTGTTGCATCGATCGGAAAAGGTGGTAATCCGATGGAGCCAAGTCTGGGAAATAGGCTGGATGAACTTCCTATTCGAGCTTCAACACTGTTTCTTTCACGGTTTTTGCAACATGTGGTTACACTGCGCGTTGTCATGCAAAAAAAAAACACTCTGCGTCAATTACTGATGGCCTTTTTCGTTTGCTTTTAATATGTAACACTTTTAACAATTCTTTGAATGTTTAAGTTAAATTTTTATCCAATAATTCGTTGTCCTCAACTTTTTCTTGAGCTACCCTGAACATTCTTTGTCTTCTACACTGAAATCATCACTTCTGAATTTTAAACTAGTCTCTATGTTCTTTCTGATCGAACTTGTGTACTATAAGTTTCAGAAATCAATCAATTTGCTTCAGCTGCAGTTTTCTTCAGATCAAAATAATGAAGAAGTACATGTCAAAAAAACCACTTATCATGATTCATTTTAAATTGATTAAAAAATATCTCTGCTTTAAATTCACGTGTGATCATGTAGCCATGTTTACGATTATATAACTCACAATCAGAGCTGTCCAGGATTTGTACTTTTGGGCTTGAAATTGAAATGTGTATAGGTGTTCTTACCTATTGCCGTTCCTATTCCTCACTTCTTTACTGTTTTGTCAACGCGCGATTATGTTATAAGATACTGTTTATAAGATATTATTTATAATATATTTAACTATAAAAAAAATATTACCCATGAATTATATACATATGTATGTCTTAGTAGGTATAAAAGTACAATTTTATACGTCTATTTTAAATATATATTTATACATAAATATTGATACATTTATTATGTAACAAAACGGAATACATAATAAACACTATTATCTTTGTTAGTAATTTTGCACATCACCTGTAAGATAATATGTATTCATGAATTAAGTAGTTTTCAGCATTATCTGTAAGGTCATAATTATTCGTGAATTATGTATTCGATTTTGTTACATAATAAATTTATGTATCAATACCAATTATATAAATGTATATTTACAATAGACATATATAATTATACTTTCATATCTACTAATACATATATACATATAATGTATGGGTAATATTTTTTATAGTTAAATTTAACTATAAAAAACATTACCCATAAATTATATATATTAACTGGTGAATATATTAAATTTATTTAAAATATATATTTATATAATTCGTATTAATACATAAATTTATTATGTAATAAAACCAAATACATAATTAATAAATAATTATGACCTTACAGATAATGCTAAAAATTTATTAATTCATGAATACATATTACCTTACAGATGATGTGCAAAATTACTGTCAAAGATAATAATATTAATTATGTTCCGTTTTGTTACATAATAAATTTATGTATCAATACCAATTATACATATAAATGTATATTTAAAATAGACGTATAAAATTGTGCTTTTATACTTACTAATACATATATGTATGTGTCTAATTCATGGATAATATTTTTTATAGTTAAATATATTATAAATAATATCTTATGAATAGTATCTTCTAATATAACCGCGCGCTATGACAAAACGGCAATGAAGTAAGGAATAAGAATGGCAATAGGTATGAACCATATACTAAAATAGACGGAGCCTTTTTACGAGGGGTAGCTGAGATTAGCGGTAAGGGGGGACTACCAGCACTTCAACTAGTTCTGCAGTGTTCGGCTATATTCGAGTTTACATAAAGCTGGGAATGCCAGAACATGACTACGCGAAGCTATATTCAAAACTATACTGTACCAATATTTTAAGTTTAATACTTCAAGCCATTTATTTTTTCGATTAATATCTTTTAGTAATCTAAAAATTACGAATTATTTAAATACGTATAAATATAATTTTTTTATTAAATAATAAATTTCTTGCAAACTTAAAAAAATAACCAATAGATATATTCTACTTGCAAATGAAATGAAAAGTTTCCTGATTCTTTTTCTTTTTTTGCAGCTTCCGTTTTTTTCTTTTGCAGTTATTTCGATTACCCAGATGCAATAACTCATTGTAAAATATAATGCAATAACTCATTGTAAAATATTCAAAAAAGCACGAAAGTGTATAATTGAATAATCACAAAATGCAACGAAGCTGCACGCAGTTTGAAATGACAGCTAAGAGCCGAATGATTCCGAACAATTCCGAATCAAACCGATGTGCTGGTAGTCTCCCCTTACCGCTAATCTCAGCGCCTCCCCCCCCAACACTATCCTATCTAACGGTTAGCTCCATCTACCTTAGTCTATGGTATGAACACCTATACATTTCAATTTCAACCTCAAAAGTACAAATCCTGGACAGTTCTGATATCACATTTTATTTTTTATATTTCGTTGCTTTTATTCCTAATTTCTTCATTGCGCGTTTATTTCATATCATTGGCTTAAAATAGTTCCTAATTTCTATTCCTGGTATTAAATATTATTTCTCTATTGAGCACAGGACCTTATGGTTCTTATGTATTAATAATAAATTCAACGAATCTTGTTTTTCCGCTGCGGACCAAACGTTCGGCGATGATCACTATGCTTTCAGGTATAAATACGTGAAGAACGTCTCGAGACGCGGAATCAAATCGTTTCTCTTTCTTTTTCTTATTTTTGAGGCCTTTGGATTTTCAATTCTTTTTTGAATCATAATACTACGATTGCGTAGATGTCAAACACAAAACTCAATGACCAGCGAGTTCAATTGTATTATCAATAAAAAAAAAGCCAAAAAATTTCGTTAATTTAATAAGCGGATCACCCGGGATCATATATTATAGCTGTATCATGATTTCTAGATCAAAATATCTCTTCGATATATCAATTATCACTCTAAAGGACTGTATTCAAAAACACTAGAGATACATCATTTTATTTTTGTTTATCAAATGTTAAACAAGGATAAAATGTATTCAAGTATATCTGGCAATCATATTCAAGCAGAACAACGAATCAATAAATATCAAAATGACATTGAAGTGGAGTGTAATTGATCAAGAAGGCTTTTAATAATTATTTTGCAGTCATTTTGACGTCATTTTATCGTAATAACTTTTTGTTCTGTTTGGGCAAAATTTGTAGTATCGATAGTAGGAAGTTTATGTGTAAATGTGTAAATATTTTATTTTTTTTCTATAATAAAAGTGTAAAAATTTGTTTGATAAAATCTGTTCTTTTGATAGTTTCTTTATGATTTATCTTTTAATGAAACTGTCAAAAAATATATTAAATCTTATGTAAGTCAGCTTTTACCTCTATCTCTTAAAACATCGCAATTGTGTATTGTAGCTCTTTCTAATAATTTATTTTTACAAAATATACATTTTTGTAACAAAATACTGTGTATTTTTTAATCAAAACCAATTTTTTTAATTTACTTTTAGGATAGCTATAATATTATATCCCTATTCTTCTTTGAACCACTATGTAGTAACGTTACATTTTTATAAATTACGTCCTAAGTAATAAATATTACACAACTTTAAGTCTAGAATCTATTAAACAACACTTAGATAATTATAACTGTTAAGTTTCAATGTAAATGATATAATTATTTATTAACAAAATTATTGAATAAAATGTAAATGGGTGGCCATAATACTTGCACCTTCATTTCTATTTTTTTTAATTAAATTAAGTCAAATCTCAATTTTATAATTATTCAATTTTATAAAATTTGGTTATATTTTATAAGTTAATAAAAACCTAGTTAAAAGTTACATTATTAGTTAAAGTTACACTTGGTAAGTTAATGAATTTTTTTAACTTAATTAAGTTAAAATTAATTACTGGCTTATAAAATTAATTTAGTTATGTTGTGTTAAAAGTTACACAAACAAAAAACTAACTAATTAAAAGTTATATTAATAAGATTAAATTAAGTTAAATTAAAAGTTAATCTTGAAAAGATTTTGTTCTTATTTAAGAAATTCGTAAGTTTTTGAAGTTGCTCAAAACAATTATAAATATGAATCAAACAAATATATGCAATTAAAAATTAATACATCAAACAAAAATATTTTAATTGTAAATTACGTTTATGTGAAATAACAAAGAAATATTGTTCTTATGAGAATGTGTTTTTTATAATATTTTTCTTTTACATAAATAAATTTTAACTTAGGAAAATAGTTAATAAATTAAAGTTTGTATATTCAAAAAATAATTAGTTAAAGTTATAAACTTATAACTAATTAAAATTTTTAACTTATAACTAATTAAAGTTATTAACTTATAATTTTTTAATTATTATATTCTGTTATTCAATTTTACGCATGTTTAAACAAACCTGATGTTTCAAAAGTTAGTGCTTGTTTTGTCTCGTCGCTACGACAGGTTATGTCTCTGTACTAATACTATATAGATTAACTTTAATCTCAGTTTATTCGTAGCCTTTTTCTACTTTTTTTAGAATAGAACAAGATTAAAATGTTAAACGAGATTAAAGTCAATCTATCTTGGTAGAAATGACTAGTAGTCATCTGCTGCATAGATCGCCGCGGCCGATGATCTTGCATCTTGCTCTTGACGAGAACCGGGAAATCGGGAATGCCGGGTGATGCCGGGAAATAACGAGATGTCGCACGAATCGTGCTGTCGTCGACGGAAGTGGAGGTGGCGGCCATGTTGAAGTTCTTTTAGGTTGGGGTTCCATCAGTAGCACGTTGTCGCAACGGTAAGCGCAATCCTCATTCTTCAATATTCTCTCGAACATACGTTCTCGCTTATCGTCAAGTTTCTTGTAGTAAGCTCGATCGCTTTTGCTACTCGCTTTCTGCGAAAATCTGGATAATTCTCGAACAAAGGTGGCTTGAAAAACAAATGCGACGCGCAACGACCTTGCGTTGTCAACGTTGGTCTCTCAGTTAATCTAAATTCCAGTATTTGTTGCTCACAATCCTACCTCCTCACGATAGAAATTGCAAATTGAAAACGATTCTTACCCACGTCTCGCGGCACGTATTCAAAGTTGAGAGGTTAAATCTCCGCGTTGCGCTCATATCACTCATTGTGGCAAAAACTCATGGTTCTTTTGATTTTGTTGCAATTCAGGTAAGCCATTATGCAGATCTTTGTGAAAACCCTCACGGGTAAGACCATTACCCTTGAGGTAGAGGCCTCCGACACCATCGAGAATGTTAAGGCCAAGATCCAGGACAAGGAGGGAATCCCACCAGATCAACAGCGGCTCATCTTCGCTGGCAAACAGCTGGAGGATGGACGCACTCTTTCCGATTACAACATTCAGAAAGGTGCAAACTTGTTATTGTTTATCGAACTCGCCGACAATCTCATTACAAGAATAAAGCTACATTTTATACAATGCGACATCTCAGATGTGGCATGCTAAACTGTAAAATGTTATAGAAATATAAACGGAACAGACTATGGCTGCATTTACTTTGATGTTCACAATATTTATAAGCATTGTCTGTTATTGAACATTTGATATAAGGTTAAAATGATGCTTATAACACTGTGAACATTAAAACAAATGCACATATTGTAGATATTTAATATGTTTCTTATAGCTTGCATTACTTGTATTTAGTACCTTTATTTTCTCTTTCTGTAACATTAAATATGCAGGGTGCCCCATTTTGTATGATATCTGTTAATGATAGACTCCTGAAATCTCCTTTTGAGATGAAAATGCAAGTATCAAAATGTCATTGTATTGTGAAGATATATAATGTACAAAATCAATATGAAGAATGAATATCATATTTAAGAACATCTTTACTACTGTGCAATATGGCATACCTGAGCACATAAATTTTGACAGTTTGATTTGCCAACTTTAAACCCTTTTCATTTTAAAAATACTGCCTCGACATTTTGATTAGGAAATTCATCTTTAAATATTCTCAGAGGTTTGTTGCTAACAGGTGTCATGTGAAGTCTGGAGTACTATATTTATCTCGTTTCAAGTGTACATATATTTTATAAGTTTAGGCCAAATAAACAAACCTAATTGTATAAAAATAATTTTTTTTCTTTATTTCTTTTGCAGAATCGACTCTCCATCTGGTACTTCGTCTCCGAGGTGGTGTTATTGAACCCACCTTGCGTATACTTGCACAGAAGTACAACTGTGACAAAATGATCTGTCGCAAGTGCTACGCTCGTCTTCATCCACGAGCAACTAATTGCCGTAAGAAGAAGTGTGGCCACACGAATAATATCCGACCCAAGAAGAAGCTGAAGTAGATTAAACATCCAATTCCAATTTCTATATTACAGAAATGGAAATATAACTTTGTTACATCAATAAACTATAACTGGTAAACTGATTTTTCGTATTTTATTTTTCTTGTATGTTTAATAAAATGAAATGGTTCATTAGGTTTTCAGTATAAAATAAGCATATAAAGAGCATTAAGTAAATTTTATTTTATTTTGGCAATTTATATTATAATTGTATAACACAAGATTGATAATATATTAACAATATTTAATATTTACAATATATACAAATTTAATTTATAAAACATGAAAATAATTTGGTCTTATCCAAAGCACGTTGGTTTCATAAGTAGTCTGTATTGAGTGGCATAAGCTTCATATAAATTCATATCGTTTGGATTTGGTATTGTACCACCTACCTGTAAAAATACAATATTATAAATACAAAATTAATATAATTTTTTAATTATGTATAAGATTCACATACTGTTGCTCTTTTCACATATTGCTCATATATGCTTATGCTTGCATCCTTAACACTAGGTAGTGTAATGACAGCAGTTGTAGATTCATGAAAGGATGCTTGTTGAAGTAATTTTGAACGCAATTTAGTGTGATCTGTAGAATATGTTGCATTGCGTCCTATTAAAACAAATCTGCAAGATAGGAAACATTAAAATGTATAGAAAATTTTTAATATTTACGAAAAAAATAATGTTAATATTGTTACCTTTTATAAAGAATAACATCGTTTCGCTTTGGATATTCTGGTTCTGTGCCATATACTTCTTTCATGGAAGGAAACAGTGATTCAAATGATATTAATTCTGAACTGTCTTTGGAAGTAATTAATTGGAAATCGTCCATTTGTTGATGGCTTTCATCTTCATCTGAACTTGAATCCTCACTTGAACTATGACATGTAATCGATAATTTATTAAACTTAAAAAAGGTCTTTAACGAGCAAATTTTATTCTGAAAAATACACTTATTGTTAGAGAATTGACATCTACAATATCATAAATTATAAAAACCAGAAAAAAATTGGTTACGAGTACATTAATCAATCAAACGCGTTTCTTACTGCACAGAGCCTTCATCAATAAAATTAAAAATTAGTACATTTCAATAAATTAACAGTAATAATATGTCTAACAATTTTTTGTGTTCATAACACTCTTATCATCGCGAATCATAGAAATCCTATATGGGCCTTTGATCCAAATTTTTTAGATAAACAAGCAATTAAATGTGAATAAATAGTTAAGTAAATAAATAAATAATAAATAAATAGCAAAAATAAATAATAAATATAATGCGATCCATGTACTTTCGTTAAAAATAATTATAAAATTGAAAAATCAATTAAGTTAAAAAGTACTGTGACTGTGGTCTTGTGATTATCATTTTGTCCAATGAATTCTTTTTATATTCAACTGTTCTTCGTTTTCAGGCGAGAATATATGGAAGTCTGATATATTAAAAATTCCTTGTCACCAGTTATTTTAAAGTGACAATAAAATAATTTCTAGACACAGACAGTAAGAGAAACTATAATGAGAATCTGAACAAAAAAACTGAGACTTTAAAACTTTTCTCATATTAATTTAATTTATGAAACTAAGAGTTAAAAATTTACAGCAATGTGTTAAAGTATGAGTTGTGTGTCCGTCTTGGATTGATTCTTAGATGTTGCTTCTATGACTTACAGCAAGAGACTGACAAATTTGAAACGTGTAGGACAAAAGAAAGTGAGATGAAAATATAAATAAATATCGGTGTGTTTGTATATAAGACATTATTTGTCTATTGTGCTAAATCTTTGCTAAACAGTAAATCAAAATATGTACTGTTCATCAATTCTGTATCTTTATTGAGATTAATACTATTTTTTTGTTCTTTAATATGAATCATTTCGGAAATAAGTCTTATGAAAATTTGATTCAGAATCAAGTATGCTGACATTGTTCTAATTAAAAGTGATTGTATTTTACAATTTTTAAACAACTGAATGTTATGCCGGATCTAATCTTATATTATTTTTGTGTTCCTTAATTCTTGTTCCTAATTCTCTTTGTTTGTCTTACATATGTGGCATCAACAATCGTTGGATTTTGTACATCACATGTTTTTTTCAGTGGGTTCTTTATGAACTTTGACAAATTTGTTAAGTGTATTGATGATTTTATAACCGTGACTGTGAATTTAGTTTTGTCTATTATGGATGCTGCAGATTCTGTTATGTGTTTCGCATAAAAAAAATTTTTTTTTGTGTTATTACAATCTTCTTTTTTTGTGTTATAGTGTTTTTTTATGATCCCTTATACGCAAGTGTTTCAATCTTAGATTTATACTATTGAAAATGGTTTCCACTGGAAAATCATTATTCAACAGGATTTTTAAATATAGTTCGAGGTTTTTTTGTTGGAATTGAGCGTGGGACAACAGAATTGCTCTGTCAACAAGATTGTACATCGTACCTATTCCAATCACCCTCATTGCCACAAAATAGGTACGATATACAATCTTGTCGACAGAGCAATTTTGTTGTCCCACTCTCAAATCCAACAAAAAAACCTCGAACTATGTATAAAAATCCTTTTGGATAATGGTTTTTCTGTTAGAAACCATTTTCTAACTCATAAAAAACACTAACACAGAGGAAGAGCAAAATTGTAATGACATAGAAGACAACACAAAAAATTTGTATTGCCATATGCGAAACATATAACAGAATCTGCAGCCTCTGTAATAGACAGAATTAAATTCATAGTCGATTATAAAATCATCAATAAACTTAACAAATTTGTCAAAGTTCATAAAGATAAAAACCCAACGGGAAAAAATAATGTAGTGTAAGAAATCCAATGTAACGATTGTGATGCCATATATGTAGGACAAACAAAGAAACAACTAGAAATAAGAATTAAGGAATACAAAAATAATATAAGATTAGATCCGACACAACATTCAGTTGTTTCGGAACATTATAAAATACAATCACACTTTTAATTAGAACAATGTTAACATACTCGATTCTAAATCGAATTTTCATAAAAGACTTATTTCCGAAATGATTCACATTAAAGAACAAAAAAAGTAGTATTAATCTCAATAAAGATACAGAATTGATGAACAGTACATATTTTGATTTACTTAAAGATTTAGCAAAATAGACAAATAATTTCTTATATACACACACAGATACTTATATTTTCGTCTCATTTTCTCTTGTCCTACATTTTGTCAGTCTCTTGCTGTAAGTCATAGAAGCAACATCTAAAAATCGATCCAAGACAAACACGCAACTCATATTTGGTTTAACACATGCTGTAAGTTTTTAACTTTTAGTTTCACAAATTAACATAATATGAGAAAAGTTTTAAAGTCTCAGTTTTTTTGTTCGGATTCTAATTATAGTTTCTCTTATTATCTGTGACTGGAAATCATTTTATTGACCACTCTAAAATAACCGGTGACAAGGAATTTTTAATATATCAGACTTCCATACATTCTCACCTGAAAACGAAGAACAGTTAGATATAAAAAAAAATTCATTGGACAAAATGATAATCACAAGACCACAGTCACAGTACTTTTTAACTTAATTGATTTTTCAATTTTATAATTATTTTTAACGAAAGTACATGGATTGCATTATATTTATTATTTATTTTTACTATTTATTTATTATTTATTTATTTGTTTATTTAAATATTTATTCACATTTAATTACGTGTTTATCTCAAAAATTTGGATCAAAGGCTCATATAGGATTTCTATGATTCGCGATGATAACTGTATTATAAACACAAAAAATTGTTAAACATATTATTACTGTTAATTTATTAAAATGTACTAGTTTTTAAGTTCACTGATAAAGGCTCTGTGCAGCAAGAAACGCGTTTGATTGATTTATGTATTTGTAACTAATTTTTTTTATGGTTTTTATAATTTATGATATTGTAGATGTCAATTCTCTAATTGTATTTTTCGGAATAAAATTCGGTTGTTAAAGGTCTAATTATTTTTGTTTACTGTTCTTCACTCACACGAGGTTGATTTTATTACATTGTTGAACTTGGTTATAAATATTAATTTCTATTTACTATTCTAAAGAATATAAAAGTAATGATTAATTAAATTTTATACCTTGCGCTGGACGTTGTACTACTCGTACTGCTCTGACCAGTCATAGATGGATTTTTCATATTTAAATTTTTACTCCCTGTTTCTTCTCTCCGTCTGCCTGGTCGAACGCGAACAGCGAATGGACTATAGCAGGTAGTAAAGTGTGGCATAAAATCTCTTACAGAGTGACTTATCTTATATGCATACACCTCGGATAGTAAAGACAATTCATATGGCCTAAAATATTTACATAAAATTGTTCGCAAAATAAATTGATAAATAATAAAATGAATAATTATGGGATAAATAATGTTACCTATGATAATCATAATAAACGTCAATCATTTCTTCTATTGAATTTTGTACTTGTATCATTTCTGAACAGGATTTAGTTACTTCATCGAGTGCATAAGGAAGACACTTCAGTACACTTTTATCCCACCATTGTGTCAGAAGTCTTTTTTTACGCGAGTAGCGACAGGCAGGTAAATGATGAAGATAATAATCCGTTAGAATTTCCCATATTGGAGGCTTACCTTCTTCAGGTATGAACAATCCTAAAATATAAGCGTATTAATTAGCGATAATCATAGATTGTTTTACGATTAAACAAACGTGTGTTTATTTACCTAGAAATAAATTAATTGTATGTTGTTTTTCTTGGTCGCTAAATGTATTACTGTAATATCTGCTTAATGTTTGCATAATGTCGTTACCCTGACTTGTCCATGGAGCTGTTTTTCTAAATGATAATAGTGTCATACAATTAAAATTATTTTAATTACATTCTGCGACGTTTAAATATAATAACATCTACCTACCTGTATGTTTTAATTCTGTGTACTAGTTGTGAACCACCATATTGCAAGGCTAAAGTATCTCCATGATCCTCGTACAATTCTTCTAACATTCTCACACAATCGGAATCAAATTCGAGTTTAGGAGATTCTAGTACACCTAAAGCACACAACTGAAACCCTAGGGCACATTTCCCTATTGCAAACTGAGCTGTATTGGTTCGATCTAAACAATCTACACAATTTGTTCTGATGATTCCAGTTTGCACAGTTCCTCTCTTAGCAAAACATTCCTTTACTTTATTTTCAATTTGATTTAATTCATTCATTTTATTGATTTCTGTGTTTGAATCAAAATCGTGTGTAGAACTTGTTTGCCTGTTATAATCCATTTTAATTGAAGTATTAATAGAGCTTCGGGTATCATTTAAATTAGATGACAAAGTCGAGTTTGAATTTGTTTTGTGAAGCTTCTTCATATTACTGTTTTGTGGTGAGAACAGATTTCTTTGATTGTAATAAGGATTTTGGGATTGATAAATACCAGTTTTTAATACAGCATTGTAAGCAATGTTTGCTAATCGTCCCATAACGTTCACCTTTTTTCTATAAAAGATGCAAAGAATTTATAACAAAAGAGTAACACCAAATTTGGCCCATTTCTTGGACCTCGAGTTTCAACTTTTTTTATGCCAAATAGTACTATATAATGGAACATTAATCCCAAAGAAATTTAAAATGAGCATAAGCGCGGTTCCAGAGATATAAAAGGTTGAAAGTGATGATTTCTCATAACTCAAGGCGCCGTTTTTAGACTTCTTTTCTGTTGCTTGAATAAAAGTTATCATTTCCCACGTATTTTTGCGCTTTGAACACGAATCTGGTAAGCAAATTGCTCTATCACGTCAGATTTCTTAGAAAAGTATTAAAAATGATCATTTTTACCTCACCACATGGCGTTAAAAAAAATCTATTTCTAAACTATCTAAAAATCTATCATTCACATTAAAAAAACACCCCAATCTGTGAGAGGCAAGGCGACTTACATTAAAAAAACACCACAATTTGTGAGAGGCAAGAGGACTCATATTAAAAAAGCACCTCAATCTGTGAGAAGCAAGGGGATTCTTAGTAGGAAAGCATCTCGATCCGTGAAAGGCGGTATCACGTGTCACTTCAGCTCCATCTATCTCGGTGAATTCTCATACTAGATGAAAACTAAGGTCATATTTCAATCCAGGATAAAAATCAATAAGAAATTTCGTTATATATATATTTTTTAGATAGATTTTTAGATAGAAATAGGTTGTTTTTAACACCATGATGAGGTAAAAACGATTATTTTTGACAATTTTCTAAGAAATCTGACGTGGATGAGCAATTAGATTACCAGAGTAATTTGCTTATCAGATTCGTGTTCAGCGCGCAAAAATACATAGGAAATGGTAATTTTTATTTAAACAACAGAAAAGAAGTCTAAAAACGACGCCCTGTATTATGAGAAACCATCACTTTCAACTTTTTATATCTCCGGAACCGCGCTTATACTCATCTTAAAATTTCTCTGGGATTAATGTTCCATTATATAGTACTATTTGGCATAAAAAAAAGTTGAAATTCGAAGTCCAAAAAATGGGCCAAAAAACATATCTTTTTGGTGTTACTTTTTCCTGTCAATTTTAATGTTAATATAAACTTACCTTTTACTCATGCGTGCCATATCAAAACTTATATATTGAATATGATGCTCTGGGGGTAGAAACTGATTCAAATATTTCACAGCCATACTTAATTCTTCGCTTAATGTACTTTCGTGTTTCTTTTTCTCCCGTTTTTTTACTAAATTTAATATTATTATTGGTGATCCATATCTTTTCAACAGTTGATTAAAATGCGCTCCTAAAAGAATTTATTGGTTAAATATAAGGAAATAATATCATATTAGAAAAAAATTTGTCAATTTTTATACATTAATACCTGCTGTTTCTACATAGGGATCGGATAAATCACAAATTATAGTCGGTTTTGGGACCATTTTACTAACGTCCTGACTCCAATGAGCAGGCACTGAACCACGCATTTGTACAAAAGAACTGAAGCGTCCTTTACTTAAAGAACTCACGCCAGAATCATGAACGATTTGTTCTGTTTCTACTTCGTTTGCGACATCTCCCTGTATACATATAATCATTGATTAGTTAAAGATATGTCTATGAGAAATACCTATTAAGCGCATCTGCACATACATCGAAATTTGCACCACGTTTTAGAAAACGTGTCCCTGCGTATTTGTTGCTTCGTCTGGCGATAACGGTGACGTACATAGATCTTCCAAAAATGCTCACATTCGATTGACCGATAAAGCCGTGTATTATATATAATATCCATTCGGGATGCAAATCTTTTTCCACTGGCTTTAAAAGATGGGAATTCCATAGAAAACGACGATTTGGATTACTACGTATACCGTAATCCATATATTTCTCGCCTTTACTGTAAATATATTTAGAATTAATTTGTTAATTATTTTCTTATTATACTACATTTAAGTAAAATATAATTTTGAATTATTTCTTAATTAAGTTATAATTAAAGAGACATCAGCATTAAGATACTGTAACACACCATTCAGCTTGCCAATCTTTTCTGAATGCCCACATATTAAAAAAATCTTCAGAGTTATCCGATTCTTTAGATTCACTTTGGTTAATAGACACATCAATGGGAACATCGGATTTAATACATGTCGGTGGTGCCATATTACTTTGAAAAGTATGTGATATATCATACGAATAACTGAAGTAGAAATTACTGCTGAGATCAATGCTCTGGAACATCTTTACGTATCTTTGTTCATCAGGATGGAAGATTCGTATAATGTCATTTGGTATGTATATCATTGATGTGTCTTCTATTTTGTATATCGTATGATGACCAATAACTGCAACTCGGCGACGTTTCGTAACTAAGATTATGTAATATCCCTCCAAAAAACGTATGAAACCTGCACCAAATATTTCTTTTCATAATATGTCTACAATTTATCATTAATATCATTATTATCGGATATATTTTATTTTTAACTATATTTCTGAATAATTGAAAATGAAATTGAATATTGATGACTTGCTTGCATATTTTATACACAATCCTAAGCACAATAGTTCTTTTATAATACATGACGCCTAATGTCTGTGTGGTATGTAATATCCATGCATTTAATTATTATACATCACACATGTGAGAAATATAAATTCACAAGTAAATATCACACCATGCATGAGGAAGGATATGTACATACCATAATACACCATGATGTCTGCGAATATTAATTTTGTTAATCATAGTGTTTATCATTCTGATTGATTGCATATCGGTCTATTAAATATTAATCTATAACCAAATAACTCTGTATGGTGTTGTCTAGTAAGGAACCATTTACTACATTTACGCAGCCTGATTTACATCGATGTTATAAAACTGGCCAATCATAAGTATTCCTTTAAACCCTCACCTTCATAATTATGGTTGTTACTAAACCCGATTAATGGTGATGTGTAAATGTAGTAAATGTTTTGTTATATTCTTTTAAAATTAATACTCAAACTAATTCATTTTAAATCAACTAACATTTCATCTATTATTTCTACAATTATATTTAACAATTCACATGTCTATATTATAAGCAACTAATCCCTAACAGCACATTTCATCCAGGGGATGTCCCAGGGACGTCCTTGGGAGATCTGTACTGTTAGGGATATTTTGTTATTTCCAAAGCAAATTTTCTTTTTATACTACAAAGTTATTCCATTTGTGATAATATACGTATTACATATGTCTACCTTTGGCTTCATCAATAAAAAGCTCATTATGCCTTACCAAGGATAGCAAAAGCTGGCACTAGCCTGGGGAAAGTGCCTCTCTGCCACATACTCTTCCAGGTGAATTTAGTTTGTGTCGGTTTGTGCAGTGGTTTTTGTGATTCTTGTCGCTCAGGCTCCTCTGGTATACCCGAACTAGGTGCAGGTTCTTTACTATCTTTACTACCTTTATTAGCAAGCAAATGTAAGTAAGCTAATTTCGTTTAACGCATTTAACAATACTCCAATATGCTTTTAGTATCTGATATAGTATAAATGATATTAGTAATAGCAAAAAGTTATATATGATATATAGGAGAGTTAATATCATACCATAGACAAAGCTTGAAACACTGAGGAGCCTAAGCTTCAACATCCTTATTAATATTACAGAATAAGAGAGAGAAAGAGAAAGAGGTGCACATTGAAGTAAAAATGTGTACAAACGACTATTGTAACTATGTTTAATACATATATACTGCAAAAGCTTATTGCGTGCAGTTACTAATTTCATATTTGTGCATAGTGATCTGATGATGTGTGTAATGATCTTACCGACGATCCCAAAGGCAGATACAACACGTGCAACACCACCCACATTATTGCGCTGTCCCGCTCGCGTTCGGTTACCCATGTCAATCATATTGACCAAATCTTTTATCTCGTCCTGAGTATACTCTCTCTTATCGTCCACTACAACCAACTCCCTCGGTTCCATCCTATCGATTTTCAGAACTCGGAAACGCGTTAACGTATTGTTGGATCCCATCAAATAGAACCGCTGCAGAAGAGTAAGCATGAAGACCGAAATCATCCTGGAGGAATCGGAATAAAGTTAAGAGTGTCAATTCGAAACCTACGGATTTCGTCTCGTACAGAGCAATTTTCTGTATGGAGGAAATGATCGGATGAAACACCATGGTCGGTTTGCCTCGTTCCTCCATGGCAATCTAGCCTTTGTCACTATTTTACTTTAAAAAGATCTTTTTAACGAGCTGTCATACCGTTGACACCTTTATCTCTTGACTTGCAGCAGACGATACATGTGGAAATATAACCTTAAAATCAATTATCTATATTCTAGATTTTATTTCTTTTGTCGAGAGGGCGTTAGCGCATGCCGCATTTCTCATACTTGTGAATTGTAAGGAGACAAGATAAATTAATATTTACATATCAAAATATAGATTTTCTTTTACACGAAATTTATTCTTAATTTTATGTACAAGGGATCTCGAACATTCGAGGTTAAGTTGAAAATGATAGGTAGTATTAATAAATACACAAATCTCTGCAATTTGACATACTTTTCATTATTTTTCAGCATTAACATTTGTTATGTCAATACAGAATCGCAATATCAGGAGAGTCTATACAATTTATTATCTACATAATACATCCGCTTATTTTATTTAGATAATATTCAAGCATTCTTTTGCAATAAACACAAGCGATTGTAATGTACACACACCAACGTATCCAACTGTGAACAGGAATAGCATCTTATCCTTTTTGCCACCAGCCAAATATACTGGTTTGTCTATCGTAGCCTGCAAACAAAAAAGAATAATAAAGGAAATTTGCGTTCCAGAAAAATTTTATTGTAGCTGAAAGCTATTGTTACATATACACTTACCGCATAGTGCTTGAACTTCGCCCACATTTTTGGGTCAAGGGTGCGTGGTTTTTCAGTACAATAGCTTGCCGCAGGTGTAACTGTTACAGGTTTTGTCTTGATGCTGTCGTAAATCATCACTGGCTCTGTCTTCTGTAAAGGAAGAGGAGACTGAAACGATATAAAAGCTTTTACTATTTATTGCATTTAAGAGCAATAATGTACTGAATATTAACACTCTGTATACATTTGATAATTTTGTCCCGGCAAATTTATTTTCATTGAAAAACCAAGAACACTGGAATTATAGTATTTATATATAATTACTTTTTCAAATAAATAACCATACAAATATTTTCTTGAGATATTGAAGTATGTGTAAAAGCTATTAAAGAATTTTTTATACTTGTAAAGGTATAAATAAAAATTAACTAAAATATATCATGACCCAATGTGTTTAGAAAAGCCAAAATTAAAGTGTATACAAAATTTTAATATAAGGCAGAGCCAAAACTGATTATTTATTGTCTATCTCTCTTTCTGCCTAGTGTACAGATAAAAATATATTTATAGAATATAGAGCAAACTTTACCTATATAGCTACATATGAGCACATTGATCATTCCATTTCCAAAATATTATCGATTATAATTAACGTACAATAGACTTAAGATATATATTTTATCCATTTTATAATCAATATTATTTTAGCATATTATCAACGCAGGAGAATCTGATAAAGATGTTATATGAACGCAGGTACATAACTCGACATGGCCGAAATTGCTGCTCTACTGTTCGACAATCGGATCTGATAATGATCAACTGACGATCTATCTGGAGCGCGAGGAAGCAACGCGAGCACTTGCGATTTTGCGGACATAACGAAACATGCAGATCGGCGATACCCTTGGACGGAGAGACGGTGCCAAGACGGTATCGAATCATAATGTCGATAAATTTTTGTGCGCGAGACGGTGAATCGTGTGAGCGAGAATTCACTTACGATGGGATACAGCGGCTGAAAACTGGTGGACGGCTTCAGCCTGCCGGTGAACGAGTTAAATTGGTAAAACCGCATTTTTCGCTGTTGCGCAACCAGCTGACAACTTTGTTGGGCCTCCGCGCGATTACTGAGAATCCTCGGCCATAGATTCTGTAATTTCTGTAAGTGGCGCAGCGGCGCGGCTGATGAGCAACGAGCGATAACATGGTTTTTTAGGCGGGAAGACGAATAAAGCGTGCAAACTTGGCAATTTTCGTGAAAATAAGACGAATACAATAAATAGAACGAGGTAGAAAGAGTCCTTAGATGAGAGATTTCCATAATTTTTTATAGAATCTCCCATAATCTTGTTCTGTACAATATAAAACATGCAGAACATTGAAATTCTAATCTGATAATGTGGAAGTTCCTGAATTCATAGATAATAGAAGAAAATTAGTGTTTCAAAAACGTTTTCTTTTTTGTTGTTTTGAATAAAATAATAGCCTGAATAAAAAGATGAAAAGCTCAATTAACAAAATTATGACAAACAAATGGGAATGAGAAAAATTGAACGTGTCAAAATCATCTTAATATTTTTAGTTTAGTCAAAAATATGCGTTGTATATCATGTGTTTGTAAAATTTATATAATTAATAATTAATGATGTCAATTAAGACCCAGTTTGTTAACACAATTTATAACTGTTATATAATTTTGAGAATATCTTTTATAACAAATATTTTGTAATATTTATTATTATGATTACTTAATTGTATTTATTGTTTTTTTTTATGTAATATAAATTACAAATGCTACATATTATTTACATAACAAGTATAATGCTTCAATATATAGAATTAATGTTAAAACTATATAGACATAAAACAATAGTTGCATAGTATACTCTGTAAATATACCATCATTATTTTTGTGAAAAGGCTAAATTATAGTAAAACCACATTATTATAACAACTTTAATATTATATAAAATGTGTATGCTTATTATTATTATATTTAAAGCTGCTACAATATTAATAATAAGTTGGTTCAGTTTTTTCTCATTGAATCCTACTTTCATGATGTTTTTTATTAAATTTGTAATTAATAAAATAGGTTATCAGATTGGTATTACAAATTCAGAGTGTTTCCCATTTAATAATACAAGTTAATATAAGTGTCGTTCTATTTTTATTACTTATTGAAAATGAAAAAAGAATAGAATGATGCAGAATAGAATGTTGACTTGTATTATTTCTATCAATGCAGATTAACTTTTGATCTCAGTTTAACTTACTCTTTGTTTTTTTTAAAGAAAAAAATAAAGAGTTATAATCAGCTAAACTGAGATCAAAGTTAATTTACATTGATGGAAATGGGCATAAGGGTCAGTTTAACCTCCAATTAATTTAAACTAACTGGTCAATCATGATTAATTATTTCTGATCAATTTTATTTAATGATAAATGTAATTAGTTAATTTCAATAAAAAAAACTAGCTGATTAAGTTAATGTGATGTTGTAAAACTACCCCTAAATGAAAAGTATCCTCAATGAACCTATGACTTGTGTCGACCAGTGTCGACTGGGAAATTAGGATATAGGATTGTGCGATGCGATATCGCATAGCGTATTTTTCGAAACTAGTGCACTCTAGTGATTGAGATAAGGTAATATTTCTCTTGTAATGATAAAAGTCATAGTACACAAAAAAACTTGAGCTATAACTCTTCAAAAACATCCTCTCCAAGAAGGTTTTACTCGATATGGTATACATTACGTGTACTATATATTTCGAATAAAATCTTCCTGGGAAAAACGGTTTTGGAACCTAACCTTAAAACAGTAAAAAAAAACTCAACTAAGCTGTGTTCGGAATAATCCGGGTGCATCCAGACATCATTTTATCCTTGTTGTTTACCGAATGTTAAACAAGGAAATAGAATATCTGGATGCATCTGGACGTTCATTCTGAACGCACTCCTATTTGTCGCCTACTTATGCATTGTTCTTGACTAACTGGCTGATTCGCTTACTACGTATAAAGTTTTAGCTTAAATTTTTTCCGTGTATCATGACTCAAAGAGCTACCCAATTTATAATAGATGTAGAACATGTTTTAATATTTACTGTCAAGTACCGAAAAACTATATAATTAATCTTACGTATATAATAAATTTTTAAAACTGACAATGAAATTTTTCTTACATTCAACTGTGATTGGTTAATTTCTTATGGCTCAAGGCTTATTACATTTTGTAGACTGGATCTTATCAAATATACTTCTAAAAAAATTTTACTAAAATTTCTATATAAATTGGAATGCTTCAGAAATTCTGAAAAAATTATTTCTAAATTTCTTTTTAAGAATTTTTCTTATATTCGAATTCGGTTTTAACAATTTTAAGAATATATATTTGTTTAATTTATTGTAAATAAATCTATTATTTTTTTCTAAAAATTACTAATTTGTGAATTTCATATTATTAAAAAATGAAATATGTGCAATTAAAAAAGGGAATTTTAATTTTTAATGTTACTCTAACGATGCATTTTATTGGGCATAAGCCTAATGATATATATTGAAACGCAGTGCTACCTAACACAAAGTTACTGTTGTAACATGAGTGTTATATAACATACTTATTATGTAACAGTTACAATGTTGAGTGTGAAATTACCACTATTATTTATTATACATAACTGTAACTTTCTGTTTGCTGGGATATGATGTTATAATTTACTATCTTATGATTTAAATAAGAGTTATTTTTAAATAATGGTTCTTGTTAAATATTGGTTTTGCGTCAAAGTAAAAAATAATTATAAAAATGACATATAATAAACTATTTAAATAACTGTTGTTTTAATATTTATGTTAAAACCTAATTCTGAAATGTCCTGAAATCTTTTAAATTTGATGAGATTTTATTAGAAATTATACAATGAGAAATCTTAAACATTTTAAAGTATTTATAAGAATTCTGAGAAAAGATGTAGACTTTTTCAATATTTTTAAAAATGTGTTTTAATGTGTATAAAAAAAAAAAACAGAATATTTTCTAACAAGTTATAAAATTATACAGAAATTTTGAAAAACTGTATAAAAAATTCTGAGAAAAATTTTTACAATGAGCGTCACGGCAGTATTTGGCCCTACTTGATAAATTGTTCTTAAAAGCTGTTACTCAATTTTTATGAAATGCTTAATTTGCTCATGTGTAATTTATTATCATATCTTTCAAGTTTTGTTGCTTCTACCTCACGATCGCACAGCGTTTTTCGAGACTAGCGCACTCTGTCAGGAATTAATGTGAGGTTAGCTGTGCAGTTGCAAGCCACAAGATTTTGTGTGTGAAACGGTATTAATTACACCTTATATTAATACTTTGCTGTGATATTATGAGATCTATATGTAACTTTAATAGGGAAATTACGTCGAGATTACATTCAATATTAATTATTTGAATTTCTTGCATATACGGATATGAGCTATCATTCACTGCTTTGTGATCCATCTTATTGAAACTTATTTCACATGTTGTAACCCATATTCATGTTGTGGGACACAAATAAAACATTATCTATTTTGTTTTAGGTACTACAGCGATTATACAGTGAGAGAAAATCACTACTGGTGATTTGTTATCCAAGGAAAGCGTAGAACATCCCAGATTCATAGATATTTGTAGTTTCCATAATTATCTGTATATCATGCAAATACTCCATATATATTGAAGGTAATTTTTAGCTCTTTTTCAGTTATCTTACCTCTTTGTTATATACAAATAATAAATATGTAAAAATATTGTACACAGCGTGGACAAGAGATAGCATACTATTTCCTCACTGGTATGATATTTTATTATCTTTTCTGACATGAGTGTCATTGCATGATAGATACTACAAAAATGTAGAGCTTTTAAACAATTATATTCATAAAAATGTATGTTACATCCTGATATGTCTTGATTTATTGATTTATCACAGCACATGCATCCATCTGTGATAGCTTGCATTGTGAAAAACATATATGATATTCTCTTATATAAATTACAGGCTCTTTGTATTGGAGGAATTTTTATCTGGATCTATTTCAATTCTGGGATGGCATACTGTTTATAATTATAAACTACAATCAACCATTATAAAAAAATCCTCAGTGACCATCATCCTATGAAAACAATGGTATTGAACTATATATTTTGTATCATGCTAAGTTACAATGAAAAAGTTATCGTTGTATCGTGCGATTGATATTAACAAGATGACATTAATAAAATGTTGGGTGCGGCTTGGTTAACGCTAGATCATTGCGTTAACCAAGCCTCGTCAATAGTTTCCAAAATTTTCCACTATGGCAGCTCTATCATATGTATGATTTTACCGACGGAGTGCTAGCGGTTCAAGGCACATCATGGCTGAAAGATGCATAGCTTTGTGATTTGCAGCAATGCGTTAATTATTTTATTAAATTTCATATAACAGACATGCAATAACGGATATCTATGGTAAAGTATCAATTACATGCCGGGGACAAATTGGTTTCAGACTCTACAAATGAAAAACTTGTATATGTGAATGTAAAACTTGTACTGTGTATTTATGGTGTTGATTAATAGATATAACATGTGGGGGAAAGACTAATCTAGTGCAGATAGCGCTATTGCAAACACATTTTCTAAACCGTTGCAACAGTCTATATTTTATAATTATAAAATGTCTCGCGAGAATCATTTGAAACCATATTCCAAAATGGATATGAATAAAACATGATATACTTAATCAAATGCATTAGATAGTATAATTTATATCATGTTTATGGAACAAAACATAAATTAATAATAGGCTGAAATAAGCAAGTGAAAGAATGTTAAAATTAATTTATATATTTATGATTTACAATATATAATATCCTTTACTTAAGACTGGCAATTTTTATTTTCAGGAGCGTTACAGTTCGAGGTTCCAACGTATTGGACCAAAATTGCATAAGAATCGTAGAATTTACGACAAATGGGGAATGAAATATCACAATAAAATGCAGGATATTGTGTTTGGTAAGCATTGTTTACCTTACGTACCAACAGAACGACCACCATCTTTGGTGAGTGAAGAAATTGTGGAATCTGGTCCATTATATGTGTGCAAACAGTGCAAAGATTGGTGAGTTTGTGATAGAGTGTCTTAAGATGCAACAGTTTTATCATATTTCTTGCATAACTGTAATGCACATATGGGTGATTTTTATTTCAGTTTTCGTTTTCAAAGCAGTTTCGAAGATCATAACACACGGCACAGTTGGATTTTAGGGCTTTGGTGTTACATTTGTTTTGAAACAATATGTACTCACATAACTGAGACAGGTTCTACGAGTAAAAGATGTTGTATATGCATACACAAGAGTTGTGATAAACGTGCGTATCTGCGAGAAAGAGGTTTACACAAGAGCCAAAGGATGGGAGCTGTAAGAGTATTTTACAACCAGTGTCAATTTGTCGAACATTTGAAAATGCATAACTTAAGCTCGATAAATATAGCTGATATAATGTTAATACCTTTGCCTGTTGACATGAGCAATAGCGATTGGTGTACTGAATTTGAGATATTATGCGAGGCACTTATGGAACGGGCATTTTTGCTACGTACACATATTATAGATTGGCTAAAGATGCATAACTTGCAAGATAATTGGTGGAAGCTAGTTAATGGCAAAAGTAATGACAATATGATCAATAAAATTGTCGACGATTACCGGGGTCGAGAATTATTCGAAACTTTCGATAAGCCAGCAGATATGATTATAAATTTCAGTATTTCTAATGCTATACATAGTAACAAAAGCTCTCCAGACATTGAATTTATTGATAATAACTCCATGGATAAAAATACAGATAACTCTTCTGATGTAATCTCGGACAAAAATATTTTGGAAAATGACGATAATCCATGTATACCGAACGATATTACTTTTGTGGATTGTGGTCCTGCCTCACAATGCTTGGAACCTGAAATACCAGTGCATTATGAACAAAAAAAACAAACGACGGTACAAGAGATGAAAAATTGTCCCTCAACTAATACGATCAGAATGAATAACAAAACGACGAATAAAACTGTTAACGATTGCAATTTACTTGAAACAAATAAAAATGCTGTGAAAGCTGGTGATAATGATTCTATTAAAAATCTTATTAAACCTTCGTATAAAAATTTTGTGAAAGAATATAAAACAGCAATTTGCAACAAGAAAAATGCAAAAAATAACCACAGTAAACCTATTACAAAAACTAACGTTCGTAAAATGTCTGACATTCCAGTTAATATTGGTATGTCATTTCCTGTTAAAAAGAGTCAAATAACCAAGTCCTATTCGGAAAGTCTCCAGACGTCAAGCCTAAATAATAATTCCAATGTATTAATCCAAGGTAATATCCAAGATCCAAAAAATATTGTATCAATAATTAGTCAACTTCCATCTAATTTTATTTCCAACAAGAAAGTAGTTTTTATTGGACAGGATTCAAGTAATGTTATTGCTCATAATAAGAATGAAATAACCACCAAAACAGACTTAATCAGTTTGATAGATAACGGTGGTACAGATTCTAATACATCAACACAGATGTGTGATATCAACAACAAGAAACAAGAACTCACTGGAAAAATTATAGTAAGAAACGGAAAGAAGTATCTCATAAAAAGTACAAAAACTATTACGAAGGATCCAAAAAGTTCTAATTTATTAACTATGGAAAACGTCACGAAAGAGATTACGAACCAATCAACATCCGAACATAACACTTCAAAGCCAAAGTTAACATCTGCTAATTCTAAGGAGGTCGAAAATATTGGTGTAGAGCAAACAACTTTGCTTTACAACAATATTTCCCTTTTAACACCATCGCCATCTCCTTCTGAATTATCCAGCAGTTCTAGCTGCGATTTGCACGTTAAGAAAAATGCATTTATGCCAAAATTACAAGAATTACCTCAGCATTTAATGTCATCTACTATTCCATCGACTCCGAAATGTATATTGGAAACAATATCGTTAATCAAGGAAGACAATGGAGAACTTTATATGGATATAAAAGTAGTAGATCGCATAACAAGAGAAAGCTTCCGAGAGGTGTGTGATGTAATAGTAAAATATAGACGAGAAATGTTTGACGAGTTTTATCAGATGAATGGTTTGGAATTGAAAGAACGACTCAATCATTTGCAATGTGTTGTTGAAGAAATGAAACAAGTTTTAAATTTTCAGTCAAGCGTCATTTTTAATGAAAAGTTAAGAGCTGTCAATACTCTTCGATGCATATTAGAAGAATGCATCAAAAAATGTGATCAAGACGTGCAGGAAAAGAGAAACGACGATCCGGTATTAAACGAGTGGGAAACGAAGGTGAATCGAAAATACAAATGTACAACATGCAATAGATATATGAAACCTAAATCATATGTAGCTGGATTTTCAAAATTACTTAAGAATGAAAATGCGTATTGTTCTTGTTATAAACAAGTTTGTCACGAGTGTCGATCTCATCAAGGTTCTGTGCTACGGTATGTCGCGCATCAAAATTTCCACAAGAGGCATGAACCTTATGTTTGTCCAGATTGTAACTCTAAATTTAATTCTTTTACATCTTTAGAAATTCACACGTGGACGGTTTGTTTTCATACAGCGAAAAAGTACGTATTTACTTGTAAAATTTGTGGAATAGATGGTTTTAAGGATTTAGAGTCGATAACCAGACACTTTGTTGTCATGCACAGTAAGACGAAGGTCGGCTGCGAAAATTGTTCCCGGGTATTTTCCTCGTATAACGAATATGCACAACATTGCTCAGAGGCGCATTGTTCTAAGCTGGCTCATACGGAGCAAAAGCCAATACGACTGGTAATATGTAAACTAAGTAATGTAATCTTGCGTTGTGTAAACTATATATCATACTTGGAGAAATATCCTGGAATTCGAAAAGTAGCATGGTTTAAATGTCCTTTTTGCAATTTGACAACTACAGATAACAAACATGTGACAACGTTACTGAACAATCACATACGAGAGAATCATGTAGAACCTTTGTCAAGAGTCCTCACCAAAAAAGCATTTGAAATTTATGTTTCAACAATTTTAAATGTTGGAAAAAATGATATGCGACAATTTGTAACTACAGTTTCTAAAGACACACTTGCAAATGAGGCTCCTTGCACGGATGGTACTATGTTACCTAGAATTGTGAATACTCGAACTATTAGTTCGGAAATATTCGAACGTGGCTCTCAGGAAATGGAATGTACGTGGTCTACAAATACCGATGAGGTCATCGATAAAAATCCGCAAATAATTGATACGGAAGAAAAAAGAGTATTGCCAAAAATCAACGTGAGATCCTTAGATGATTTAAAATCATCCAAACCTAAGGACTCAATTGCAAAACATTCAACTGAAACGAAAAAGAAAACTAATTCTTCGTCTCCACAAGTTACAATCGAAACTGAAGAAATGGAATTAGGTAACAGCAACGAAGAGACAGTACACACAGTAGAGTCTGAGAAAGATAACAATGAATTGACAAAGACTTTGTGCGAGTCTGAAAAATCTTTATTAATAGACACGGTGAATGTAAATTCACTAATCGCCTCGAATAAAGAATTTGTTAGCCATTTTGAAGTTCGAAAATCAAAAAGTTATAAATTCGAAGAAGGCAATCAAAAGGTTTCGAATTCTACATCCGAAACAAACACAGATAGCTGTATAAAGATAGTTGACTTTATGACAATATGTAGACCGGACATTGAACCATTCGTTAATACAGAAATGTGTAATATACAGAAGGAAAGTAATGCACGCTACATGGTATCCTTTCCAAAACCTCCTCCGCTTGTCAGAATCCCACAGCATTTACTTGAACGTAGAGAAACCATTGAGCCAGTCAATGACTCGAACAAATCAAACGAGTCTTACGCTCAAAGAATGGCTAATAAGTCAAAAGTACGTATCGCTATAGGAACACATACCCAAGAGGAAGGGGATATTGATTACCTATGTCATTTATGTAATGAACGGATTAATACTTCTCAGTTGGTGGCACAAGCACACTTTCGTGAAAAGCATTCAGACGAGTACAAAGTAGCGATAATCACTCCGCAGTTGTCACGGATGTCGCTCGATTTTATTAACGGTGGTTATAAGCAATTTATCAATAATAAAAAGCGAAAATCGGACAGTACTTTATTTGCAGCCAAAAGAAAACGTCGATGGACACCGAAGAAGCATGTAGAATTGAAAGATACGAATCCGCCAGCAGGATTGTGCGTGGAACAGGAGACAGCAGAGGATGGCGAGGGTAATTTTATATGCAAGAAATGCGGTCAACGATGCGTTGATATGTCTGATCTGAGAGAGCACATCGCTGCGAATCATCGACTGAAAGGCCGTTACCTAATATGCCTGGAATGCGGCGAAAACTTTGTAGTTGCACCCAGCTTGCAAATGCATCTTAAAGCTTTTCATGGCATAGAAGATCCTGCTACTTATATGACTCAAAATCCCTCTTACGCTCCTGATATTGACGGCGACTTGCAGACGGAAGGGAGAACAACGGTGGCTAATCAATGCTACGTCTGTATGGCAGTTTTCGAAGATAAAGCTGCGGTAGATAAACATCTGAGAGTGCATGGCATGGCTTTCCTGAATCGTAAGAGAATAGAGGCGAGAAATGCTTTAGAGAAAAAGACTAACACGGAGGAGGATAAGCCAAATATTATCAAAGATGATTCAAAGGAGACTGCGAAACAGGATAAACCGACGGAAACGATCCTAGATAAAATTAATGTAAGTAATGAAATTTATCACAACTATCAAAAGTGGCGTTATTGATTTCATAACTATTAAAAGTGAACGTTGATTGTTTCAGGCGGCAATTTAGCTACAAAGGATGAAATGTATGAAAGGAAGATATGTGGAAAAAAACAGTGCTGTAATATAATGGCTTTATTAATCTTACTTTATACTCGTTCCTCTGTATATTTGTGCGTTCATCCCTTCATTATTATTCCTAAATATTACATCAGTGAAGCATTAGATCTATTTTTTGCTATTACATGTACTTTGTAATACATGACTTTTTTATGTAATATCATCCACGCAAACTGATAGAACACGATTTATTTGTTAGCATATAATGGTATGAGCAAAACGGCAATATATAGCCAATTAGATAATAGTAAATTCGACGAATAGTAGTAAAAGTTTAAATTCATTTTTTTTCTTGTAAAAAATGTACATGTATTTCTGTTATTTAAAAATTATATAAAAAATCAATTTTGTATAATGTATGTTCTACTTTTAATACTTTACGCAAAATGTTAATGTTTGCAAAATTAATATATAATTTATATTTGAAAAATATATATTATAAATACTTAATATAAATATTTATACAAGGTATTACTTAACATATTTTTCAAATATAATTTATATTAATATTTGCTATAAATTTGTTTCAAACAAATTGAAATTAAATTATAATAATTCACATTTATCGCACGTAAGTATCAATTCAAAATGTGTTAATTTATATAAGGTATTATAAGATAATGTAAATATTTTTGTAATGTAAGTATTTTTTGCAACATTCGTGATTTTTTTGTATTGCAATTATGTTACTTGTTAGTTAAATATTCTGATTTATGGCATGTAAAAATAGAAACAAAGTTCTTATGTTAGTTGAATATCTATCGCATTATTTGTTATTTATTGAAGAATTGTGGGATGGATATTAATAACGTTCAATATAATAAAAATGGATAGAATATATATAGTTCTTTATTACATCATTTTTATTTGCACAGACAATGCTGATTATTGTTTAATCGATAATTTTTTTTTTTTATTGATTGACACATCAAGATATCCGAGTTACGAAACCAATCGGATAGCAAGACATCGGAAGGAAACTTTTTTGCGGGAATATGTCCTCGCCACTTGTCTTATCTACATATTTATACGTATATACGTTTATACTCGGTGGCATGAAAATATCGGTACGTTTCAACACGTGTTCACGCATGTTACAAACAAAACGTGGCACTCTTATTTTAAATCTCTTTACTTTTCGAGCGGATATATTTTCATTGCACATGAGCGCAGGTACTAGAGAAAAGGTTTTGGGGCACTGAACACTTTGCAGTCCCGTAAGGGTATTTACACAGTTTGTCTTCTCTGAAATACTTAAAGTTACGGAAGTATTCTATCTTCAAACAGATCCGATGAATGCATAATCGATTATGGCCCATACAGCACCAATTGTTGTAAAGAGCTTTCAGAAAGATTTCAACTTCCTACATTTTATGTGCAACTTTGGCAAAATGTCATATACGAAATGTTGCAACATTTCGTATATGACTACACCTTTGTATATTCTAAAACTTTCTGATATGATCAATATTGCAATAGAAATGTTTCTGAAATCAATCATATGCAGTAAATTTTCAAACTGGATTTTATAAAATCGGGCAAATTTTCAGCTTGAATATAGTTAACATACCTAAGCAGAAAATTTACTTTGTTGTTTTCGTTGACTGGCCGAGTAAAAATTTTTTAAGTCTGCCCGCAGCGTATGCCAAGTTTATCTAGGAGTACAAGAATATTATGCAAATAAAATATTATTTTCTTATATTATGCATTCTTATTAAATATTTCAGAAAAATTATAGTAACGTTAAATTTCAAGTATTTCAGAAATATTGTTTAAATTAATTTATTATGTTTAAAAAATTATAAGCATTAAAAGATTACAATACAAATTGTATATAAAATACAATTAGTATTTTTTTCGACTTTTTTATTTAGATATTATGTGCAATCTGATTAATATAATAAATGTGAATGTAATTTTTACTTCTGAATTAAAATATTAATAAATGTAAATATGATTTTTATTTCTGAAATACTTTAAATTTAAATAATGTTTAATTTTATTATATTCATATTACGAACCGCAATACTTTAACAAGATTTTTAGAAAGATTTTATTAATTTTTTTTCACTAAATATTTCAGCAATATTTCTGCAAGGTTTCAAGTGCAAGACTCGCGGATATTTTGTTATCCCAACATGTTTGAAACGTTGCAGATGTGTTTCGAAACCTTTCTAAAGTATTTTATCTTTTAATTTGAAATATTTCTGATACATCTCTGAAAAAATTTTTGTACTGTACGGGAAATCAAGTATTTTGCAGGATATTGAAGGTACACATTTTAATCTCCGTTATTCTTGATCGTTAACAGACAAGATAAAACCAGTGTACTTTTAAAAGTAACATTTTTTACGATACAATTTATATCAGGGCCAAGAGATTACTGAACTCATTCCGTCGTGAAAAAAAATATAGAAAAGGATATCATAAGCATTGGTCCCTTTTATAATTCTTCAAGACAAACGTACTATACTCTTACGGGTCTTAAAATTTACTTTTCTTCTCTTTTTTTTCTTTTTTTTTTGGCACAGTTACTAGCGAACACACATGTTTGAGATTACATTGCGACTGGTCCATGAGCCTCGCATTTGGATATTACGCGCAAACAAAAAAACTTATATATTTACACGCACGCCACTTTGTGGAACCTCCGTACAATCATGACGCACTATTCTGCTTATTGATTTGAGCACGAATAAAGTCAACTCTCGCATCAAGTTGAGCCGAATGTCTATATTGTCTTCTCCCTTTGGTAATCTATATTGCATTGACAATGTCGATTTTATAGCGTTCCACTGCACATTTTCGACACTAATGAATCATATAACGTTTAATAAATAATCAATTATAACATTATTAATTAATAAACAACATTACTATTAACGTTGGTTCGTGAATTGACTATTGGAAGATCTACCCGGGTTTTGAAATTTAAAGCTACTTAATATATGCTATATTTTATTGTTATTATATGTATAATGTATTGCATACAGACTCTGTTGAGAAAGTTCTAATCCACGCGCCACGCGCCCCTAATTACTTTAATTATTTCTTATCACGCTGCATGATAATCTGCCTTCGTCTCTATCACACGAAACATCTAAATAGAGATTTTCAATTTGTTTTAGATTGTCTAAGTGGCTATGGTGATTAGCAATTTTGATGGAATCGCCGTCCCATTTTCGGAAGGATTTCAAAATGCTAGGTGTTGCGAGTGGAACACGAAAAAATCAACGTAGTTAATTTTCTTCCTGATATATCTTTTCTCTCTTTTAAACTTTAATAAACTTTATATCACTTAGACAAAATTGTTAACATCACGTGCACAATATTTTACGTTGCAGAAGTCGGTTTTTTCTCCTCGCAGGAAGTAGTACCGACGTTACTGTCAACATTAGCGTTCGATTCCTCCCCTGTGTCGACCACCGAGATCACTGGGCTCGTTGGACGAGGTCTCGATTCTTGATGGAAATTCCGAACGGTATCGTGTCGAGTTTCTGGGGTGGAATCGTTCTTTAAGGGTACGAAGTCGTTAGTGGCACCGATTATCTTCAGAGACGACGAGGACGACGAGCTTGATCGCATCGTCTTCAGTTCCTGTTCGGCGGGACTGATCTCTTCGCTGTCGTTCTCTCTGAACAATTTCCTCAGATCACTGCCCAGTCTTGTATCGACTGGACTCATCTTCGAGTCCACAGTCATGGCGACAGTCAGAGCTAAGGAATCCGGTGGTTTCTTGACTCTGACAGTATTGGCCAACTTGCTGAAAGGAACCTTAATCTCGTTTGTCCATACTTCGGAATTGGAACTGCTCGAGCCGCGAGACGTTGTTTGGGTAACCTTTGGTTTCATCGCATCGTCCATCGAGTGCCAACGATGTGGTCTCGTAACTGATGTACTTTGTATAATGGCATTTAAACTATTTGCCGGGATTATGCGATGAGGAAACCGTGGCGAGCCGCGTATCTTTTCTCGAGAAGATGATTGACTGGTGCTTGTCTCTGAAACATTTTTAACATCGCAATGGTAGAATTTCAAAGTTTTCTCTTGAGAACATTTTTATAAATTTATTATGCAATAAATAAGACCCTTAGAACAGTATATTTCCTTTCTTTCTTTTTTGAGAGAGAGAGAGGGAAAACGATATTTTGTATAGAAATAAAATTAAATATGGAATATAATAAACGAATTGCATGAATTTACGAAAGCGGCAAAATTATGATGTAATTAATATTTCTGTAAAGACAGAGATGTTTAAAATAATATTCGTATTTAATTAAAATAATATATATTGAATTTAGATCACTTACGTGGCGGTAAGCTGAAATTTACTTTAGGCTCGCTACTTTCCGTGCGACGTAATCCTAGGCTCAACCTACGGTCTTCCTCACTAGTAATGCTAATTATTGGCCCTGAACCGCATCGCGTATGAGGCGACTGAGTGCCTTGGGCATTCACCTGGCAAGTAGAGGCAGCTTTCGCGCCGGGTACTAAACCGGCGATGTAGCCCATGTGGACTCGAAGCGCCGAGGCGACCCCTAATTGATGGTAATATAAGCAGAATAAGCATATATTAAATATGTGGATGAATCATAGGAAATGCGAGAGCTGAAATATAAATCACATATGAAATATAAATCACATTTATCAAAATGCGAAGCCTATATAATGTTATATATAATAATAATTTCTCTCTTCCCCTATGTATATATATGTATATATCAATTCAGAAACGATTATGTATCGCAACATGAATCAAATCCAAATAATTTTACATTTACTTCTCGTAAGCATAAATTTTATAATTGAACAAAAAGCGCAAATTATTCTGATATAATATGCAGACGGATATCCAATTCCTTTTTATCCAGATGAGCAGGGTTTCAGATGGGAAAAATCCTGCACAGATGCTGTTTTCGTCATATGGCAAAGCAAATAACAGAAAAATCAATAGAATACAACAAACCAGCCTACACAAAGCATTCGGTCGCGTATAGTTGAAGGATACGGTATGTGCACCTTTATAATAGACGAGTACTCCACGATCTAATCCAGGTAATAGAAAATATATCAGGGCAAATAAAGTACAAGCTAGAATTAATTGAGAGTTTACTGAACCAATTTTAGTGGAAAGCGGTAGACGGCAGAGAATTCTCCGCTCCTTTTCAACATCTTCATGGATGAGATAATGAAAAATCTAAACGAGTACAAAATAAGTAATCGCAATGTTACAATATCGTGCCACGATGCAGTGTTAGTGACAGAAAACGAGGACGACCCCCCGAAGACTGTTGCATCGATTTAATGACACAGCCAAAACGTTCAACATTATGAAAACCAAAATGTACGACCCCATTTAAAACTCCCATCAGATGTAAGCCAGTCGTTGATGACAAAATTATACAAATGAAATTCAAATACGTAGGTATAGAAGTTTCAGAATAGGGGCGATGTTGAGATAGCAAACAAGAGCAGCATGTCTAAACGATACGATACAGAAGTACAAATGTATAGAGATTGAAGCTAACAAATGAAGAATCTACAAATCTGTAATAAGACTAATAATGACAGGTCGAAGAACAAAAGACTATTAGAGACAAGTGAGATGAAAGTGCTTCGTAGAATTAAGATACTGAACTACTGGGTTGGAAATGGAACAAAGACATAAGAAGAACATGCAAAATAGAAAACATTAACTAGTGGATTTTAAAGAAAAAAATCGAATGGAACGGGTGCATCAGTCGAATGGACGAAAAAAGGACAGTCAAGATAGCACGAGATAAATTACCAGGGAAAGAAGTATGGGAAAACCATGAAAAAGATGAAGCGACAATCTCGCTATCGACCAAAGTTGGGCAGAGGAGACGAAGAAGAGACAAGCTATGAGCCTAAATAGAAGAAGAAAGAAGAAAAAGTACCTTTTACTTTTATTTCGAATTTCCCCCCGTAGTTTTGTACGTACTTTTGTAAGAATGTTCCTTTGTGAGAAAAATTTACTCGCTTCTGACGTTGCAATATATATATATATATATAGTTAAATCGTGTCTATATCACAGCGCTTTAAGGTGTAAAGTGCCTTTATTCTTTTATTCTCCGGCGCTTTCTCTTACCGGTGAACGACGCTGTGGAGGTTTTCCTGCTACTCGGCCTGCTGCCGAAGAGACTGAAGAGTCGTTGAAAAACGCCCAGTCGATTTGGACCCTCGGTCTCGCGGCGACGGTGCAGCTTGTAAAGGTCGGCGAGGCTTTGTCTGGGATCGCCGGGCTCCAGATCCGGTTGACTGCTAAATGCTACGGTTCCGCGACGTATGCCTAATTTCAACAAGGGCCAAACTTACATGACGCGAAACCACCATTACGTGTCGAGCATTATGATGAACGCGCATTATTGAGGCCTGGGTTTCTACCCGGCCGTCGGGATTCCGCATAAGCGAAAGTGCACGCGAATTTAGACGACGTTTACGTGCGACATTTATTTATGCGGAAGTGACTCATGAATTCAATGAATGTCCGTGCAACAGGAAATATATTCCCCTCTCAATTATTCGAAAGAGATTATCCTTATCCGTCTATCTCTATTGATGACAATTCCGCGAGAATATGAATCTTTTATATCTTTATTTTGATCGATTTGCGTTCATTTAGAGTTACGTTATCATATCTTGATCAAGATGTTGATGAAGTCATTTATTCAGATTTATCGAGATGCAAGTGTTCCAAATTTTTGCTCTACATTGAGATCAATATGCTTCTATTATCATAATATCTTAATCGGATTGCGATTGCAGCTTTTAAGATGAAAATCAGCTTTAGAATAGAAGAATATGAAGGAAAGACACATGTACGTACGCTTCTTGCAATAATAAAACGTTAAAATGTGTCTATATTCCATTCCCGTGAATATTTAAAACGAATTTGACATTTCTATGCATTTCTACATATTTGACAGTTCTTTTGATATTTTTTAGGTACATGCATACAATTGTCATCATAATTTGTTGACAAGATTTAAGAGGCTGCTTAATGTCGTAAATCAAACATTAATGTGTAAATCTAAAATTAGGAAGAATGCCGCATAACGATCGTTTCTGCAACTAGTTGCGAGTTCGTTACTCAAATAGTAGCAGTGATACTTTGACATATATGAAGTCAGTTGAGATCGATAATTACTAAATATTTCCGTCATCTGAGTTTCAGTGTACAGGCGCTGCGATATGTGGTGAGTACATCATATATCATGTACGCAGCACATGTAATTTACGTAATGCTTGATGGTACACTGGGTGTACTTGTGTCATCAGCGAAGAATATTTTCCCACGATACTTGTCTCGATAGATTACAAACTGATATTTCCGAGTTGAAATCTGTGATTACACTTTTTTTTTTCCCCGATATGCGAATTATCCCTTGTTATAAATTTTAATCGAAACGTGAACATTTGCATTATTATCAAGATTCAGCTATTTTTAAATGGCGGAGATATCTGAAATTAGGTTGCTGGATCATTTTCCGCGGAGAAAATTGTTTCGAATTTTTCGCGATTTTTTGGCGGTGGTGAAAGCCGTCTCATATGCATACGTAATATTCACCGTAATAAACCGTCGCGTAGCGTTCGATCCGGTCACGGTAGACATTCAGAAATATTGGGGTGGAACGTGCAGTCAGCGTGCAGACTCGTACGTACTTGGAGTACGTACCAGTGTGCGGAATTGTTCGGACTTATCGAGAGGATTCGGGATTTTGGAGACACGAGTATAACGCGAGACCCCGAACGAGGATCGATACCGGAAACGCATCAACTCTCTTCGCCCGACAAGTTACTGCTTGCTAATAATACTGAACGGCGTCCTCGCGATCACGGTCAAGTTGATGCAAACGATAATTGGTACAGGCGAAACACGGGCTACTCGATACATGTCTTGCGCTCCGACGCGGCGTGTCGCCGTCGGTGAATTATCGGAGCGTAAATATGCATGTGCATGACAGTTGAAAGCGGATATCCCGCAAGGGAAACGCGCGGTATTTGCGCTGCAAATGGCAAAGTGAGACGACGAGTTTTCGAGGAAAGTTTTCCTTTGTCAACGAACGCGCGCGCGCGCGCGCGCACGTTTGGCAGATAGGAATAAACAAAATCAATTACGAGGTACACGTGTTTTCCGCGACGACGTACATACGCGAATAAAATAATCACTAGCTATTGTTGAATTTGCCCATGCAGTCTGTAAAAAAAAAAGTAGTAGTTACAATAGGAACGGAAGGAGATTTAATTATGCGAGATTGAACTACAGCTATTCGACGTGGCTTCGTGTAACTTCTCTCTGTTGATCGTATCTAAAGTTAAATACTAAAATTCTATTTTAAAGAGGATTGTCCAGCGCTATTTTGCTCTCTTCTTACTTTGCGTTATATACAAAGCTTCATTAATACTTCCGTGTAAAACATTTATTTAACGAATCATCAATGCACTATAGTTAAAATTCTTGTGGCGGTGTCTCGAGTAACTAAACTTGCGCACGTATACACTGTAAAAAAAAATCGTGTGTAAAATTACACCTACTATAGTGGGTGTAAATTTTGAGATCCATTATGATGGCTATGAATTTTCACGCGTATGTAAACTTACAATATTTAAGAGTAAAATTAATTTCCTAATTCGTAATTAGTAGCAGAAGCAAATTTATGCATGGAAAATTAAAGAAGTAATAATGTAACAATATTTTTTGTATTATTACGCAATACGTCCAAGTATTGTTTCTCTATCATACATGTTATAGACAATAGAATGACTATTGTGCCCGTACACAGTGATGCTAGGTGGAACAGAATTCTTGCGCATGCACGGTGAACGCTGATCGAACTGTATTCCACAGCGATACATGGAACATTATTGTTGTATTACGCAATGTTACAAAAATTTGGACATATAAATATATAAAATCTTTAAAATATTTTGTCACGTACGTAATTTTTCACATAAAATAAGATATATTACCCAATAGAAGCAAACCTACATATTTTTTTGGGTGAAATTGCGTTATTTCTGTAAAATTATATAATTTTTTTTTTCTTTACAGGACTAACAATGTAATTTTTACTTTTTATGATTTGTGGTGAGTTTACTGAATTTTTTTTTACAGTGTATGTTACTTTTTTTCGGAAAAAGCGCTTTATCAGAAATCTAATTTACGAAACAGGAAAAATCTCGAAAAAGGGTTTTAATGATACGCCTTTTTTTCCTGCTACACTAATGTCTTCTATAACTCTCTTCTCACGTTTTAACTCAGGCAGGTGAGCGTGAGTTAACGTTTTTCAGGCAATTACGTGCAATAAAAGAATTTCTGTCACCTTCCTTGGACAGCTGATCGAAAAAAGAGAAGGACGAAGGGGGATAAACATTAATACTTATGGTTCCTTTTTTCTCCTTTTCTTTTAATAGCGAAGCTCGATTCGTCGTGCAAAATTTTGACTCATTTATTCCTTTTTTTTCGACAGTGCTTTTATTTCGACAATATTTCATTCACGTTTTCATCATGTTCGTTCCGAGAATTTACATTAACCAAACTTTGGTTTTACATCTTAATAAATAATGTATTTCGTCGAAAATGGTTTCGGTCGGCCCTTCATTGAATCGATTAGCGGACCGTAGTTTCCAAGTTTAGAATAATGAAATTTAATTTATCGTTTCGCAGAATGTCACACGTACGAAACGGTTCTGTTGACCACTCAATATCGCCAGTAGCAAATGTTTTGTATATAATTATACATAATTTTGTACAACCATATATAATTATATGTAATTACATACATATAATGATTACGGAAAATTATATGCAATCATTATATATAATTCATCTCATATATGTTATTCTGAATTATATATAATTCACATCGTGGTTGCATATAAAATTATACATAGTTATAGATATTTTAATAAATAGACATATTTGATATGTAATAATATATAATTATGTATAATTATATTCAAAAATTTTTTTACCAAATCGTAGTAATTATATTCTTTCGCAATTATATGTAAATATACATTTCAATAATTTTGCTATAACGATTTGCTTAAGAAAAATTGACTTAACAAAGCCACGAAAATAAATGCAAAAGTGTTTGTTGAAGTATGGCAAAAGATCGGAATGGCATTGCTTTTGCACGGCGGATCTCCGTAATGCGATGTTGATTTACACTTACCGGACGAATCTGCGGAAGGCCAGCTAGCTCGTGGAATAACCGGCGGTATAACACTGAGCAACAAAAGAGGTAATCCGCCTCCGATACTTGGATTTCGTTGTGGGATCGAGGCGCTTGATGAGGTGCGCGACGGCTCCACTGGCTCTGCCAGTTGCTTTTCCAATCTGGCCAATTCCAGTTCCAGACGTGCCACTTCCCGACGATAAACTCGGTTTTGCACCTCCGCGCGATACAATAGCTCGCTATTGTCAAAATACGATTGCTTTTAAAGGATTGTCAACCTTGAAATTATTTAAACAATTTTCAAAAAAATGCAAATACCATGTTATTACAAGTTTTTATATTCAACACAGATATCTTTATATATTTGTTATACCCACTGCGCTATATTTAGAAATTTGTCGATATAAGCAAAATAAATAAATAAATAAATAAATAAATAAATAATATATATATATATATATATAAAATAGATGTATATTTTAAAACGATAAAAACGGAGACTAATTCTTTCATTTCATTCGGCAGCAGATAGCGTAGGAACTCAATCACCTCTTAATTTTGCGAAAGTTTCATTTGCAAAGTGAAAATGCTTGTTGCCGAAAAAAAAATCGAGCGGCTCGATGCGATTTCTCCCTCAGCATCCGCGGAACGAACGCGAGGGAATTCTAGCCCGTAGCAGAGATAAAAGGAGATATCGTCTGGAGGTCTGTCCGCCCCATCGATTATCCCCCGCAGTGAGAACTTACTTGGTTCCACGATACCATTGGGTGTTACCGTCACTCTTCTCTCGCGACTCTTGATTTTCTGTTTTTCTTTTTCTTCGATGTCTTAGATCAAGAAGACGTCCTCACCGGCCAAGCACTCACCTTCTGTCGTCGATGACGAATCTACGCGTATTGCATTCAATTTTGAAGCCGAGACTCTGCACGACCGGATCGGGGAGACTCTCCCCCGCTAGGATGTTCGCCAATTGGGGTAGGAAGAGGAGCGTCAGGGTCGCCGTGGTCGAGGCCAGAATCAGGGCAGTGATCGTGACAAAGGCCAGGGTCGCGCGGTCGGACATCAGGTTGGCTAGCACTACGACGATAACCGACGTGATTACTACGAAGTACACGCTCATACCGATGTATTGCGAGTCGTTTAGGGCTGGAATCTTTACGTGCCTGAAATCATTAGCGATTCACTCGTGTATTGTATATGTATCTCCGTGCGAACTGGTAACTGTTGCAACGAAGCAATCTGACTTAATATTCTACGAAATGTCTCAGCGGACTGTTTTATTTAACTCGCTTGTGATCAATCAAAAGGATAAGCTAAATAGGATTGTAATAATATTTCCTACGGGAATTACACAGATATGCGAGAAATTAATAGATGGTTCGCTTTTAAAACGGCATAAAATATGCAATAGATTATCTCTATTATCGGGGGAGCTGGCCCGCTCTGCAGAACCCACGGACTTGAAAACGTCTTTATCTCTAAGCTCACCTTGTTTCCCAGGCCATGTAAACTCCGACGACGAGTAATAAACCTTTGTAAACATAGAGAGCGCTTAACCAGCCGTTCGTATGCTGCGAACGGCACACCTCCACCTGCAATGGTAAATAAAGGCACGAGTTAATTAGCCGCAGCTCGTTAGCGAGAATTACTGTGGCGTAACCGTGACATTCGAGCCACAGCTTCTCGCCATGGAAACTCGCCCGAGATGGTGGAAACGTATCGGACGCGCGAGCTTTCAGTTTCGTAATGATTACCTGGGGCTGATAGACGACCCCCCGATCCTGTGGGCTTATCTCCAAAGTAAGATTTTGCAGGTGACGTTGCATCGGATCCAGGATCACCCACAGGGTCCCCACGACGACGTCGATCACCAGGAGCATGCAGATTAAGAATATCAGCTGGGTATCCTGGAGCAACTGAAAAGTACGAAGCGATAACTACGATTTATAGGTCTGACCGGGGCATCGATTTCGCGAACGAGCGGAAACGCGTAACTTTTCAGTATTTTTTTTTTTTTCCCCGATACAAATATTGGTTTCGCGTCAGGTCACGTTACATGTATGTTGGATGGGGAGGGTGAAGAATTATTGCATGTCGCCAACCTTGTTCTTGACAACTCCGCTACGACTCCTAGTGAAGAGTCTGTGTACCCGATAAGTCTTGGTGAACATCGAGCCAAAAGCCAAAGAGAAACCGGCCGATAGCAAGTACACTCTTGCCTGTCGAGAAGAAATTCAATAATAAGAAAGTCATCTGGATTATTCTGGACGATCAATGAATAACTGATCAATGCATATTGTTAGTACTACTTTAGCGCAAAAATTGTAAGCTTTCAACTCCAATCTCTTCTCGTAAAAAGAGGATCCTTGGATCCGCTTTGTTTAAAAGAGACGCGCTTTCAACGTAAAATCTCTCTAATGCAAGGCGTCCAATATTAATGCGGACCGTTACTACACATACTGTATAATTCAAGTCAAATCGACTTTGATAATATTGATCGCGTCATCGAGGACGTTAATATTCCTCGTAACGGATGTTAATCACCTTGCACACTGTCGGATAATAACCATCGCTGTCGGGTAACGTGGCGTCGTCCAGTCCCAAAAGTATAACGGCACCGTAGACCAGGCCACAACCAACGGCTGCCATGTTATTCAGCCTCGGGCTTGAAAGTTTTATGCTTCTGCCAATATCCAGGAATAATGGACTTGAGTGATATATCGTGACGATTTGCATACAGATTCGTGGATATGTAGCAAGCACGTAGGTGCGTTCATAAGCGAGCTGTCCTTATTTATTTTGACTCGTAAAAAAACATCGACGACATGTATTACTAAAATCATTTTTTTCAATTTCATTTTTTAAAGAATAATCCATAAATTCAGAGAGTATATTTGAGCGAATAGGGATGATCGCGGCTTTCTACGATATTCCCCTTCTATTCTATTAATTGTATGAGGATAAGCGCTGTGTATTGAATATCGAACTTACTTGTGCTTGCGAAAGTGAAGATTAAAGGCCAGAAAAGCGATCGCCAAGGTGACGCCGACGCTGGCGATGCAGGTGATGGCGAGGAACGCGGCGGGTGCCACTGTCACCATTCGTAATCTGCGTGTAATAACAAACTCGATCACACCGCCTATTGCCCTCAAGCTTGATGAATTATCGAGCGATGTTATCGAATGGGCGCGTAAATTAATTCAACACGTTGTT